>NW_022589708.1:7473217-7533250 GCF_004348235.1 Phoca vitulina
CACACACACACACACACACACACACACACACACACACACACACACACTGTGGGTTCTGCAGAGGTCTGCCCCTTCCCTTCAGTGGCAGAAATTCATTGTCGGGTAGATTAATTCTGGGAAAGATTTAGGTAAGGAGCTCCCACTGGTGGTGGAGGAAACCCCACCATCCGCATGAGATCCCTCTCCTTATTTGTACTCCGAGAATGTATCTCTGAGTCACGGACAAAACGTGGGCCAATATTGCTCTTTCATCATGTGATGAAACAACAACAACAAAATGTCATTGTTCTCTTAGGTGGTTCCAGCTGTTAGTCACAGCTGATAATAAGCCGGAGGTGTGGGCCGGGCCACCAGGACTGCGTTAGTCCTTACAAGTCCGGATGGGTTCCCCTGGCACCGCGATCAAGTAGCTTCAGCGCTTTCAAACCTTGAGGCACTCTAAGGTTACCACTGCAAAGCCTGCCTTTCTCTCAGCTTCGGACATAATTTATTGCCTTTATTACCAGTTTACATTTAACCTGGGAAAGCACAGCCTTTCAAAGTTGAAGTCTCTCTAAACGGCTTTTGAGGAATAAAGTGATTCTTTGCTTGTGCCAGAGATCGGTTATACCGTGGTTTGGCTCTGGAGGTGAGTCCCGTGATTGGCAGCATGCATCGCTGAGGCACACCTAGGTGCCTCCTCTGTTCCGGGGCTCTCTTTCCACATGACACCTTCCCACAAATAATATTTCAACAACCACCTTGCATGTGAGCATCTTGACGGCAATCACCAAGAATGTTAACGAATGTCGTCTATGTGACAAACACGCAGAAAACAAACAATGTTGGATTTCCATGGGAGAAAAAAGTAGGTTCTTCTCCCAGCTGAGGTCTTGGATGAAGGCATTTTGATACACTTGTCCAAATAGACAAGGAGAACAGGGAGATATGGGGCTGGTACAGACTCAAAGTAACAGGAACAGTTTCAAAGAAAGGAGCAAGCCATCAAGTAATTGGGCCAAAAGTGAACTTCCATGATACTCCGCTTACTTTTAAATCCCGAGCTTCTTTCTATCACTTGTATCAGGGCTCAATACAAAATTTCAGTTGGATGTCTTTATGATCTGCGTTAGGTAAACTTTTGTGGGATTTCTGAAACTACTGGATGACTTGAATGGTTTCCTTTAGGCCCTTCCTTGAGAGCTTGTGTGACCCCTGCACTGACACTTTATTCAAGGTACAAAATGTTTTTGCTCTGTTATTTCTAGAGTCTGAAAGTTGCAAGACTGGTTGCGTAAGTACTGGCTTGATTAAAAGGATTGATAACTGCACCAGCTCCCCATGATCACTGGTAGTGTGAGCTGTCATGTCGCATATTTGTGTTTATAAATGTCTATTTATGTCTATTTCTTTGAATTACTAAGACCCAAAAAAAAGGAAACCAGGAAGACAGAAAGGACAGGGAATATCATGGTTGGGAGAGATCTGTTGGGAAGACTTAATTGGAACAAGAAAAAAAAAAAAAAATCAAAGCATACTTTCTAGTACTGCCTGCTATTTACAGGCACCGAAGATGACCTTGGTGCCCTCCCCTCTGTCCCACTTGGCTCCTTTATGCTCTGCTTAGCTCAAACTCCCGGCGATAAGTACAGTGCGGCACATGCACACGCCACCCCTCGTCCTGCACCACACACAACTGACGAGGGCTATTCTGCATAAGCGGCCACAGATATAGGGGCCTACGAGGATTCACAGGGGACAGGAGAGATCATTTCTTACTCTTTGAGCCTTTGTGTATTCACAGAATACAAAGGGGAAAGCCAAGGACAGTCTGGCAAAGGCACCGACGACATCGTTTCCCCGGCAGGCTCGCGGCCAGTGGGTCAGCAGCCAGCAGAGTTCTCGCCATAGTTCCCTTCCCGCCAGGTGAAATATGGGAGCAGCGTTTCAAATGTGGGGAAGAGGGTCACAGTGCAGGTTGGCTTTCCCAGGCAACCGGCTTTGCTCACAAGCAAGCGCCCTCTTTTACCCAAAAAGGGTGGCACGGCAGCGAGGTCAGCAACGATCGCTCATCGTACAGGACAGCCATATTTATGGGCGTCTTTTTATAGAACGGCACATTTTCCGAAGAGTTTAGGACATACTAAATTTTGGCTGAATATGAATTGGGATTCATGCATATACACCCTCACAAATTCACACAGATTTGTCTGTTTATCATTTTAAGAGCTGACACTTGAATTCTACTCAGAAAGAGTCTGTCTTTGTTTTGGCAAATGCATTGCCAAGCACTTAGGATTTGGATAGGGTGGTTCTAAGATTAATGTCTTAAGGGAGACAACAGAGATAGCTAAATTGAGCGGAAATGAGGGGGTGCCAACGAGAGAAGTGGGGAAAGGGGAAGGCAATGGCAGGAGGCTAGAATGTACAGAGTCAAGTGCCCAGAAATATGTCCCCATGGAGGAACGGCAAATGGCATTTTAACAGCAGTGAGCCCTACTATGTCCACGCATGACTTGCATAGAATGTTGTGTGCAATCAAATTTACAATGGGTAAGGCATTAAATTTCAAAACAATTTTGAAAGGACTTATTTCTTCTTCACCTTTGAGACACTGGAGGAAAAAGTGGCAAGGATTCTAATTCCGGGCTGGGGAAAAAAGGAAAAGAGGTGGAGAGGGACTTGGAACCAGACCTCACCTTGTATATGTCAACTTCTAGGATGTTACAGAAGTCTTTTTCAAAAGTTGGGGAAATGGGTGGTTTGATTCAAATGTATCTAAATCCCCGAGAACTAGGCAACCATTATTGATATCTGGATGATTAATGATTTACTGATACATTCAGTGTAAATATTTTAAATGAAAACAAAATCCAGTTCGTTTTATTGATCATAGAAGTCATCCCTCCCCTTCAAAAAAAACAAAAAAACAAAACCCACCCAACTATACACTAAACTGATGGAGAATTGTGTGATCCTTCTCCCTCTTCCCATCTCTCGTAGGAATGTGATGACTTCACGTCTGACTTTTTTACTTCCTAGATGTGTAGCCCATTATGGATTAACCTAGAGCACTGTACTGATGGGACCAGCAGAGGAGGTTATCAGAAGGTGATGATTTCTACACAGCACATAGAACATTGTTTCCAAGGAGGTCAGTGGGATGGAGTAAGACTTCGTAAAAACATTTTTCTGTTTTACGGGAGAGAGCAAACTAATTATTGTTCCCTGTAAGTGCTTGTTATACATAATCGGACACATCAATAAAAATGGAAACATACTTAAGAAATTGTGTGGCCCAATCTCTTCATTTCAAAGATGAGAAAGCAAAGGCCCAGAGAAGTCTCCATAACTAGTTCGTACACACTTGAGAGTTTAACATGAATGTGTAGTGAGACACAGGGTTTGCTTTAAATTGACTGTGATTTAATCTTTTTGCTACATTAAAATTTTTGTGAAATACAATCTAGTTGTCCAGTATAAACTTACTTGCAATTGCAAATAAAGTTCAACTATTTTCACATCAATGTTTAGCTTAAAAGTAGTTTCTGTTTTTCACAACAGTGTAGAGAATATGCACATACCTACCCACATATATTCACCTCCCCTGCCCAAGTATCATTATCTTATTGGAGTAATTTAGGAAGAGCAACATATAGACGATCTAAGTTTTATGCTGTAGATAAATGGTGACAGATAAAATTTAAGACACATACAAAATAACCGGAGAAAATATCAGTAGAAGCTTTGAGAAAGTATATTTTAGAGCTCTAGTAGTTAATAAAATAAAAAGATCACTCATTTGTTCCCCATTGCAAAAGTTCCTCCTCTCAGTCTTGGTTTTCTCCTGTCACCATGATCTGTAAGAGAACCAGTGTTGGAAATCCCATGTTCATCAGTTATATATCCCCAATTCCAACTTCTTATTTCCAATTGTTTGTCCGATACTGATTACTTTTCTAAAACAACAACAACAACAAAGCCCACACAAACCAAAAAGACAAAACAAAACAATCACCTCTTCCCTTGCTCAAATCCAGTCTTTTTTTCCTTAAACCTGGACTGTCACAGTACAGTTCTCCCTGGACCACTTATCTCTAGATTCTTCCTTTCCTCACTGTTCTCTCCGTGGCAGAGGGGTCCTGTGGTCTCATTCACTATTAATTCCTGGGCCGTGTATAGTGTCTAGAATATATCAGGGGACGAACAATTATTTCCTTAGCGTGCCGTGTGATTTTGCACATCATCACCCGGCTATTTTGCCTAAATTGTCACGATACCACTTTGGTGCTTAAAAATCTTTCATTGTTGCCCATTGTGGGTAGCATAAACTATATATATATATGTTTTAGCTTGGATTTTCACTGTCTTCTCTCCTGTTCTGTCCACATGTTCTCGATTTCCCTTTCCTCTAACCTTATAGATGCCCTTAGTCCTTCTTTCCACGTACACCTTTGATGATGTCACCTTTGTACGTGAGGAATGCACCCCCAAACTTTCTGTGCTTCTGCTGAGGTCTGGTGACAGCATCACCAACAAGACTTCCCCATGTCCTTGTCTTTCACAGACTGGCTTTCCTTCTCCTTTTCTTTTCTCTCTTATGGCACCCCCTGCCCCGCCTCGCCCACAGGATGCAAGGACTTAGCTCATTCTTTTCCTTCTCTTCAGCCCCAATCCAATCATCCAAATGGTGCCGCTATGTTATTTTTACCCTCCCCTTAACGTTTACTTTTTACATTTTTATATCAATTCCTCTCTAAATTCAGGGACTCGTGTGCGGCCTGAACTGTTACACTATATTTATCTTTGCTCCTTCAAGGCCTTTTCTCTCTGCTGCTGCTTGGCACTAGTTGAGGCTCTGGGAAACAGTGGAAGGAAAGGAAATCATGGCTCTGCCCATTGGGATCACAGCGGCTTTCATCAGAGAAGAAGCCGAGTGTGCTAGGGGCTGCTACTCAAAGCGTATCCAACATCACCTCCTCTAACTGATCTTCTGTCCTAACAGAGTCCTGATTTCCCTCAATTAATGCCCCCTTGAGGACCAACATGTCATTTTCTACCTTCACACCATGGTAGAGGGTAAATATTCACCATTTTATATTTTGACTGTTTGAGATCATAATGGATGCAGTTTTAAACTGACAATTTTTTATGTGGATTATGATTATAATTTTAACACCTGGAAGCATATTATGACTTAATGAAAAAGAAGGAATGGGAAACGCCTCTCCCTGCCTCAGGGAAAGTTTAGTTAGATTGCACACCCCAAAACGTGTATACCTCACAAAAAGCTAATCAGTGACTCATAAAAATTAGACCGACCTTGTGCTTTTTTTAACCTTGAAATCCCATTAACAAATGATTATTGATATATTCCCTGCCAGTGGTTTCTTTTCTTCTATTAAAACCTGTGCATCAAACAAAACAAAACAAAACAAAACAAAAACAAAACTGACACATAAAAACAAGCTTTGTCACATATTCAGAGGAAATTTAAAAGATGGGAAAAAAATACTCACTTTTGCTTTGTTCCAACATCGTCTAGAAAGTTCTGGTCAAGAATCTGTGTCAACCGATAGAATTATTTTCTTTTAAATATAAGAGAATAAAAGAATGAGAAGAGGAATGCCAAGATGCCTCGATTCAAGAGTTCTGGTGCAGAGTCCCACAACCCTGGATAAGCAGTTCAAACATGCGGGGAGTTACAGTGTACAGTCGACTCAAAAACTTGCCAACACAAACAAACAAAAATTTCATTCCTTGATCTTGAACAGGGTGCAGAGTTTGTATTTAACAAATATGCTCTGAGCTGATGGAATTCATCAAATATTTAGGTCCCACCTGAAGACAGACAAAATACTTGTCAGTGGTTCAGAAACAGAAGGAGAAAACAATGGAGAGACATTCGTTTATAAAATGGAACGTATTTTTATTAGAGTTTTCACAATTTTGAATGCCACAACTGGTCAGGGCATGGATATGCATAGGATTCCTCTTTAGTTTACAAAGAGAAGTCGTCCTCAGTGTGCTCAAAGACAGCGTGTGTCTGTGTGTGGGTGTGTAGGGGCAGAGCGTTTTCAACAATGTGTATGTGAATGCTTAAGAAACTGATTTTATATGGGAGCAAACACTCAGTAACAATAGATTTTTGATAACCACAAGTAACGACACTCTCTTTTTTTAAAATTTTTTAAATATTTTGTTTATTTATTTGAGAGAGAGAGTACACACAAGCAGGGGAGGGGGAGAAGTGGTGGGGAGAGAGAGATGCAGACTCCCCGCTGAGCAGGGAGCCCCGCGTGGGGCTTGATCCCAGGACCCTGAGATCATGACCTGAGCCGAAGGCAGATGCTTAACCAGCTGAGCCACCCAGGTGCCCTGCCATGATGCTTTCCAACAGACAGGACTAAAAAATAAATAAATCGGTCTGCAAGGCTAAGAGGGCGAGCAGGCTGGCCTAACTATGGCTGCAGATGAAGCTCATCAATTTATCGTATATTGATTTCCCATCTGGAAAAGGACAGAGAATAGAACCCTGTCCCATCTCTGTCATCTCCAGCTGATTTCATGGATGGGGCCACAGGAGTTTCAGAGGAGGGGATGGGATGAAATGACTCTTTAAAACAATTGGAAACCATTTCCAAGCTCCCTCTTTATATAACATCATTTAACTGGTTCAGTGTCAGGTGACAAGGAAGACAGGGAAAGGGGAAGTGAAGTGGAGATCTAGATCCTGGGCTCTAGTCTCAGGTTGGCCAAATATGAGGTGTATGGCCGTGTATCTTTTATGGATTCAGAACATTTTTAAATTAGTGATATCTATGGGAGAACTTTTCTTCGATGTCAACATTGCGCAGGTAACCGCTGGAAGCACAGAGACGGTGAGTGACAGAGCCAGGCTCACCCAGTTAGTGCACATTGGAATGTGGTCAGCGCCCCTGTGAGGTAAGTCAGATAGGTCCCTGATTCTTACCTGGCTCTGGGTCCCTGTGCCAGGAGCTGTGATAGTCACTTGCATCAATTTCCGGCAACTCAGAGAAAAATGTAGCAGAGCTCATTTGGAAGCCTTGATCCAAGTGAAGCAGGGAGAAAAAGTAAAGACTGGCGTGAGGAATCAAGATAAAGGTGCCAAAAAATTAAAGCCTGATAAAAATGTGAAGAGTCTGCAGTAGAAAATTCTAGTGTACCCTAGAAATAATACTTGTATTGAGCATCTCACCTAGTTATTATGAAATCAAATCAGGTCACAGTTAGGAAAATGTTCTGAAACTTAAAGATGTATGCAAGTAAAAACAATACTATGAATTCAAAAACAAGAACAAGAACAACAACAACAACACCATGTAATAATGATCACATGCTCTTAACTGTCTATTTTAAGTTGGCATGACATTGTTAAATTTTACTTTACTTTGTCTTTTTATTCAAGTCTGATATCCTTAAAGTAAAGAAGCCACAAAGAATCTCATGATGCTGTGGAACTTAACACCAGAAACGGCAAGCGTTAAGTCAAACCAGTTTGACACGTTACGTAGTATTTTTTATATTATTTTTCTATTACAATAAGACGATTTCACGGCAACATTTATCTAACAAACTGTTCTCCTGCTAGAATTTTCTCACGTGAAAACAGACTGGTTCAGATGTAATTGCCCTCAAATCCCCTTACTATTTTTAATTTGGGTCATAGGGGCAGTATTGAGAGCCATAAAAACTACCGTCTAAGAAAAATAGCTGTAAAAGTTTCATCAGGAAAAGAAGAGATTAATACCCGAAGTTAGACAAACAGGGAAGAAAAGAAAGTGTGCTTTACTGAAATCATCTTAACACCGGTGTTCGAAAGATGGTGCTTATCCATTCCCTGACCTGAAACGCCAGGCTCTTTTGCTGCTTTTTGTTTTGTTTTGTTTTAAACAGAGACTTTTGTGGTAAAGTAAGATCTTGTTCTGCTCCCTGTTGCTTTTTTTTCCCTTCCTTTTTTCCTTAGTGATGGTACGAGTTAGCTTAGTCTGGATTAACTGCTTGAGGAAAGTGATACATTTAAATCCAGTATTCTTATTTCACTGAGAGATATTAAATACCTTCTACCGTGAAATAAGAGGAGAGTAAGTAAATAAATCTTCATTCTGATGCAGAATGGATTAAATTTCTTTTCCACTATCTGAGGGATAAATTCATGTGAAAAGAAGATGGATATATAATAAGAAGGCTCCATCTAGAGAAGATGAAAAGGACAACTTAACACATTGGTCCCTGGGTGTGACAGTTGACACTCCAGGATGCCCCCTAGGGAGGAGGGCAGAAGGCTACATACAGTGATTTCATGTCCTCTGAGAACTGTCACTGATTCTCATACTCTCCTTTTATTTTAATACAAAACAGTGTAAGGTACTTTGTAATATTATGTAGGCTACCCATTCTATTTGAGGATGGAAATGAATTGTCACTATTTAAATAGCATTACCTAATATTGCTTGAGTTTTAAATTAATAATAATATAATCTCAAGTTAACTGAATAGGTACCATGTGTCAAACACAATCCTATGTGTGTTGCATGAGACTCCTCATTTATTCCACATTAAAAATCTGCTAGCTAGGCAATCTTATCATCCTCTTTTTTTACAAATGGGAAATTAAGGCTTAGAAAGGTTCATTGGCTCAAGATAATGCAGAGCCAGGATTATAACCCAAGTGTTCTAAATCTGAAGCCCATCCAACTAACCATTAGACCCAGTTTGTAATTTATTTTTAGTCTTTTGTTTTAAGTGTAAATTAGTGTTAACGAGAAGTGCACATACAGGACGACCTTGAGATTTATGGTCTTCATTTATGGTCTTCTCAATTTCACTTAAATTCATAATGACTAAAAATAGTTAAGGATAGTGAAAGAAAAAAAAAGTACAAAAGATTTCCTCTTCTGGAGAAAATTCTACAGTATAGCTACTTTAAAAAACACTATTTTAAGCAGAGTAGTTTGGCATTCCTTTCATTGAATGGGTGATTCTTAAGTAATTATTTCAGCTGGTGAAAGGAGTTTCATAAGGAATTCAAGTTACCAGTACCTGGATTCTGATTATGTCCACCCACCTATAAGCTGCAAATAACACTGCACTATTGCATCTGGATGTACACTTTGTGCGTGCTCTAGGGCTCTTGACCTATGAAGCTAGTAGGGCTGAAATCCACCCCAACAAGGTGCCTTTTGCTTTGTGCAAGAGTACTGATTTGGCTAGTAGACTCCTGAAGTGACAAAAAAGCAAATCTGGCTGAGTTGCAAAGTATAGGGATGGTGACGATATTCAAGAAAGCTCACAAATCAGCCATTATGTGGGTCAGTCTAGAAACAGATTTGAAGAATATCAAGCATAAAACAATGCACAAATATGACCAGCACCAAAAAGATGAGGTTAGTGGATTCAGAGAACAATGGGTCAAATTGAAACAAGGGCATTCATACAACTGGATTCAGAGACTAATTCAAATAGAGCATTTCTTATTTTTTCTCTACCATAGAGTTGCATTATTGGAGTAGCTTTCCAAGAAATCAGTACCTGAGAGAAACTGGATTTTAGTCATGTATTGTCAAAGGTTCCTCATTAGGATGATCGTCCAATGACTTTGTTCAAGAAATTCTGTCTCCCTATATTAAACACTTTCCAACAGCACTTGGAAGCACAGTGCTAAAAAAGGAAACAGTATATTTTCACTTACCATAGTATTAAATTAAGATTACAATCCTAAACACTGCAATGGATTTATCAAGCCATCTATGCTTCCTCAAATTGGAGAGTTATAGAGAAAGAAAGTGTGCTAGACAAATGCGTAACGTGATTTTCTATGCTTACATTCATTTTCCATATTCCTATTTAAATAAATAATACTAGCTCTACCCTATCTACAAGAAGGATGGATATAGAAGCAGCCAGAAATATAGGAAAATAACTCCTTCATCTCCTCATTTGCTACCCTAAGTATATTCAAGAAAACAATTATACAGTAATATATAGCAGACAAAAGTATTCAAATACCTTTTAGAATCATCTGTTTGAAAAGAAGGGGTATAAAAACACCTTAAATTAAATGATAAAAATTGAGAGATTGTAAGGGAACCTCATTTTGGAAATGCACTCAAGGTAAATGATTGTTCATTGATTTTTTTTTTTTTTTTAATTATAGTGATTACCCTGTGGTTTGGTGGCTAGGATTTCTTATTCTTAAAAACACCAGGATATTTCAAAAACACATCTCACCAAATAACAATAGTTGCATAGAAAATCAGAGGATGTGATCTCTTAAAAAGTGAAGTACATCGCATTTGTGCTTCAGTTTTAGCAACATTGCTATGCATATAATTCTCTTTTCCTCTTATTATAAAACTAGCTTAGTTTCTTTAATGAAATTGGTGTAACTTGGGTTCTTATAAGGAGGAACATATTTCTTTTTCCTGTAAAGAGAAAAACAACAGAGTTCTGGATATATATTTGCACAAATTGTGGCTTATAGATTCAATTCCAGCTGGTCCAGCTGAATTTAAAGCAATGGGTGATTTTGTTACATTCTAATTGGCATTTCCATACCACTTCCATGTAAAGCCCAGTATCAACATACCTGGTTCCCCATGGATGCTTTTAGTCAAATAAATAAGCAGATAGAAGTCATTAGGTAGACTGCAAGTCAAATATTTGTTTTTTTAGAGCTGAAGAACTGTATGATTTCATAAGCTTCAAAGAGCAGCCTTTTACACTAACCTTTGTATAAACTTCAATAAAGCCTAGATTTCCTGGACTCAGAGAATGAAAAATATGTGTAATCTGGGATGAAATGTCTTGTTAACCTTTTAACAACTTAAATATCATGTATTTAAAAAAATTGTCAACTATATAAAACTTCTAATGTTCAGTAAGAGCTTAAGTATGTATTCCTTAGATATGTTAAATCCCTAATAATAATCAACATTTATGGGGCATTTACAATAGGCCAGGTCATGTTCTATGTGGTTATAAGTTTCGAGTCATTTCTTCTTTATCGAAATCTCGTGAGGTGGTATTCTTTTTAATACATTAAAATTACTTTTATTAATTATTTATTTTTAACATTAATCACTTAATTTTAAATAATTTTTAATGAAACAATTTTATTTTTTAAGTGATTCATTCAATGGAAGAGAAAACTGAGACACAGGTAGGTTAAGGGATTCACCTGAAGTCATATAAGGAGTAAATGATTGAACTGGGTTTAGATCAAAAAGCATTTGGGTCTGGGAAAGCAATCCTTATTCAATCTACACTGGCAACTTCTCATAAGACAGAAGTTATCCAACAAAGTGTTGAGAGTCAAAATCCCAATTCCTTATGGTTTTGGCAGCCTGGATAAATACTAAGTAGTAAAGAATCTTTGTTCCAAAAAGGTAAATACCAAATGCATGAATGTATGGAAAACATGAATCATTTATTTGTACAGAATTCAACATTTGCAGAACAAATCCAACAGCAGAGATGCCACTTACAGTCTAGTAGTGAGAGAGAGAAAGTAATCAACCAATCCATCCGTGATGAGTACAATGCAGGAAATAAGAGAGGGAGATACAAGAGGGAGAGGACTGATTAGGGGGAGAGTGGTGAGGTGGCATTCAGCTAGAGCACCCCAGAGCATGCCATCTAAACTGAGACCTGAGCAGGAGGGGAGCACCAAGACTGTGTGTGGGGCACATGCACTTGGAAAGCAGTGGGAAGAAGAACAAGTCTGGAGCATTAGAGGTGAAGGGGTGTGTGAATGGGAGTGCAGCTGGAGAAAAGGTGAGAGCCAGATCACATGGACCTGGGAGATCATGGCTAGGAGGAGAGGCGAGTAAGGAAGAGCCTGAATGGCTTTATGTTTTCCCGTGACCACTGTGGTTGCTGGGTATGGAATGGGTGGGACTGAGGCAAAAGTGAAAGAGCCACGCTGGAATCCCGCACAGAGGGAGAGAAGCCATGGAGTTAGGACACGCTGAGATGCAGAAGGCAACATCTGGATGGCATTTTCAAAGCACCCTTAGATCCCTCATGGCTGGCGGTAGAGTTGATAAGCTGTAAGAAGAATGTCTCATTGCCAAGAACAGTTCCCTCTTTAAAAGTGCAGGACAAAACACTGAATAGGTCTGGTGTAGCTCAGACGTTACCCAAATATGGGAAAGCAAACATTGCCTGGATTCACTGCAAGGGCTAACTGGTTTTTGATTGACAGGGGTGTGAAACATAAAGGAGTAAATGTTTTGCTTTTTCCCAATGCTCAGACTCTGGAGTCAGAGAGTCAGGGCCCAGGGAGAATGATGCATACCTACTGACAGTGCTCACTCCAGAGCACACTTTGCCTTTCTCTTTGTAAACAGCAGGTCCCTGGTCTGGTGGCCTCCTGAGCATCCGAAGGAGATCAAGGCTCCTAAGCCTCCCCCAGGGCAAAAGTATGGACGAGAATGTGTAGCCTGCACTTTCTCAGACCAGAGAAGGGATGACGTCAAAGAATGTTTTGCCAGAATATGGACCTGTCCCTCCCTACTAAGCCCAATCTGCCCTCAAAACATAGCCTTCTATTTCTTTGATTTCTGGCAATAAATATTTCCACTTTATTCTTTTCTTTTTTTCTAATGTAAACAGGGCATGTGCTAGGCTCTAGAAGTGGAAAAGATGATGATAATACAGGTGGTACTTTCAAGGAAGTTGAGCCTCAAGAGGCTTGCATGGAAGATAAGGGGGAAAAAAAATGTATATATAGAGAGCTATAACCAAGCAAAAAGTGTCAGAAAAGACGTGTTTACAAACTGCTGTCAGTCTTTTAAACAGGAAAAACTCAGCTGGAAAATTTTGATTTTTTTATCCTGATGGATAGCTGAGATTTCAGGAGATGCTTGGAGAAGCCACATGATCTAGGTAAGGGGGGATTCAACCTCGCTGCGCTTGTGCACTTCCTGTGATGTGGGTATGTACCTTCAGATTAGTCATGTAGAGCCATGCAGGAGAATTAGTCCCTTATCCTATCTGTGCCTATGTACAAATATCTTACCGTATTTGCTGGCTTTCAACTTTCAAATGGCACATTTAAGACACAGCAGGCAGGCGTTATGATCTACCCTTCTTTTCATTTTTATGTGCATGATGTTTGCACTTTCCCTGATTCTCCAATGCCCCTTCCTTCCTTTTCAAATGCCACCCTATCCACAAACATCACCTCTATTTCCTCAGATGTAATCTGGTCCCTTCTTTTGTGCATCTATAAACCTCTGTTGAAGTGTTATTTAAATGTGTGTTATAATACAATTCTCATACTAGATTGCAAGTCACTGTTCCCTACATTCACTACAAGACCTATCATCATACTGTTCACAAAATTATTTCTTTAGAGATGTTTGTTAAATCAGATCATGTGAATGCAGTGCTAAGCTCAGTGCCTATCACAGGGAAAGCCCTCAATCTGTGATACCTGTCATTGAATGAACTGATGGCTGAGTGGATAAATCTGTTGTAGACAAATGCTTTCCCGGTATATTTAATAAAACAAGAATGCTTGTGTTGACCAGCTATAATCTGCAAAAGGAAAATACCCAAGGGGGAAAGGTTTTTGCCTTCAAGATTTCTAGGGAGGGGGGAAGGCTGTTTTAATTGCTAGAGAACCAAAAAAGAGAAAGAAGCTCCTCAGGAGAGAGACTTAGCCAAGACTCTAGCGAGGCTGGAAAGAGAGACAGAAGGCACAAAAATAGTCATAGGAAAACTCCTGTCGCTTGAATTGTTCTGTACACTTGGAAGAATACAATTATCATTCATGAATTCATGGGATTTTTCTGAGTTGGAGAGGCCATGCTAGTGTTTGGAAGTCATAGAAAGAGAGAGCCTTTCTTCTTAATTATAGCACTGGGCTGCAGGAAGGGAACGCTTGCTGAGCATCTGGGTAGAATGGGAGGAGCTTACCCCCAGGGCAGAAGTCAGCACCTCCACTGTGTCCTGTTAATTTGGTCATGTGTTTGCAGGTAGTACACTAGAGCACTGACATCATAGTAACCTACTGAAACCTCTTCATGTTCATTTAAGTCCTACAGTATGGATAAAAGTTTGAGGAGACATGCAGGGGCAGGTATGTGTTCCCAAGGTAGTAGTTGCTATTACATAGGAACCCCCTGGTGGGGCAGATGCTGTTTGCTTATTTTGTGTGGTCAGTGTTGTACTTTGTTATGTTTTTAAAGCAATGGAGCAATAAGCTGAATAATACCCCTTCGAAGATAAAGCAAAAGGAGCTCTGTAGGTGTGATTAAGTTAAAGATCTTGAGGTGGTGAGATTATCCTGAGTTTCTCTAGGGGGAACCCTAAATGTGACCACAAGGGTCCTTGGGAGAGAGGCAAGAAAGTCAGAAGAAGAAGCAGGAGATGTGAGCAGAGGCATGAGATTGGAGGGATGGGGAGAAGGGGTTACCAGGCAGGGAAGGCCAGTGTCCTCTGGAAGCTAGAAGAACCAAGAAAAAAAGACTCCCTTCTAGAGACTGCAGAAGCAACCAGTCCTGCCAAGACCTTGACTTTTGCCCAGCAAAACCAATTTTGGACTTGTACCTTCCAGAAGAGTAAAAGAATAAATTTGTGCTATTTGAAGCCACAAGTCTGTGGTCATTTGTCACAGAAGCCACATGGTACTAACACAAATGAGTATGGGGGGAATCCCAAGAGATATAATTCTAGAGTCACAAACAGGAGGGTGGGCAAGTTAAGGACATTGCCTTTATGAAACCAGTCTGATGGCCTGGGACTGAAGGAAGGGAGTGCCCTGAGTGGAATGGCCTCATGATTCTCTGTGCATCTGCAAAAGAGATGATCTGGGTAAGGGGAGCATAACACCATTTTCCCATTGGACAGTTTTTATAATTCGTGGTCTTATGTTCAGAATAACCTGGTTAAAATGCAAAGAAGTAGTCCCTAGTTGCCTGGGTGGTTCAGTCGATTAAGCATCCGACTCTTGATTTCAGCCCAGGTCATGATTTCAGAGTTGTGAGATTGAGCACCGAGTGGAGCTCAGTGCTCGGTGTGGAGTCTGCTTGACATTCTCTCTCTCCCTCTCTCTGCCCCTTCCCCCGTGTGTGTGCTCACACGCTCCCTCTCTAAAATAAATAAATCTTTTTAAAAATGTAGTCCCTTAACCTGTCTACACCTATTTACCAGTATCTTACCAAAGAGGCATGAGCAACATGTGAAGGTATAATGGCCAATGTCTCTCCTACATTTAATTCTAGCCCTACAGGTACTACTCCAGGATGGAGAAAAGGTGTGATCTGTGCTCTAGCAATATTATTGGAATACTCTGGGAACAACCTGAATTCCAAAGTTTTGTTACTATGCAACTACATGCTGCTAGACTATGACTTTAACATAGGTTTAGGGATGTGGCAATTAAGGTATTTGCTTCAAAATCCAGTCACATTTGATCATACTATTCAATGAATAATTGAATTTTTCTGCCTCCCATAGGGAACTAGTGTGATCAGTTCAGGAATATGGCACAGACCTTATTCTTCAGAATCTCAGAGTTTACGGAGGGGAATAGACAAGGATATAAGAATATTAAAGTACTAATGCAGGGTGTTGTAGGAACACAAAACCAAACTTAAGGGCTTGGGGAAGACTTGAATTAGATATATGTATTCTTACAGGGATTGAAGGGGAAAGGAGTAAGGTTGTAAGAATATAAAAATGCACTTAAAGATAATAAATCTTATATTTCTTTTAAAAATATCTTTCAGAATACATTTGCTTAAAATGTGATTGTTCAAAAAACATACTGCTTTTTGTTTGTTTGTTTGTTTTTGACACTTAAGGATACATGTTCAATAAAGCCCTTGGGAAGTTTGCTGTGTGGCAACCACTGATGTCAATGGGTGTCTTGTGGGTAAATCTGCATGTGTTGCTTTGAAAAAGTGTATTTTCCCTTGTAAGATGATAACTGTTAATTGCACTGACCTGGAGTAAACAATTTCAGGTAGATATTATTTCCTATTTCACTCCTTCCATTTCAGATACTGAGAATTAATACCAACAGAAAATTGTGGTAAACTTGGCATACTAAAAGAATTCTCACCTTCAAATTTGTAAAGCCACAATATATTTCCCTTAGAAAGCTTTCATAACCTCAAAAAGAGCTCTAAAACACCAAAATCCCTCAAATCCCTACACAGTTCACAAAGGAATATATGCCTTCCAGCAATATTTAGGTTTTGCCAGGAATGTAAATATGATAGACTTTGGAGCCATCCCACATTTTAATTCAAATTCAAATAAATCCTATGCCTGGGCTTCTGTGTAAATAAAGCTCTCTCCAGGGGGAATCAAAAATAGAAATAATTTGAAAAGAAACCTGAATTATTCCTTTAAATAAACTCTTGAAGTAAAACTAAATTAAATGGTAGGATCTTATTTTCTCACCTAAGCTCTGGATCCTAGGCAAGATTTTAAAAGTCAGTCACATAATAAGTTGGTTGTGACTAATGTTGATCATGGCAGTTTATCCAGCTTGGCTTATCTTTAACCTAAATTGACTGGTTTTGGGAATTGGCTGCACCTACCATGCATTTCTTGTTCTTTAGCTGCAGCTTTTCCAAATCAACTAAAATGACTGTGCTAACATTATGGAAAATAATTTAGAGAAGATAATATAAATGATTTCTCAATGTTGTCATTTGTTTTGAGATCTTTGAACATAAAGAATCTGCTGAGAACAACAAGATTGAGTTTTTAAAAATGATTTATGCATATGAGTGATGTGGAAAATATTTAAAGCAAATTAGAAATTAGAGAATGAGATGATCATCTACACATATGCTGAGAAAGCTTATACATATAAGACATTTGAATCCACCAGGTTTTAATTAGGTAGGATACATTAAAACAGTCAAGTGTTTGGTGACCTCAGTTTCTTTCCTGCGTGCATTGTACTTTCTCAGTGTCCACTTAGCAATGGAGAGGCTCTGAACAAAGTGGTGGCAGATAGAAGGGTCAGATCAAGGTGTAACAGAAAAACTGTGTAACAGATAAAATTAGCACAGATTGACTGAGAAACTTAGATACATTTCTGTCACATAACAGGTATTCTCAAGCAAAAAGGATAGTTTTTTTCTTTTTTCTTTTCTTTCTTTTTTTTTTTTTTTTTGTAGAACCACTAAACTTTTCTTAAAGGGAAGCACTATAATAACATCAAAAGAATTGGACTGGGGCATCTGGGTGGCTCAGTTGGTTAAGCATTTGGCTCAGGTCATGATCTCAGGGTCCTCGAATCAAGTCCAATGTCGTGCTCCACGTTCAATGAGGAGTCTGTTTGTCCCTCTCCCTCTCCCTCTGCCCCTCCCCATGGTTGTGCTCTCTCTCTCTCAAAAAGAAGAAGAAGAAGAAGAAGAAGAAGAAGAAGAAGAAGAAGAAGAAGAAGAAGAAGGAGGAGGAGGAGGAGGAGGAGAATTGGACTGCGAATCAGAAAAAGCTGAAATCTGTAACTTGATTTTGAGCAAGTTAGTTATTTTTACTGTTTTAATCCATCTATATTAAAATAATAAAAGAGTTATGTACTCTCTATACCCCTCTCCTCTCTCTCTCTACTGTTGATATGACCCTAATGTGACTGACCAGCCCAACTCACTTGTGTAATTAGTCATTTTGCTCCCTAAAGACTTACTGCATTTAATCCATTGCCCCACACTGAAACCAGACTTTATTTTGATCAAATTGTATCCTACTATCCACGTTAAAATGCTGGGGCAGCTCTGCACTGGGCCCAGGATAAATCCCAATTTTTTTTAGCTTAAAGTGAGGCCGGCCCACCACTTCCTTCCCCAGCCCTGTCTTCCTTCCCCTCCTTGCTCTCCCTGACCCAGCTTTCCTGCTGTGTCTGGCTCAGTGTTGCCCATCTAGGGAACCTCTGCCTCAGGGTCATTTGCTTGCTCCAGAAAGACTTCCTTGACCTCAGAGTAGCCTGCCTCCTCTCTTATTTTTCACAGCACCCTCTACCTCCCCTGCTATCTCATTCCCTGCATGATATTGCAAAAGTGGCTTAGTGTCTGAATTTTCTGCAACTTTTATTAGACCCAGGACTTATCTGTATCACTCACTATCACTCCAGTGTTTAGCATCCCTAGAAAGCACTCAATACTTTTTGGTTAAACACGTGAACAAATGAATAGAGAAATTTTATATCATAAAACAATCATATTTTATATGACTTCTTTCCAGGCATAAGGAGTGTGGACTGATTTGTTATTTTCTCATCACTGAAAAGAAAATTCTACCCCTTTCTTGTCTTGTAATCCAAAGAATAATAGTAAGATTATAATAACTCCTTACTTTGCTTTTTCTAATAAGATTCCTCCTTACTTATAGAATGTCCAATTTGAACATTCCCTCAAACCTCAGTGAAATCAGTGCACATTACAGTTAAGGTTTTGAAGGTAATGGCATGGCAAGCTAATCCAATGGTGAAAAAGAAATAGGGTGGCTGATGAAAGATCTAGTTAGATTTTTTTCAGTGACATCAGCAAACACTAAAAAGCATTTTAAACTAATTTAATAATTACTTAATGGAACTGATATAATTGACTAATTCAATCCATGAAATAGCTAATCAATTTAATCCCCAATCCACATGAACAATCTGTTTTGTTTAAAATTACATAATTGCAAAATGTTTCTAATTGTTTAGGGTGGGTCACAGGGCTCCATTAAACTACTATCTTTACTTTCAGTATGTTTGAAAATTTCCATAATAAAAGTTAAACAATATGTGACCAAACTTCTACAATAAGACAAAATATAGGAAGTTCAGAAACAAAAATAACCTTTGTCATATTTGCCTAAAACTTATATTTCCCTATGGGCACCCTGAAACTGCTCAGAGGCTCCTTAATATTCAATAGTCTTTTAATTTGAAATCGATAAGGTACGTAAAGAGAGATTAGATGACAACATATTTGTGATGTTTTCAAGACTTTGATGATGGAGTAAGTCTGTCAAATGCTATCAGTTTGAAACTATGTTAATTCTTACTCTGTGATTCTAGCAGAGCTCCTTCCCAACCCACTACCAGCATGTGACTTACCTGCCAGTGAAAATTTGGCACTTCAAAATAATTACTTTAGCTTTTAGCAATACATTCCTTTTATTTATTTTTACTGAAGAAAAATGTCAACACCAAGAGATTATACATACAATATGTTGAGATCTATGGCATATTTTGCATGGTTGCTTAAAAGATAACCCAAGCAAAATACATGCAGTAACTTGACTTGTAACTCTGCTGGATGAGAGAAAATGTGTTCTCTGTCCGTAATACATGTGAGAGTGCTTGTATAAGATATGCAGAGAACAAGCAACATTGCTGACCAATAATATGACTTCCCGTAATAGCAGCTTGCTTGAGGCATATATCAAGAAAAATATGCTTCCTGGATCAATTTAGATATGGTGAAACAAGGTTGCACACACATTATGGTGAGGAAGGAGTTCAGCCTCCATAAACTATGAGCATAGTAGAATGATTTTGTTGCTGCAATGTGAAGTCAGGGAAGAAACATTGACCGAGAGCCCTTATTTGTAGTGCAGGGTCCCAGATGTTGCCTTGGTGACCAACAGAAATTAAAGAAACATGCATTGCCCTCTAGCATCTTTTAATCTATTTGGGAGATGTCAAATGTAAACTGAATTAATAGCCCTCATAAAGCAAAATAGACTTAAGTAGAAATATAATAACTTTCTGCACTAAAATCACGTTTATATTGTAATATAGCATTGCTACGTGTGCAGCAAGAATTGGATTTAGAGTCAAGGATAATTAACTAAAAAAAAGACTTTTTTTGATTTGTGTTGTGTTTGTGAAAGGCAAGTTTTAGCTTCACAGATCTATAACAGGAAAGGCAAGATAGAGATAGAGGATATGGGGTCAGATGGTGGAAAAGGTAGATACTAATGAAGAACCTCAATATGGAAGAGAAGGCAAATTAAATAGATTTCATTATAAATACTATTTGAGATGGGTCATCTATACATGCGACCTTAGATTACATGTACTGTATTATTTCTTCCTCTGTTGTTTTCCTTTATGAGCCATCCTAACTACTACCAACTCCGAAATACCCAGCAGATATTGGGACCAGCTTAAATCCTCTGATACAAACACAGCCTCTTGTACTAAGTATAGTTATCATGGGTTGAATTGTATTCCAGCCCCCCTCAGAATTCTTATGTTGAAGTCCGATCCCCCAGCACCTTACCATGTGACTGTACTTGAATATGGGGTCTTTAAAGAGGTGATTAAATTATAATGAGGTCATTAAGGTGGGCCCTATTTTGATATGATTGCTATCCCATAAAGAAGAGGAAAATCTGGACTTGGGCGTGAACAGAAGGAAGCCACAGAGAGAAGAGGGCCTTCTAGAAGTCAGGGTGAAAGGTCTGAACCGATCATCTCTCAGGGTCCTAAGGAGCAGTCAACCTGCCTACACCTTGATCTCAGACTTGCAGCTTCTGGAACTGCGGGAAAACACACTTCCATTGCTTATGCCACCCAGTATGTGATACATTGTTATGGCAGTTCAAACAAACTAAGTGAATGGTTAAAATACGTACATCTAAAAATAGTAGGAAAACATTGCAAAATGTCTGATAATCTATCAGACTTCTCTATCTTGCATATTTTATATGTTAGTCAGCTCAGCTGAACAAGCTGAAAACTCAGAATGCCCCATCTACATCTGTCCATTTTGCTGAGATAAATGATTCAATCTTCAGCTCTTAGTTTCTTGGACATACTACACCAATAACTAACAAAAGACTCCACGTGAACTATAGAACTTCATCGGGCTCCTTGCGAGGCAGAGAAAGCTGCTAGTCACCTGACGTATGTCCACAGGGCTGTCAGACTTCACCCCACCTCAAGCCACATTCTCACTAAGAATTAGTTATGTTTTCTGTAATAATGAATAGATATTTATTCACTGGGAGAGAAAACAAAGGACTTAATATGCAGTTTTTAAAATATTAAATAATTTTCCTTTCATTTCCTTGGGGGAAAAAAGAGAAAACTGAATTTCTCCAAGGTAAATTCGCCATTCTGAATTGGATCCTTAAAAATACCATATTTGATTACAAACTGAAGATCCAAATGAGCCTGGAGGCCATGTTTACCAGAGAAATTTTATCTTTCTGTTTATATTTATTGTAAATGATTTTTTTTTAATCAGATGGGACATCTGCAAATTTTTAGGCACTGATTTTCAAAGACCATGAAGCCCTCTGGGTGATTTTTTCATTTCCTTAACAGATAGTTTAGTTTTAAACTACATACTTTCCCTTGGCAGAGTGAGAGATGAAAAGCCTGCTATAAAATTGATTTGGCATCTACATAAAAGAAAGCTTTGTAAGAAGTAGTGCTAACCGAGAAGCTTTCTTCATAAGCATATGCCCCAAAATTAAAATGTCACTCAGATCTGAGGAGCGTTCCCTGCCCAGACATCCCCAACAAAATCATATTTATACTCTCAAGAGTCATATTTTAGAAAAAAAAAAACTATATACTTTTACCTGTGACATTTTTTTTCAAGATTATAAGACCCTCAAATTGTGTGTTAGGCATATCCATTTTTAACCTAGTGAAACATGTCGATTTAAAAAATATTTTTACAATAAATTTTGGCTGTTCCCCAAATAAATAACCAGGGATATGCCCTCATAATGTTTATAGAAATAAAAAGAGGTGAAATATTTGGTCATGTGTCCTTAGACTTATTCTTTATCTACATGGAACTAAACATTTTAATTGACTAGATGGTTTGCTAGAAATGAATTTGTTTAATTACTGTTGTCTAAATTTAGCCAAAAACAAAGCATCTTCCTACAAGAAATGCAAATAGCATCTATATATCCAATGGCAAAACTCAAAAGAACTCATTAGATAGTGTAAGATGTACCTTAAGAAATTCAAATATTTCAATGAAAATGTGCTATTTTACTCTTCAGAAATAGAATTCTTCAATCAAAATTCAGTAAAAATGAAATAAAAAATAGCTGGAAAGCATATAATACTTCATTCCATCTCTTCTAATGTGTTTGAGGAAAGAGTACCTGACCTATAGGTTTAAATTGTTCTGAATGCCTGTTAAAATGTCCGGATTGAACAATGATGGTTTAAGGGTAGATTGAAAAAGAACATAATCGTATGAATTTTAACTTCATGGAATTTGTTTACGAGTATTTGCTTCACTGAATATTGTTTAAATGGGAGTTTCATACATTGTGAGCAATAACAAGATTTAACAAGGAGGGAAACTGTCATGGAAGAACATTTCGAGCCAGTGTCCAGAGACCAAAAACCAAGCTTCACTCAAACAGCCCGCTAGTGAATATTTAACTATCAGGCTAGCCAAAATTTGACCACGTGTGGGCAATTATAAAGCCTGAAATGCTTCATGATCTTTCCACTACATACTGAATGAATTCTACCAGGCATTATAATACAGTGTGAGAAAAGCATATTTTTTTCTTCTCAAATTAGTTCATTCAAGTCACTCCCACAGAATGTTATTATATTGGCTTTTTCTTTCCATATCTTGATTATCTAATAACATTTTTTAAAATATTTTATTTATTTATTTGAGAGAGAGAGAGCAAGAGGGAGAAGGAGGATCCCCACTGAGCAGGGAGCCCGATGCGGGGCTTCATCCCAGGACCCTGGGATCATGACCTCAGCTAAAGGCAGATGCTTAACTGACTGAACCCCTCAGGTGCCCAATCTAATAACATTTTTAATTGATAATATTTGTTGTATATTTTAATACTAATATTTATTACAACAAAGGTCCTATATCAAAAGTTCAATTTGCTATTTTCTATCCACTCAAAGATGATCAGATTTTGAAAAAAAGCAGTAATAGTGAAATGAATCTGCCTGTCATCATAGAATCTTGGGTTTGGTAAGTAACCCTGCTAGAAGTAAACATCCTAACCTCCACTTGATTGCAGTGATCTGTTTTGTGATAGCTCGTTGGAGGGTCATTACGACCCTGGTTGAATTCTTCCCCTGGACTCAGTGTCCCCCATACTCAGCAAATCCATTCGTAGAGTCCTCTCAGGACTGCACAGCACCTCCCCATATGGAGTCAAACTCCGTGCTCCTATCACTCTACCCTTGGTTCGATTTTGAACTTTACAGCTGCAGGGAATGCATCTTGTCCTCTTTCCACATCTCATTTCTTTATGCATTTGGAGACAGCTTTGCACAGCAGCTCCCAAGCCGTCAGCTCACTCTTTCCAGTGCATCGAGTCTATTCTAATGCAGATTGATGATATACTTTCCCACAAGTGTTATAAACTCCAAATCTCAGGGTCTACTTTGAAATGGACCATGAGGCTCATGCCATTCACACACTAGTGGAAACTATGAGTGCCCTTGGGTTTGTAGGCTAATCAGATCAAATGGGAATCCTTGACTGAGATTTGCTCTGAAAGCCCAGTCGGACACTTGTGTAGAGATTGAAGGAGACAAAAATCTCAAATGGAAATTTGCAAAGTTTCTGTGCCTTAGGAAGTCAGCCAGCACTAAGTTCTGCCAAATGTGCTGAGGGTTTCTGCTGGTTGGGATCTTCTTCTTCTTTTTTTTTTTTTTCCCAGCACACCTTTTGCCATTCTCTCATAATACTTCTATTTCTCTCATGTTTCTGTGCTACCACAACTTTATTACCTTTTAAGTAACTTGTCATATTTCTGATTAGATATTAAAAAAACAAAAGCAAACACTCCTAGTATAAAATAAGACATTTAGCTTCTTTAACATCGTTTTCCCATATTTTGAAATTGTTTGCATCTTTCCATAAACAGTGACTCCTAAAGCCATCATCACAGATAAAACAGACTCCGAGTCTATGAAAGATTATTATCAGTAAGAGGATTATGTGATTCTTCTGATGATGTGATGGAAACGTTGGAATTTATATCAAATTTATTTGGGAAGGAATCATGGTCCTTGAATAAATAACCTTCCATATAAATATGGGCAGCTGCAGGCATACAGTAAGTTATAAATGAATACTCATTCAACAAATGATATATGTCATATATTCCATGCATATGTATGTACATGCATGCATGTGTATGCATGGATATATAAATATAGTATATCTCTTTGTTTGTTTCTCCATTTTCAAGATATTTTTCTCCGATGTTCTCCTATCTCTGGTTATGACCATAGAATATTATAATTAATTGTAAATTGAAAAGTTCAATTGGCTGATGCACATTTTGGCACACAATATCAACTCATTACAGATGTATTTTCATTTCACTAGATGTAATTGATCTATTATTTGATCACTCTGCACTCGATGTCTTTTCTGAGATTTTAGCTTACCCAATTAGAGTGTTTACTATGCAATATTAGTAGCTTCCCTGTTTTTAAGACATTTAATTTCTGCCCAGAATTTTAAAAAAATGAAAAAAAGGAAATTCAGTATGTTCTTATTTATCCCAAGCTATCTTAGCAATACTTTGTTCTTTCTAACAGAATCACATAATCACAAGATGAACTAATTAATTTATCAAGTTCTATGAAAACAGCAGATTCTGTGGCTGCCTGCACGGTCCCGCTCTTCCTCATGGAATTATTCATTCAGTGGCAGCTGAGGCAGGCTGGCGAATATTTTCTAGAATTATTTTCTAGTAAGCTGACATTCTGCTTTCTAAATGTAAACTAGATAGTATGTAACCATCACAGCATTTTAGAAGTCATGATAAGGGAGTATAGCATATGGAAAACAGTTTTTACCTGCAGTGATGAGATAAAATAGATGATTTCATTAATGGAGCACAAACAAGATTTAGTACAGCTTGATGTTGAAAACTGTGATATATTCATATGCAACCCACAACGGAGAAAATGGACTAATGCCCTGGGGAATATGTTAAAGGCTGGGAATTCACCATCAAGGTATGCCCAAAACATCAGGTGAAGGGGAGAAAACTCGGCAAGTTGAAAAACAAAGAGGTAAATATGGAGAGCTCCCCTCAGCTCTTCTTTTTCTCCGCTGTATAATGCTCAATATATTCATACCGTGGTCAAAAGAGAACACTTTGAAAAATTAGGCAAGTAGGTTTGAAAGCATCCTTCTGTAGCTTGGAGAACACTAAGCTATTCTTTGAGCCCTGAGAGAAAATAAACAAGTCCTTCTTTTTAAACTGGTGTTAGGGTGTGATGGAGAGAACTTCAAAGCTAGGTGAGCATCAGCAACAGTGGTGGCCGTAGATTCAGGAACCTCTCCAGGAAGGAAGGAAACAAACTGCTACAACTCCATGATATTCTAATCAGCCCAAATGATGGTTAAAAATGTGTAGCAGAGAGCAGACACGCTACCTCTAATATCTGCCCGGGAGAAATAGAAAAACTACACTTTCTAAGGCTCTACTTGATCCAGCCCTTGCTGATCTTTCCTTCCTGCTGATCTTTCCTTCCTCCCACCTTTCCATGTAACCTCTTGTCCACCAAGATTTTCATACACAGAAGCCTCCAGGACTGGTGTTTGCTGTTCCTTTCTGCCTGACAGGCCTACAGGTCTCTGACCAACCTCTCTTTCCCTACCATCTGCAATCTCCAAACACATTACCCTGTTTTATTTTCCTTATCTGGCATATACTTTCTGAGATAATCACCACATCAGTTTCCTAGTTTACTGCTCATTTCCTCCCACAAAAATGAAAGTTCTATGAGCACCGAGACTGATGTTTTGTTTCACTTCTCTTACCCGTGTCTGGTGTAATGCCCAGTCCATAGCAGGTACTCAATAAAAATGTGATGAATGAATGCACCTAAGGATAAATGCACCACAAAAATGAATTGTGCTTCTATCTTTTTTCTCATTTCAAATATCTTTAAAACAAACAGAGTAAGTTGTTTACTTTTTAAAAGCAGCACAGGAACATGATTCACTACACCTGGAGGTATCACAAATAAATTATCTTCTTACTGGGACCAAAAGTTAAGTTTTCTCACACAGGGTACTCAGTGAGTGTATGGTACTCAAAATATCTAGATGCATGAAGATACTATTTTTTAAATAATGGCATGCCACAGGTTGAAGCTTAGTGAAGGAGGTTTACTGGAAAAGGCATTACACATGACTCTGTCATTCATGCTTTGAATTCAAGAGAAGGAATGATATTAGGTGTATAATCCTGTTCTTGCATTTTGGTGAAAGACTATTCCCATCTTAAACAGAAAAGTGGTGACCAAAGCGGGCACTCTCCTCAGACCGGGTTTTCATAAGCTCTGCTACCCATCCATTCAGTCAGAAGATGGGAAGGCAGAATAATGTTGGATTCCTTCCACAAAGGCCTCCCACAGTGACAGAAAAGTAGTGGAAGGGTATTCATGATATTTCCTCCCTCCACCAACTGTGTCTGATTCAAGTAGGCCCCAAACTCTCTCCCCCAGCTGCAGAGCCCATTTTCTTTATCTTGAAAGTTAATTCCACTCACAGCTGGAACTCAAAGCAAAAAGTGAACATTGTGTGTTAAAAAGAAAAAAAAAATCCTCCTTGAATTTGATCTTGTACTTGTTACAAGGACAAAAAGTAATATTCCTCAAGCCAAAAGGAGCCTCATGGTTTTGTTTCAGGTTACAGGCTTGAGAGCAATGCTCTTAGGACAACAGCGAGCTTGCATGCCTGCGTAAGCGTTATCGACCGAGGGTGGAGGCGCGCTGGGCCACACAGTAATGTAGTGTGTTACAAACACACTACCTCCTTCAGAGGAGAAAATGCAATGAGGTCTAACCATGATCAGATGCTTCCTAGCTGTGCTGTCTTCATGCTTCCAACTGTAAACACTTTTGATGGTTTTTTACATCTGTAAGGCACCAGTTCAAGTCCACAGATGTGCATGCAGGTTAAGCATGTTCTTTGGTTTATACCAAGTTTCATGAATTGCATACTTTATAACTCCTTCAAATATAGAAGGGAGAAAAGTGATTGATGAATAAAAGTGATCCTCTAAAAGGATTCATCTCTAAAATCCTCGGAAGGTAATTTCAGTGGATTGCTTTTCTGGAGGAAGCTATTCCGTTTGCTTCCAATAATAGTCCTCAAAAGCTCTGATAAAGTTGTGTAGGAGGTACGTAACTGAAAGTCTCCAAGCAATGCCTAATGGTTCTCTACAACTCTTTAGGAGAGAGCCGGGATTATGCATTATTCTTACTATTTTTAATATTTTGGAGTTTCACCTCATCAGTCATATGAATACAGTTTAGCATGCTTGTGAGTTTCCTCTTTCCACCATAAAAAGACCACAAACTCAGTGGTGGCATAAAACAACACAAATGTATTCATTTACAGTGGGAACATCAGAAGTCTGAAATGAGGTTGTCGGGTCTATGATCAAAGTGTCAGCCAGGCGAGCTCCTGTTGGAGGCCCCAGGGGAGAATATGTTCCTTGCCTCTTCCAGCTTCTAGAAGCTTCTGGCATTCCTTATCTTATGCTCTGCCTCCTCTGTCACATGGCCAGCTCATCTCTGACCCCTGCTTCTCTTTTCATTTCATCAGGCCCATCCAGGACAATGCAGGATAATATCCCCGTCTCAAGATCCTTAATTTCATAAAATCTACAAGACCCTCTTACCATGTGTGGTGACACAGTCACAGGTTCTGGGGATTAGGGTGTGGATATCTTTGGGGGGAGCATTTTTCAGTCTACTGCAGCATGTAAGCTATAAATATAAAATATATATTACCCAATAATTCAGCAATGCTGGAAACAACAGGCTGTAATTATTGACTATCACCCTGAAAACATATTACTGGGATAAAGTAATACCTAATTCATTAATTAATCTATCATCATTATGTGCTCTTTTGGCAGTATTCTTGAATAACAGTCATCAAAATTCAAAATGCTGATAAGAATGCTAAATATCTATTTTATTTTATTTTATTTTATTATTTTATTTAATTTTTTATTTTATTTTATTTATTTTAATTCCAGGTTGTTAACATACAGTGTTTTATTACTTTTAGACATATAAGATAGTGGTTTGACAGTTCCATATATTACTCAGTGCTCATCATGATAATTGTACTCCTTAATCCCCTTCACTTATTTCCCCCATCCCCCCACCCATCTCCCCTCTGGTGACCATCAGTTTGTTCTGTGTAGTTAAGTCTGTTTTTTGGTTTGTCTCTCTTTCTCTCTCTTTTTTTCCTTTTTTCTTTTGTTTTGTTTCTTAAATTCCACATATGAAGGAAATCAGATGGAATTTGTCTTTCTCTGACTTGCTTATTTCGCTTAGCATTATACTCTCTAGCTCCATCCATGTCATTGCAAATGGCAAGAATTCATTCTTTTTTATGACTAATAGTCCATTGTCCACATCTTCTTTATTCATTCATCTAATGATGGACACTTGGACTGTTTCCATGGTTTGCTATTGTAAATAATGCTGCAATAAACATAAGGGTGCATATATCCCTTTGAATTAGTGTTTTTGTATTTTTTGGATAAATACCTAGTAGTGTGATTACTGGATCATAGGCTAGTTCTATTTTTAATTTTTTTGAGGGACCTCCATACTGTTTTCCAGAGTGGCTGCACCAGTTTGCATTCCCACCAGCTGTGCACGAGGGTTCCCCTTTCTCCGCATCCTCACCAACACCTGTTGTTTCTTGAGTTTTTTATTTTAGCCATTCTGACAGGTGTGAGGTGATATCTCATTGTGGTTTTGATTTGTATTTCCCTGATGAGTGATGTTGAGCATCTTTTCATGTGTCTGTTGGTCATCTGTATTTCTTCTTTGAAGAACTGTCTGTTCATGCCTTCTGCCCATTTTTTAATTGGGTTATTTGTGCTGTTTTGGTGTTGAGTTATATAAGTTCTTTATATATTTTGGATACAAACCCTTATTGCATATGTCATTTGTAAATATCTTCTCCCATCAGTAGGTTGTCTTTTAGTTTTGTTGGTTGTTTCCTTTGCTGTACAGAAGCTTTTTATTCTGATGTACTCCCAACAATTTATTTTTGTTTTTGTTTCCCTTGCCTCAGGAGACACATCAAGAAAAATATTGCTATGGCTGATGTCAGAGATAATACTGCTTAAATATTTTTTATTGAATTTTTTTGGTGTTGAGTTTTATAAGTTATTTATTATTAGATATTAACCCCTTATCAGATATATCATTTGTAAGTATCTTCTCCCATTCAGTAGATTGCATTTTTGTTTTGTTGATGATTTCTTTCACCATGCAAAGCTTTTTATTTTGATGTAGTCCCAATAGTGTATTTCTGTTTTTGTTTCCCTTGCCTCAGGAGACATATCAAGAAAAATGTTGCTATGGACGATGTGAGAGAAATTACTGCCTGTGCTCTCTTCTAGTTTTATGGTTTCAGGTCTCACAGTTATGTTCTCAATCCATTTTGAATTTATTTTTATGTATGGTGTAAGAAAATGGTGCAGTTTCATTCTTTTGCATGTAGCTGTCCAGTTTTCCCAACACTATTTGTTGAAGAGACTATCTTTTTTCCCATTGCATCTTTTGTAGAAGAATAATTGACCATATAATCCTGGGTTTATTTCTGGGCTCTTCATTCTATTCCATTGATATATGTGTCTATTTTTTATGCCAGCACCATTTTTGATAACTAGAGCTTTGTAGTATATTTTGAAATCTGAGATTGTGATACCTCCGATTTTGTTCTTTTTCAAGATTGCTTTGGCCATTTGGGGTCTTTGTGGTTCCATACAAGTTTTAGGATTATTTGTTTTAGTTCTGTGAAAAATGCTGTTTGTATTTTGATAGAGATTGCATTGAATTTATACATTGCTTTGAGTAGTGTGAACATTAAAATTTATAATTTTTTGCAATGCATAAGCATGGAATACCTTTCCATTTATTTGTGTCATTTTCAATTTCTTTCATCGATGTTTTATAGTTTTCAGAGTACAGAGCAGTCTTTCACTGCTTTGGCTGGGTTTATTCCTAGGTACTTTTTCTTTCTGGTACAATTATAAATTGAGTTTTCTTAATTTCTCTTTCTGCTACTTTGTTATTGGTGTATAGAAATCCTATCAATTTAAAAAAAAGAAATGCTATCAATTTATGGATATTAATTTTGTATCCTGAAAATTAACTGAATTCATTTATTACTTTAGTAGTTTTTTGGGAATGTAAATTGGCACAGCCACTGTGGAAAACAATATGGAGATTCCTCAAAAAATTAAAAATAGAAACACCATATGACCCAATAATTCCACTAGTGCCCATATACCCAAAGAAAACAAAAACACTAATTTGAAAAGACATACACACCCCTATGTTTATTGCTGCATTGTTTACAATAACCAAGATATTGAACCAAACTAAGTGTCCATTGATGAATGAATGGATTAGGAAAGATGTGAGATGCGTGCATGCATGCATGCACGTGCACACACACACACACACACACACTGACATATTACACAGCCATGCAAAAGAATCGGGTCATGCCATTTGCAGTAACATGGATGGGTCTAGAGGGTATTAGGCTAAGTGAAATAAATCAGACTGAGAAAGACTAATACATATGATTTCACTCATAAATGGAATCTAAAAAAACAAATGAATAAAAAAAAAAGGCAAAATCAGACCTATAATTACAGAGAACAAAATGATGGCTGTTGGGGGAGTGGGGGTATGGACAAAATCGGTGCAGGGGAAGAGGAGATATAGACTTCCATTTATGGAATGAATAACTCATGGGAATAAAAGGCACAGCAAAGGGAATATAGTTAGCGATGTTGTAATAGCGTTGTATGGTAGCTACACTTGTGAGCATATCATAATGTATAGAGTTGTCAGATCACTGTGTTGTACACCTGAAACTAATGTAACATTGAGTGTCAACTATACTCAAATTAAATATTTTTAAAAATTACAGTACTGACATCAAAAAGAATGCTGACTATTATATGACATCAATTCTAATCCTAAATATAAAAAATATATTTTCTTTCTTTATGAAAAACAATTGGTTAAAGAGTTGCATTCTTGAATCTTTTAAAAGTATTGTCATATTATTATTTCATTAACTTTCAGAGTTCAGCATTTATAGTCATCCCAAAGAAAGTTATATTACATGACAAAGTTTTCATGGAAAGAAAATGTTAAATCATAGGTTTATTTTTGTGCATGGTATAAGAAAGTGGTCCAGTTTCATTCTTTGCATGTAGCTGCCGTTTTCCCAACACGATTTGTTGAGAGACATTTTTCCCATTGCATAATCTTGGAAAGTTTTCATGGAAAGAAAATGTTAAATCATAGGTCTGTACACACACATACAATCAGTACAATTATATTGCTTATCTGTCACAAGGGGGATTTGAAAACTGAATCCTAGAACATTTTCATATGAATAGTAATAGAACACAGAGTAAGCATAAGTAATTAAACATTTTGGCAGTAATTAAAAATATGTGTAGATAGTTTGGATCATATTTCTAGAACTAAAATTTTAGGTACTACTTTTTCATGGTTATTTACAAGATTTTTGAGTGATGTGATAGGGTTAGATTGCTGTTTTTCAATTACATTTCATTTGTCCAAAGACCTCCAAGGATCTCTTTGTATTACTCATGACAATAAAAACAAATCCCAAGTTGTTACATAGCCCTGAGGTAATTTCATCTTATAGACACCATGGTTTTCATTGCCATGATCTCTTACTTAGCATGTGTGTTTTTGTGTGTGTGTTATGTAGGAATTATTTCCCTTATGAAAAAAATAGGGTTTCAAATGGTTTTAAGAAGAAGGGAATATCTATCACTTCTTTCCTTGTAGTTATATTTCCAATTATTTGACTACAGGTGGAATTATTTTACCATAATTGTGTCTAGAGCATAAAAATATATGAATATAAATATATTTTTATAAGTTATTTACATTATATAAACAAATATAATCCCACAGCCTATGACCTAATCTAAGATACTATTATTACTATTGTTATTATCATTATTATTACTATTACTATTATTTTATAAAATTTATCCTCAACTTTTTTCTCATCCTGTTTAGGTTATAAGCACAGAGGCAAATAATCTTCCTAATCATCATATGAGAATTACAGCATGGCTCTTTCTGTCTTTTCTATCCCCACCAAAAAAAAAAAAAAAAAAAAAAAATGGTCCATCTGAATGACTTGATTAGGAGTACAATGACAGACACATCTAAGAAAGAAGTTGAGTCCAGCATGACTCTAGTGATATATAAGTACCTGAAGTCAGATATCAATGGGAAAAACTCCCTTCTATTACTGATAACTCAGGAATCCTGATAATTCAGGAATCCTGAATCTTTTAGCTACTCTTATCTCCTGAAATTTGTTTTTTTTTTCCTGAAATGTACAACCAAAATACTTGAATTGACATTTTTTAGCATTTATCATAATATTGAGTTATAATGAAGAAATGAACTTAATGATGATGAAAGACAATGCCAACTCACCAATAATAATCCATTCCATTTTGTTCAATAGGTAAAAAAATTGTAATAAAGAGCATGCTTGATCTCTACTAGGCTATATGCATATATCCCTCACTCTAATTATTTGGATTCAGTATTATTCTTATTCTTATTTTAAAGATGAGAATATTGAGGCATAGGCATCCAATTCTGCCTAAAGAATGACAACTTTGCCTCAAGTGGATGAAAATACTACCTTTAACTTAACTGAATGGCAGCTCATGAACAGCATGGGTTGATTAAGGGACTTACTCTCAGATTTGTTAGTACTCAAGGTCCGTAGCACATAATCACCTACTCAGTGTCTGATAAAAGCACATGCATTGCATTTAGTTACTCCAGTTCAAGGTTATGATTGTCAAATAGGTAGACAGGCTGGGTACGTCAATGGGAGGAGGCATGTATCTTGAAAATAACTCAGCTCTTTCCCACAAATTGAAATGTAATTCACCCATTTTTTTTTTTTTTTAAGATTTTATTTATTTGTGAGAGAGAGAATGAGAGACAGAGAGCATGAGAGGGAGAAGCAGACTCCCCACTGAGCAGGGAGCCCGATGCGGGACTCGATCCTGGGACTCCAGGATCATGACTTGAGCCAAGGCAGTCGCTTAACCAACTGAGCTACCCAGGCCCCCGTAATTCACCCATTTTTCAAGTAAGTATACTTGAATCACGCTTCTTCCCTAAGATTCTTTCTTTGAAAGCAATGACCTATTATAATTCTGAAATAAGGAAAAATCATATGAGTGCTTCGATAGTGTTGGAATTTAAACTCTTCTTTTGAGAAAAAATTTTTTTTTAAAATGTACTAAATACTTAGAAGCAACATTAACTCAGGGTTTTGGATTTTCTTTTAGGCTCTATATTTTTTCTGCACTAATAAAAGAGCCCAGAAATAAAGCTATTCTAAACAATGTGAGAAAGGAAAGTCTAATAAATAAAGAAGCAGAAAATTAATTTTCTACCCACAGAACAAATTATAATCATCCTCAGAATGTCACATACAGAAGTTGAGATATTAACTTCAGACATTTTTTCCCCCACTATGAATCCCAGTTTTATTAAGTTTTCAATAGTAGATGAAAATTTCACATTTTATTAAGTCTTCAGAAAATACCCCAGGAAACAGTGTGTTTCAGTGGGTATCAAATAGAGGCCCGTGTAAATACACAGTGCATATAAAGCAAATTAATTTGATTTTATTTTAAAATACAACTTGCTTCAGTGCTGCTTGCAAAAGACATAGTTTTCATTTATCAGAAATTAAATATGAATCTCTGGAAAATAAAACATAATTATCTCTTAACATCGCAACTCACACACTCATCTGGAGAGGAATCTTTCTCATAATGGGAGAAATCATGAAGAGTATCTGACACTTGTGATGTCTTTATTGATTTGGTGCTTATATAACATAAAGAAGGATCTTCAAGATGTTTTCATATATGTGCTGCAACTGTGAAAACTTCCAGATGTCATTTTTGTTAGGTCTTCCGTAATCCTTGATTACAATTTTTGTCCATGTAGGCAAATGTTTTTATTGAAATCTTTTTTTCCCCTCTCATTTTATAAGGGACTGAGGTTGTCTATGAAAAAGACAATTTCAGGAGAGTGTCAGAGTTTGGAGGGGAGGGGAGTGAAACTCAAGAAAATGATAAAAGAGGATAGATTCTTCTTGAAAAGTAGCCAAAAGTAGCCAAGTATGTTACGTTCTCATTACCAGTTTAGCCATGAATTTTTGAACTAAATGCCGTCGTCAATACAGATTAAAAAAAATGAAAAAAAAGATGAAATTAGTATTTGCTTTATCACAACACAAATTTTGTAAAACCAAATGTTAAAAAAAAAAAACAAACACAACTGAGTAAAGAGGCAAATAATAAATAACCTTACTTAAAGAGTCAGTTCTGTCCTGAGATAGTTGAACAATTTGAGATCAGGCCTAAAATGTGACAAAAATTTCTTATGAATTAATATTGCATCAATTAATGTCTTTAAAAAAAAGCATCTGGATACATGCATCCTAATTCATACAAATTAAGGTAATCATGACACAATAATTTTTTTTTTTTAAAGATTTTATTTATTCATTTGAGACACAGAGATACAGAGAGAGAGAGAGAGAGAGAGAGCATGAGCAGGGAGAGAGGCAGAGGGAGAGGGAGAAGCAGGCTACCTGCTGAGCCAGGAGCCCGACGTGGGGCTCGATCCTAGGGCCCCGGGATCATGACCTGAGCCGAAGGCAGACGCTTAACCATCTGAGCCACCCAGGCGCCCGACACAATAATTTTTTGAAATAATGTTGGTATATAACATTATATAAGTTTTAAATGCAAAACATTATAATTTGACAACTATATGTACTACAAAGTGATCACCACCAAAGGTCTAGTTACCATTCATCAACATACAGTTGACCCCCTTCACCCATTTCGCCCACCCCCCAACCATCCTTGCATTCCTGGAATAAATCCCACTAAATCATGGAGTATGATCCTTTTAACATACTGTTGAATTTGGATTACTGATGTTTTGTTGAGGATTTTTGCATCTCTGTTCATCAAGGATATTGACCTGTAATTTTCTTTTTTTGCCTTGTCTGATTTTGGTATAAGGGTAATTGGTTTGGTATAAGGGCAATTAATGCTGGGCTCATTGAATTTGGTAGAATTCACCAGTGGAAACGTTTAGTCCTGGGCTTTTGTTTATTAGCAGGTTTTTTATTACAGATTCAATTCCTTACTAGAAATTGGTTAATTCAGACTTTTTAATTTTTTCATGATTCATATTTGGAATATTGAGTGTGTCTAGGAATTTAACCACTTCTAGGTTGTCCAATTTGTTGGCATATAATTATTTATAATAGTTTCTTATACTCTTTTGTATTTCTGTAGCATCAGTTGTAATATCTCCTCTTTAATTTCTGACTTTATTTATCTGAGCCTTCTCTCCTTTTTCCTTGGTAAGTCTAGCTGAAGGTTTGTCAATTTCGGTTTATCTTTTCAAAGAATTAGCTTTTAGTTTAATTGATCTTTTCTATTGTCTTGTTAGTTTCTATTGCATTTATTTCTTCTCTATTCTCTATTATTTCCTTCCTTCTACTAACTTTGTGCTTTGTCATTCTTCTTTTTCTGATACTTTTAAGTGTAAAGTTATATTGTTTACCTGAGATTTTTCTTGGTTTTGGGGGTAGGTCTGTATTGCTATGAACTTCCCTCTTAGAATCATTTTTGCTGCATCCCATAGATTTTGGTAGGTCATATTTCTGTTTTTATTTGTTCCTAAGTGTTTTCGATTTCCTCTTTAATTTCTTCTATGACCCATTGTTGTTCAGTAGCGTGTAGTTTAATTTTCACATTTTAGTAGGTTTTCCAGTTTTCTTCTTGTAATTGACTTCTTACTACATAAAATTGTGGTTGAAAAAGATGATTGATACGATTTCAATCTTCTTGAATTTATTGAGACTTGTTCTGTGGCCTAATATGTGATATGTCCTGGACAGTGTTCCATGTACACTTGAGATTAATGTGTATTCTGCTACTTTTGGATAGAATGTTCTGTAGGTATCTATTAGGTTCATCTGACCTAACATGTCATTTAAGGCCAATGTTTCCTTATTGATTTTCTATCTGAACGATCAATCCAATGATGTATCTGGAGATAAAATCCCCTAGTATGATTGTATTACTAGATGACATAATAATTTCTTAGCTTTCTTTTTTATATGGGCAACAATAATTACATATGTGAAGTGTGAAACATTTCTTTTGTCTCATATCTTCGATTCCTGAAGATCATGAAAATATCTTGTAAAACATACCCTACTTCCAAATGGATGTTTACACCTTCCATTCTTGTTGACTCTGGAGTCAGAGGAGAGTTCGACAGAACTACTGAATACTATCTTCAGAAAGGATCCCCCCTAGATTCTCTGCATTTGGGCTCTTTCCAGAAAGGAACTGTGTCTAAGCACCTGTATCCTTCACAATCTTTCATGCCTCCTAAAGCAGAACTGGACATAAGCTCTGTCCCCATAACCAAGTACCAAATGATGAATTTCATCAAGTGCATTGATATGTGTGTTTCAGAGGGGAGATGTTCTTATTGTGTTCTCTCCTACCCACAAATTCCAAATCTAAGAATGTGTAACAATAAAAATTCTAAGTGAATTCATTTTTTTCTAACCAGACTTAACATAGTAACTTCATGTAAAATAACACTATCATCACCAAATGGTATAGCTACTAAGTATGAAAAAGAAAGCTAGAATTACTAAAATATCTATCACCATGATTTGAGCCAATAAATACCTACCAAAATAAAGCTATTCAAGTCAATCTGGCCTCAAAAACCACACACCAACCATATTTTAATTGAAATCATATATTCCAATGCCGTGTGTGTGTTTTACTCTGACATAGTTTGTTTCCACAACTGTTTTCTTTTAGTTATTCTATGGAAATAAAATAAAATATTAAGCCTGAGTTGACACCACATTTGAAACTTAGCTTCATTTATTTAATACTTTCCAAGCTTTTGCATACTTTCTCACATATTTAAGAAAGTGTGTAGAAAATGAACAAATAAGGATGCTTGATGCTTGGGTCCCAGTATTTAAAATGTGTGTTTCGCTAGAAAGAAAACATCAGATACTTCAGCTTGAAAAGAAATAAAAGCTATCTGCCTCACATTATTCACAGCCAATTCAAACAGGCTACTGTGGTATTCATAAATCCCTCTGAATTAAGTCAAACATGCATAAAATCAGGCTTCCTTTGTGGTAAAAATTTCTTCCAGCTGAGCCCAAAAAGTTATCCAAATACCTATTGTGATACTGAGGATGACTTTAAAAAGTCAATGCCATACCTCTGTCGAAGTCTTTCTGACAATTTCCTAATTTTAATAAATTGTCTGTGAGACCTGTCATCAACCTGTTTCCATTCAGAAGTGAAGAACATAAGCAACCAATGTCATTGGATTAGCTTAAAGTAGTGTCATGGTGTTTGGTGTTTTTTGTTTTTTTTTTTTAAAGATTTCATTTATTTATTTGACAGAGAGAGACACAGCGAGAGAGGGAACACAGCAGGGGGAGTGGGAGAGGGAGAAGCAGGCTTCCCACGGAGCAGGGAGCCCGATGCAGGGCTCGATCCCCGGACCCCGGGATCATGACCTGAGCCGAAGGCAGACGCTTAGCGACTGAGCCACCCAGGCGCCCCATGGTGTTTGGTGTTTTAAGTGGGAGTCTATTTGCTTCATTAAGATTCAGGTAACTCACTTTGAAGTAAACAAATGGCTCACTTTCTCAAAAAAAGCCCTGGTGTTTTCTTTGGGGGGAAAAAAGAGTACAATTTATTGTTTCTATGAAAAGAAGATAGGGGCGCCTGGGTGGCTCAGTCGTTAAGCGTCTGCCTTCGGCTCAGGTCATGATCCCAGGGTCCTGGGATCGAGCCCCGCATCGGGCTCCCTGCTCCGTGGGAAGCCTGCTTCTCCCTCTCCCGCTCCCCCTGCTTGTATTCCCTCTCTCGCTGTGTCTCTCTCTGTCAAATAAATAAATAAAATCTTTAAAAAAAAAAAAAAAAGAAAAGAAGATAAATACATTTTGCAAAGAGAAAATTCATTCCTGGGAATATTTAAAAAATAAACAATACTCTAAAGGTCTCTAATATGTGATCATCTGAGGGAAAGTTGTATCTCATTTTTGAATTGGATTTAGTATGAGAACAGGAAGGAGATTCTTAATACAACATTCGGGAGGGGGGACAAAAGCAATCACAGCATTCATGTTGATAAAGCTCTGTGTCCACAACAAGAAAGCAAACAACACCAACTTGCCATTATGACTGGGACAGAGATAGACCTGCTTCATTTTCTATTTCCAAATACTCTGCCACCTGAACTCCTGTGTTGCTTATCCAGTGACACTAAAGGGAAGCAGAATTTGTCACCCCAAAAGATGCCTCTTTGACATAAAGATTATTTTAGGCTGATTATTGTTAACACACGGCAGATACACATAAGGATCTGAAAACCAAGTAGAAGTTACCCTTGTGTAAGAGACATTAATATTTATAAGGGAAATCCAAGGTAAGGGTATCTCCTCTTGTACCTGGAAGAAAAAGATGACTAAATCTCTAGAAACTCTTATCAATAGAGAAGGTAAAGACTTAGATCTGCATAACAATATTACCCTTATTTACTGTGCTTTGCCTGAAAACCTCCCATAACTGCCTCCACCCCAACATCTTCCATCTTTAGGTGGAGTTGGTATTTAAGGTGGCTGGACTTGTCTTAACAAGGTACTCTAGTGGCTGAAGTCTGGTTAAAAACAACAAAAAAGACACTGATTCAAAACCCAAATAGATTCAATCTTGGCTCCACTTCTTATATGCTTTGTGATTTTTGGCAACTTCATTCATATGCCTTATTCTGAATTTTATTATCTATTAAATCAAAATGACTCTATCTCAGATCATTAGCAGGAATGAATGATATAATTTATATAAAATTACTAGCACATATTAAGAACTCAATATAGAGTTATCTTTTCAGTCATTTGTTTTTCACTGGAAAGTAAGCACTTTCTCCGTCAAATCCACTATTTCTTGAACATAAATGTACATTTCCATCTGTCCAATTTTATGTACATCATGTCCACTTCCTTCTCCAAATGACCTCTTTCTAATCACCACATTTCGATGCCTTTGTCTCCCCAAAGACCCAAATCAAATGCTACCTTCCCAGATTGTGCTGATTTTTCTGGCTTTGCTAAAAATAGACATACATATTGTAAAAATTGTTATTTTTCCCACATAGAAATATATTATCCATTTGATAAATTCTCATTGCATAAATGTTAAATATCTTATTCATTCTTGACGATCCTAAAACCTCAGAATAACTGTGTGTAAAACTATGGACTATGAAATATCTGTATTAAAAATTACTTCAGAAAAAGATAAAATAGCGCTATGTTTTTGCAGGGGCAGCTTGCAGAGGTGAAAAAAACACAAAAAACAAAAATGAAGACAATGAACATCGACCCTAAAATTTGTCACAGTAATAGAAGTCATCACATTTTTCATTTTAAAAATTTAGATTTATTTGAAAAGGGGGGAGCAAAGGAAATTGGGTTAAGAAACTTGTTTAATATATGCCTTCCAAGGCCACCCACCCAATATGCTAACCTCTAACTGACTAATTAGGTCCACTTGCTTTATGATGCATGTGCTGTCAGAACTAGGATAATTTTTAATAGCATAGCCAGGAAAAACAACAGAAGTAGAAAAATATTTTTATAGTTGAAAAACTTGGCACCAGTTTTTCTGCGACTAGAACATATTTTGCCTATCCTTTATGAAAGTCTGGAAAAAGAATTAAGATGCACACAAAAGATTTTGAAACAAAGTTTTAAATAATTTGCATATCAGCACAGAAACAAAAGCCTACCTTGACTGTTAATTTAAATAATCAAACATATACAGCTTTATAAAAAAGGAACAATGAACCCTGAGGGACATATAATGTAGCATAAAATTAAAACAAGTTTGACCTGACTGACATTAAATTTGATTAACGAGAAGCTTCTCTCAAAAGAGCACCTGCCCTTTCAATCCTACAAACAACTTACAGGTCAAATGAATTTGCTACACTGTAGGAGTAAAAGGCTTCCATATCAGGGAAAATCCACAATCTCTGATACAGCTCCAAGACCATTTATTTGCTTGAATTGAATTAAAACCTAAGACACTATGATTATGTTCATATCCCAAACCATCTGTATATAATGTTAAATTATTATACATTTTACTTAAAGTTAAAATTATTATGCATTTTGTTGATAATTGGAGGTTTACGGATGGTTGCCAAATTATTGAGAGAGATCAGGATGAGATTTAGATTTTAATTTAGTCCTTTTAAAAAAAGTCTTTGACTATAACCTTTAGCAGCATTACAAAAATAGAAGACATTATATTCTAGTTGAATTCTTAAAGCAATATTTGTTTAATTAAAATACATATATTTTATTAAAATATAAACATATACAAATACATATATAATATATGATACATAAGGTAGATATATAGATTTCTAAGAATGTTATTTTTTCCCACATAGTAATACAATACTGATAAATTCTTACTGGATAAATGCTAAATATCTTATTCATGCTTGACTATCCTATAACCACAGAATTGGTGTATTTAAAACTATGGATGATGAAATAGTTGTATAAGTAAAGATGTATACTATATATATATTATGATCTATATATATTATGATCTATATGTGATATATATAGATATATATATCATAATATATATATAGTATACATCTTTACTTATACAACTTTACTTATACAACTTATCTATATATACGATATATATAGATATATATACTTATATAGAGAGATGTACATATATATTATCCATTATATATTATATTATGCATTATGCATGTATTATGAACACAATGTATAACATATAAAATACATCACAATATATAACACATAAAATACATTATATATACCTACTATATATGCATATATATATATATACACACACATACGCACACAAACACACATGCACACTCATAGGTGTGTATGAGAGAGAGGGAGAGAGAGACCTCGTATGGAATTTGATATCCCGGTTTGAGTCATTGTTTCAACCACAGAAAATCTCTGCAGAGGGGAGCTGGAAACTAGGTGTCTGTATCAGCCCCATGATGGGGCCCCAGCACACCTGCACTGTCTAGGGGAGCGCTGTGCCACGTGCAAACATGGGGACACGGAATAGATCGGGGTGGCTGGAAGAGCACAGTCAGCACCATCTGAGAATACATGGGAGAGAATTTGAGAACACCCAGGTATACTAAAGGGGAGAGGACCACAGAAGAAGATGCAGAAGCCTATTCCTTATAAAGATCAGGGATAGGGAGCTGCCAAAATCTGAATGTTATCTGTAGCTATCTAATAATATGTGCTGGAAACATATGAATTGATTTAGTAACCAATTCCCTAAAGGAAGAAGTAAAAATTCTAGGTGAAACTGCATTAAAGTAAAACTGCTTAGAACAGAAGAACATCTGGACTGGATTAGAACAGACACTGTTCCCTGAGCTTCATTGATGAAGAATTACCATCATTATTTTAGTGATGAGAGCATTAAAATCAGTATTAGAACTTGGAACCCACCTGCTTTGTGTTCGCAGGTTGGTAGTAAACTGTGTGCAGACAGGACCCCTTCCAAAGGACTTTCTACTTATTTATTTATCTCTTGGTTATCGTTTCTTAGCTGGTTTATTGTTAATAAAAATATTAAATAAATATTAAATAAATATTAAATAAAAATATTTCAGTCCACATATCTTCATAGTTATATGTTTTTGCCTTAATGTAAGTATATTTTGTTTAGCAAGCAAATAACTTTGAAAAACAGAATTCATCAAATAAGCTGTTTCTTTTGATTCTTTCACGTATTTCATCAAATTTAAATTTCACCAGTTTCATTTAAATATTTATCTACAATTTGAAATATTCAAAATGGCAATGTTGCAATTTCAAAATTAAAATTTCAATACTCTTTAAAAACCCTTATAATTTAATTAGTTGTTTCTCTCTTGCTTTTTTAGTAGAAATTTAAATACTTTTTTGTTTGCAAGCTTTATTTTTATTAATGGCAATTAACTAACATAAAATTGCTAAATAGTTATTTTGGGGCACCTCCTGCTATGGGTCTTTTCTCATCCATTACTAGGCATGGCATTGAAATCACTTAAGAGGGCATAGGCGGTACCCAACCCAAGCACAAACTGTCCGTGAAAGACGTGTGTTCTAGCAGGTGTTAGCACATGTGCAATTCAACATTGCACCTGCTAACGCCCATCACTCCCTGTGGTCCTATCAACCACTCTCCCTAGAACTTGTTTTTTGCTTTCCAGTTATGTTACTTATTGCCTTTCTGACAATTATATCCAAATTTATGCAAATCCCATAAAACATTTTTAGGCATTATTGCCATTCTGGAAAAATATTATAACAATGAACTAAAAGATTTCTCTGTAGTTTCCTAATGCCACTTGATTCAGCCCTGCTATCAAGGCCTGATTTGTGTACACGAGGCTCTTACAGAAAGTTATTCCAGGAAGAAGGATCTGGGGAGCTGGGAGACTGAAGCAGGAAGGAGCAAACCCAATGTATGGTTGTACCTGTTCTGGGCAACAGGGCTTCATTCCACCAGGAATGGCTACACTGTCCACCTGAGGGTAGATAGCAAGGCTGAGAGAGTGGAAAGTAGGACATCAATGAGTGTCTCATCAATCCCTTCTCTTTAGCAACCTCCTTGGAAAGAAAAGTTTGTGTGTGTAGGTTTTTCATCAGGACTCGACACATTCTATCAATGGTCACCTCTGCTTAGGTATGACATGATTGGTTGAAAACATGGTTTATGTTTCATCGATGGTTATTTTAGCAATAACCAATATCTAATCCCCTTTTTACTGCAGCAGTGAGAAAGGTTTATGTCAACAGATAAAAGGCATGTTAGAAAAAACTCAGAGCATGTTAAAAACACGTTATAATATGGGAATAGAGTCCTCATCACAATGGAGGTCTTAAATTTCAGTCCTTACACAAGACAACATACCACAAGTTCTTGATTCTTATCTTAATTCTGTTTTGATTCTATTTGTTCCCTCTTAGGAACAGTTTGACAATTTCTTAGGGCCATTATTATGTCAAAATTGTAGTTTTCTGGAATCCATCTGCTTTTGCTTCTCCCCCATAATAACACAACTGGGACCTATTTTGAATGTTACTGACAGTTTGAGGTTTCTGGAATATTATTTTGGAAATATCTGCTAATTTATGTCATCAAAATTACTGATTTGAGACTGAACATTTGCTTACAGACATGCATAATTAACTATTTATTTACTGAATTTGTAGATTGAACTTGTTTTTCCTACTAAATTCTGAGACAGCCTATTGATAATTAATCATAATCCCCTTAAAATGTACATGGTTTAGAAACATTGTGGTTTAAGAATGATATTATGTCTTTAATTTTCAGAGTTAACAAAGTGTTGGATAAAAGATGGAGATCAAGGTTAGATAATTCACATCAACTCAGATTGGTTACCTATCTCTAGGCAGTAAGTCAAGAAAACATAAAAAATGATAACTTATTTTTCTTTGCTTTTTTTTCTTAAATAAATATTATTTAAACTTATTTACATAGAACAGATCTTCTATGGAGTGTCTTCACTAATGGATTTATAGTGAGCTAGGTTTATCTTCAAGCTGGCCTCTCCTATCCTAGAACAGCATTTCTTGGGGCCTTTGTTCTCTTAAACTGAATATGATGATGGAACTTACATCATGTGGGTTTTGTGAGGTTCAAATGAGATATCACATGCAAAGTATGTAGCAAAAATACCATTGACCACATTGTTTTTAAAACTCCATTCCAGGTACTGTGATACAAATAATTAGATATCAAAGTATTTAAGCTAATGCACTAGTAGCTAGATAAGTCTGTACCAAATTTCAGTGCAAGGAAGATGAAGATAAATAGCCTTAATAAGATATAGATTAAATGCTAAGGGTAGAGTAGAGAGCTAGGGTCTCCACTTGGCTGAATGCCTTTGTGATGCTCCATGGGATGAAGGTGGTAGCAAACTACAAGGCAGGGCTGAGAGATGGGGGAGGGGAGCCATAACCTCGACTCTTTAGGAAATGATTCATGGAGATTCTATTTGAGTAGGATAATAGAGTATGGAGATAATCTGAACTTGTTTTCTGCTTTCCCAAAGTTCCCCAAATTTTGCAGAGTTACATTGGACTATGGCATCCAATTAGACAAATTATAGCTATAGATATACACATAGAGAGAATGATATAGATACAGATATAACTTAGATACATATATTTTAGACCATGGTTCAGTGATAACATAACAAAACAAAATTGAAGAAGTTCTGCCTCTGGCTCAATGAGAAGGTGCTCTTTTCTGGAACTAGGAAAAAACTTCCTATTTCTACAAATATTTATTTTGACATGATTGCTATCAGTCTTAACAGTTAAAAATATTTAAAGCAGCTTTTTTCAAATAATATTTTGGGTAATATTTTAAAAAATAATTATTGAATATATTTTGATTTCTTAAAAGAGATGCTAATTACTTGGAACATAAAATTAATATTCCATGTGTAGGTAATTCTATAGTCATTGTCCACACTTTATGGACTTAATAGATTTAATGAAAGTTAAAGTTTTATTAGTTAAAATAAAATTTGATGGAATAAATGAATCATTATTAATACCATTTTAAAGCATTTAATGATAATATAAATTGGTAATAATTTTTGAAGCTACACTGTATTTGTGCTCTTTGTGCCTTTTTATATACTGAGTTTATTAAATGGAATGCTTGATGTAATTTTTAAAATATATAAATGATACATTAATTGGGGGACATATATTTCAGAAACAAAGTAGTATAGTTTCTTCATCTTCTTGAATACTGGGTTGTAAATACCAAAGCATTATTTGACATATTATGGAAGCTTCTTATAGAAGTCAGTACATTTAGTGCATATCTTTTGAAATAAGTTGAATTCAATTCCATTCAATTCAATTTTTAATTGAAACTTTGTTGTGGAGTTAGGAAATAAAAACAATTGTTCATGTGGGCCTATCTCTAGTCACCACCAAACATAAATAACTAAGGTTAAAGTGAATATCATTTGACTTGAAGTGAAGAAATTTTACATGCACTCATTACTTTACATAATTGATTCTACCCACTCCCTGAGTGTTGTCTTTAAATAATGTGTATTTTTAAAATTAAGTCATATTTTTAAATACATGAAACCTGCTTTCTCCCTGCCAAAGCAAATAGAACAGTGACAAAAGACAATCCAGCATTTATGAGTTTTCTTCTCTCTACCATCTTCAGAACAACCATCGTGATAGCAAATCACAGAAAGATCTTAGACTACCTATAAATTTATTTTGACAGTTAAAAACAGCTATTATTTACTTTAGATGGTTAATGGGCTCTGACACATTTTTTTTTTTTTATTCCTAGCAGGACACATTTAGAAACTTAAAAATAAAAAGTATTATTTTTTATGGTAACCAGACATTTGGTTTTTCTCAGTTGGAAATGGCTATCCTAATATTTCAGTTCTAGTCATTCATTCTAAGGGTTATTTTCTATAGTCTGACTCTGCCTTGTTTCTCTGTCCAGCACACATTTATACCACATATCAGAACTTACTGTCCTTCCTCAAGGGGTTCTGCAGGTCCTGGGATTTATCCTAAACTTTAGGCTTCCTTACAAGTCACCGTCACCTGTAGCGGTGATCTGATCTCAACATCTCCGCTCCTTGGGCCTCCATCTATTATTTTCTGCAAGGTTTTCTTTGCCCTATGTATGCCTTACTTGCTGAAACAATTGTATGTTGTACCTAATGCTGATCTCCTTCCCTGATACCTTACCTGTCTGAGTTTCCTAATAAAGCCATAGTTGATAAGATCCAGTCATCGTAACAACAAATATTTAATATTCATGATTAATAATAATGACTTGCCTTCATGGGGAGTATTAGAGATCTGTAAACTATTTTCATAGCTTTTCATCCAGCCTTCTATCTGCCTCTGTGATCCAGGTAAAGCACTGTTAAAGCTGATTTATATAAAAGGATACTGAGTCTTAGAAAGGTAAAGGGACTTACCTGGTATCACGGAGCGAAGAAGAGGAAGAACAGAGACACCACTGAAGTTTTCAGACCCCTTTGCTCATTGTAATACCTCTGCCCCTGCTGTCACACTGTTTCTGGGAGGGGGGAGAGACAGAGTCAGGGACAAAGAATGCGAGAAGTTCAATCTGGCTCTCTCTGACCAGTCATCTTTCACTATTTAAAATTGATCATTACACACATATATACCCACGTGAATGCACACACACACACACACACACACACACACACACACACACGGAGCGGTCACATAACTGCATAGAAGAAACCATCTGTTGACCTTACTCCCATATCCTTTTTACTTGCTAAATGCCCCAAAATTAGATTGTGGAGATCAAAAAAGAGTTAAAGAAGTTCATCTCTATTGTATTTTGTAATTATAATGGAACTATACGTGAATGTGTTAACTGCTAGAACATTTGTTATTGTTTAGCTTGTAGCAGAGTTAAGAAAATGCCTCAATACATTTTAATCACAATTCTAAAGAACGCATTTTGTTATAAACAAAGTAAAAGAATACGATTCCCTTTGTGTATCTAAAAAGTTAATGGCTCTCAGAATTTATATTCACCACAGACAAAACGCTACTTTAGTAATTGGACTCATTTTAATAAATCTTCTCTCTATGCAGGAAAAAATCTTTAGTTAGTGTACTGCCCTGTGCTTAACTTCCAAGGTTAATTTTGTTTCTCATTTGAAGGTATGAGTTTGTTTTTAGCAGGTTATTGCTTCCCATTTAAAATATAGTCTATAATTGCAATTGTAACATTGACTTTTTAATGCAGATTAAAAATAACAACAACAACCACCAAACAGAAGAAAAAAAAAAAAGAAAACAGGTTCATTAGGTCATTTCACTTAAAAATTTTTCTTTAGCCATTAGAAGCACAAACTATATGCCACATCGAATAAAAAGTGTGTACAATGTTTTCAATGTCCCCTGGACACACACACACACACACACACAAACTCACACACACACATGCACACGTACACATAATCACTAAGTATCAACACAGAGTTTAACATCTGAAGGGCAGTACTGTTTGATCCATCTGTGGTGGCATTGCATTGGATTATGACAGGTATATTAGAAGATAATATGCTTCTTTTGCAAGATAATCTATTAAAAGTACACATTAGTGTTTTGTTATTTTAATTAATAGGCTTTATTTTTTAGCAGTTTTCAATTTACAGAAAAATTCAGCAGGAAATAAAGAGAACGCCCATATATTTCCCTCACCACCCTTCATAGTGGTCTCCATCATTAACACCTTGCATCTAGTTTGGTACATTCCTAATAATTAGTGAATTGATATTGACATATTATCATGAACTAAAGTCCATAATTATATTAGAGTTCACCATTTGTGTGGCACATTCTATGGGTTTTGACAAATAGGACACGCATTCACCATTACCGTATCATACACAGTATTTTCACTGCCCTAGAAATCCCCATGCTCTGCCTATTTGTCCTTCAGTCCCTGCCCCACAAATCCATGACGATCACCAGTCTTTTTACTGTGTCCCTAGTTGTGCCTTTTCCAGAATTGGAATCACACAGTATGTATGTAGCCTTTTCAGACTAGGCTTAGCACTTAGCTATGTGCATTTAAGATTCCTCCAACTCTTTTCATAGCTTGATACTTCTTTTCTCTCATTTCTTTTTAGTGCTGAATAATAGTCCATTGTCTGGAAGTACAGTAGTTTATTTATCCACTTACCTATTGAAGGACATCTTGGTTTCTTCTAAGTTTTGCCAATTATGAGTAATCTATTCATGCTAATCTTGCAATGGTGAAAAGCAGTACTTTTTTTTTTTTTTTAAGCTTTTATTTTTAAGTAATCGCTACACCCAATGTGGGGCTTGAACTCACAACCCCAAGATCAAGAGTTGTATGCTCTACCAACTGAGCTAGCCAGTCACCCCTAAAGCAGTATTTTTTATTTTTAAATTTAAAAAATTTTTTTTTAAGACTTTATTTATTTGACAGAGAGAGAGACAGCGAGAGAGGGAACACAAGCAGGGGGAGTGGGAGAGGGAGAAGCGGGCTTCCCGCTGAGCAGGGAGCCCGATGCGGGGCTCTATCCCAGGACCCTGGGATCATGACCTGAGCCGAAGGCGGACGCTTAATGACTGAGCCACCCAGGCGCCCCAAAAGCAATACTTTTTAAAACCTGGGATGGCGTTCCTGGTCTCTAGGAGTTGTAACTATATCCAGTGATTTTCAACGCAAAAAATTTTATTATGTTAATTTAAAATTAATCACACATATATGTTGTACAGACTTTTTAAATATATTGTGACAGGTAAAGGTGTTACAAATATAAAACAAAAATACCAGTAATGGGTTTCAATTCTTTAACTGTTAGGACAATTATTATATCATGAGTTACTAACAATAATCCTTCAGAAAGAGCTATGAAATCTAAACTGAGTCATCCAATTTTTTGTTAATTTAAGAGTCTGATCATTAGTAATGTGGAACATCTCTTCAAATACCTGTTGCAATGTGTGTCTTCTTTGGAGAAATGTCTACTTAAGTCTTTTGCCCATTTTTTAATTTGGGTTATTTGTTTATTTGCTACTCAATTGTAGGAGTTTCTTGCATATTTTGATATTAACTCTTTACCAGATATATGGTTTGCAAGCATTTTTCTCCTATTCCATAGGTTGTCTTTTCACTTTACTGATTATTTTGCTCTATAAAAGCTTTCTAGTTGAATATAGACCATTTGCCTATTCTTGGTTAAAATTTTGCTAAAAGGTAGATCTTATGTGTGTTCTTAACACGTGCAAAAAAATGGTAGGAGAAAATTTTGGGGGGAGAAAACCTTTGGATAGATTTATAGCATTGATAGTGGTAATCATTTCAAGTGTGTATACTTATCTCCAAAGTCATCAACTTGTATATGTTATTTTTTATTTTTATTTTTTAGTGGGCTCTACGACCAACATGAGGCTTGAACTCATGACCCCAATATCAAGCGTTGCATGCCCAACTGACTGAGCCACCCAGGGGTCCCTCAATGAAGTGACTTTTAAACAAACAAATAAACAAACAAAACCACCAGATATCTGCCAGCTACAGCCCCAACAAGATTTTCTTAAATATTCATTTCTAAACAAAACCATGAGTTATGCTATACTCTATTATGGACAGAACTGAAATTGATTTAAATACAGTTAATGTTTATGACAAAAAATTTACTAAACAAATAATCTTAAGGATTTTAAGATTAATTAAAATATTATTACTTAAACCAAGTCTATCACAAACTATTATTGCAAATTGAAATTTTATATTTCAAGCATTATGTTACCCAAGTCCAAATAATTCTAAAAAGATACCAGCCTAATAAGCAAGATTTAAATTATGGGAAACTCTTAAAAATTTGTTCACAAGTAATCTTGCTAGATTTTCAATGTCTAAAAAATATATACATTCTGTATGTTTATTTTTTTTAAAAGATTTTATTTATATGACAGAGAGACACACAGCAAGAGAGGCAACACAAGCAGGGGGAGTGGGAGAGGGAGAAGCAGGCTTCCCGCGGAGCAGGGAGCCCGATGCAGGGCTCGATCCCAGGACCCTGGGATCATGACCCGAGCTGAAGGCAGACGCTTAACGACTGAGCCACCCAGGCGCCCCATGCTGTGTGTTTAATTCTACAAGGTTTCTGAGACCTGTATTGTCCCTACAGAAAACGTGTTATAAAGGTGTCAAAATATATATTATGAATTCTTAGATAGCCAAAGCAAGTAAATCAAATCAGGAAAGCAATTGTGCTTAAGTTTGGTGAAACCTACCATACAGGCAGGGCAGACTATATCATCTTCCTTTCCCTCTGAGGATTTTGCTTCACTGTGAATTGAATTCTTCATAAGGTGAATCAAGTACCAAAATAATATATCGCAAGTCTTGCCCTAACAACTAAATTTGATGAAATGCACTTTCCTAGGGCATTCAACTCACTTAAATGTAAGTGATAAATGACTCTTCATTATATTACAATCTGCTTTTTTAAGGGAAAATCAGTAATCCAGTGAGATTATTGATATACTTTATATTAACTGTTTGATTAATTGAACATTCAAATTATAGAAATGAATATATAACTTGGGACATCAGTATAAGGATACACTTGGCAATATGAAGTCGCTTTTCTGCTTTTCTCTTTCTTTTCTGGTACTTTCCTGCTTTTCTTCATTAGTAAATAAATGATAGAGAGAAAGCAGCTTTGACATGACTCTTAGGAGACACAGCTAGGCACTTGGATTTAAAAGAATGGCCATGGAGAGCTTCACTGAGCTGCTTCCCAAAGTTGCGCACCCCCCCGAAGCCCTAAAGTCTCATGTTAATATGATCAGTTTACAGCAAGTTCTATATATAAGAGGCATGCCTTGCTCACAAATTAGCATTTTAATAATTCAATATGCATTTCATATTGCAATTGTATGAGATTCTATTTTAAATCACTTTCTTTTGCACGCTACACTGTGTTTTATTTTGCCATGTTTTATGCATTTTCCAAACTAACATATTCCTCCTTAACACAAATTTTATTCTTGGTTATGATTAATTTTCAAGCTTTGTGTTTCAATTGATTCCGTTGTGAGGCATCTCATAATTTTTGCCTGTTAGGTCCACAGAATGAGGGGTTCTATGATAGGGTTAGATTCAGAAAGCAAAAGATTGAGTTAAGTAAAGTTTAAATTGATTAATAGGATTAATAATCTTAAAGCAAAGCATGTTAACTTTTTGTGTATATTGGCCATATTACTTGGCACGATGCCTATGCACCTGCAGTTTAACTATTAATGTGAATTCACAGAATAGTAACTGAGGTAGATATTGCTACTTCATATCTTTGGCAAATGTTTAGTGACTATTCATCTCTCCCTTCCTTACTGCCTCATTATGTCCAACCCTTGCTTCCCCCCTCCTCATGCCACCTTCTTTGACAGCCTCTACATTTCCTTTCCTGAGTCTCCCAAACTCACATGGTAGAACTATTGGCATTTTGGGTCAGACAATTCTTTGTTGCAGGGGAATCTGCCCTGGGCATTATAGGATGTTTGGCAACATCCTTGGTCTCTATCCCTAGATACCAGGAGCACCCATTCCCAGTTAGGACAACCAAATGTGTCCAGATATTGTCAAATATTCTAGGGCAGGGGTGGGGGCAAATTCACCTTAGATTGGGAATCACTTATTTAGGGCTTAGTAGTGCTTGCTTCACCAATTAACAGAATAAAGTCATCTTAATGGCAAAGAATCAGGGGATGGTAGAACTTGGAGCAATGATAATTCTGGTTTTCAGTTATTTCCCTTCTTGGAGCGGGTAGCTGAAGTCTGTTTTTAAAGTTGGAACAATAAAACAGTGGTACAGACCTGATCCTCGCTTTGCATCAAGACAGTCCATACCTTCTTTCATTCTTAGAGTGTGGATTCATAGAGTAAGGCAATCCAGTTCTCAACCTGCTGATTATTCTCAGGAAAGAGAAAGAGAATCTTTGAAAAATAGGTAATGGGGAGAAAGAAACAAAGTATTTACCCCTTCTCCTTCCTGCTCACTCTTAGGGCATCCTTCTGTACCACAAAGCTACTTACCACAACCCAGAGACCAGCAAAGCATTCTGATGCCCATTTGCTTGTGAGAATATTTCTGTACTCTCATCAAGATCCATCAACTCTCATTTGACTCGGGAAGTCTTTTGCGGCAACATTTCTACCTAAGAACCTTTGTTAAATATGTATTAGAGAGCACTAGGATGTTTAATCTACCAATTTATTCTCTTGAGTCACTTTCTGGGATATGTCTACACATTTTGGATAGAATATATTATCCTTTGTTTTCAAGAAAACCCTTCACATTAGGTCCCCTATGAAGGAGAGACAGATAATTGTCTAAATGCATGCTACCATGTGTGAGAAATATCTTTTCATATATTTTAAAGGTTCCTGTATAAATCAATGGGAGATGTGCGTATGGCTCAGAGGAATTAATTCATTTCATGCAGCCAAGTCTGGATATAAATAGGATTTGTTTTTATGTAGTAAAATCAAACTTCATTATTTAATATAAGGATTGATAATGAAGACTTTCTAAAGTTAAGTGTACAGTGTGTGCATTGTGTGTATGAATATATATATATAATTTTATATATTATATAAAATTTCCATTAGGACAATGAACAAATAGCAACACTAAAAGTCACGTAAATTCAGTATGCCTAGCAAATATTATAATTTATTGAGGATTTCTCTGAGAATGAAAAGAAAAAATTTCCCCTGCCACTGTTTTTAAATACAGGGAAAAAAAGATAATTTAATTAGACATGCTACGGCTAGGAGACACATAGAGAGCAGGAAAGCATTACTTGAAGAACAGCATATTAATTAAAATAACCAAAGAATATATTATGATCATAAAATTAATCACATGTTATTTTTCTTTTTCTATTATAACACTTCTTATATCAGGACTTTGCACTTAGCAAATCAAAATGTAATAAACAGGTTGCCTTTACAGTTGGAAAAATGTATACAGTGGGTTTTATTAATGAATGGTGTAGCATCAATGATCCTATCATTACTTCCAGGCACAGGTAAGTGGATTAATGTAGGATGAATTCAAAAAAAAAAAAAAAAGGAAGAAAATGTTTCTCAATTTTCCCTGGCACCAGCGATGTGAATAACTCTTCTATTCTCCACTGCTTACATTTGCCTTTTGCCCACCAAAGAATTTCACATCAGTGATGTAAATCATTATTTCACATCAGTTTCTTCACTACAAGATACAAATTTCAGGCTCTATGCATAGAGAGTGCTGACATTTATTTGCTGAGATTTATATTCGCTTAAAAAAGTGTAACTGTCAACATTCGAAAATCATTTTGACTGCATATTTGGCTTGAGATTTTGTATCTTTTTTTTTTTTTAATATAAGAAAGCCCGTGGCATTATAGGAAGCGAGTGTTTTGTCAGGATGAATATATAATTCTATCTCTCTGTGCTTCTGAAGCCTTAGTTGTTTATTCAAGGGTGTGTGTATGTGTGTGTGTGTGTGTGTGATACCTGTGGAAGACAAATGAAGTAGGTGAAAATTAAATTAGAGATTATTACAATTATCTGTTTAGAGTAAAAGATAAATTCATCTTTTCATTTGAAATGCAATTGTGGCAATCATTTAGAATTGGTGTTTAAGATTATCTTTATTTAAAAGAACACTATTTAATAAACCTAAAAATAGCACCACTTTAGGTAAAATAATATATATATATATATTATTTTAAATCCAAAATAAATACAGGCATTGGGTTTTTGTAAAAAATACTAGAGGGGTGCCTGGGTGGCTCAGTCGGTTATGCATCAGACTCTTGATTTTGGCTCAGGTCATGATCTCAGGGTCCTGAGATAGAGCTCTGAGTCAGGCTTCATGTTCAGCACAGAGTCTGCTTGGGATTCTCTCTCCCTCTGCCCCTCCCCCTGCTCTCTCTCTCTCTGTCTCAAATAAATAAATAAATCTTTAAAAAATACTAGACAAATACCATCAATTTTATAAAACATATAATAAACAACCTAGCATGTTTATATTGAACATGCAATTAGAACCTAGCATAGTTCTGGCAGCTCACCTCTAATTTATAACATGTCTTTGGATTGGAATTTATAAAGTTCTTTATTCCTTCCTGTTTGTTAGCCCCGTCAGTGCTGCTACATTTTTCAAATATTCCTGTTTTCAAAGCTGCCATTGTCTGGCACTCAAGCATCTAGAAGAGACTGGAAATCTCTCTTTAAGAAAATAAGGATGCCTTACTTTGGGAGTGTCTTCAGTAATGGGATTCAGGGTGACTTTTAAATCTTCTTTGGGATAAAATTGACCTGAAAGAACTTCATTTTCAATGCTGAAAGCCAGTTCTTTGAGAGGATGAATGGGGGTGACATGAAGTCCTGTCAGGACTGCACAGCACCCAGTATGCACATTTTAACATTTTTTTGTTAAGATTTTATTTATTTGTCAGAGAGAGAGAGAGCACAAGCAGGGGGAACAGCAGAGGGAGAGGGAGAAGCAGACTCCCCGAGTAACAAGGAGCCCGATGTGGGACTCGATCCCAGGATCCCAGGATCATGACCTGAGCCGAAGGCAGACACTTAACCGACTGAGCCACCCAGGTGTCCCCAGTATGCACATTTTAAAGGTGATATTTGTTCATCTTAACCAGTTATAGATATTTTCAGCTTCTTCATGTATAAAAGTTGTTGCTTTTTTAAAACCATAAATTGAAAAATTCAAAAGCAGTGGATTTTTTTTTAAGAGGAAGAAAATAAAAGAAAAAGAAGAAAATTCCAGGAGTAGTCCATGTTTGAATATTCTTCTTAGACCATGGTTAAGTCATACCAATATAATACAAAAGACTGGATATTCAGGCATGGAAAACTTTGTAAGAAAGGCAGAGTTACTTTTATTTTTATTTATTTATTTGTTTTTAAAGATTTTATTTATTTGAGAGACAGAAAGAGAGGGAACACGGGCAGGGGGAGGGGCAGAGGGAGAAGCAGACTTCTGGCTGAGCAGGGAGCCCCAGGTGGGACTTGATCCCAGGACCCTGGGATCATGACCTGAGCTGAAGGCAGATGCTTAACCGACTGAACCACCCAGGCATCCTGGCAGAGTTATTTTTAAATGACAGGAGATGCAAATCAATAAAAATAGGTCAACTAACATTTCTATGGGATTTACTTAAGTAAGATAATTTTTTCAGTATCTCACCCTAAGTTGATAAATTGTTGATAACATTTAAAAAAATATATTTTTCCCAGGGGACCTGGGTGGCTCAGTCGGTTAGGCCTCCAATTCTTGATTTTGGCTCAGGTCGTGATCTCAGGGTCATGAGATCAAGCCCCTTGGGCTCCATGCTCAGCATGGAGTCTGCTTGTCCCTCTCCTCCCCGCTCCGCCCTTAGCCCCCCCACTCAGTGTGCTATCTCTTAAACACATAAATAAATAAATAAATAAATAAATAAAATCTTCGTTTTCCTCAAAGTTGCCATTATCATTAAACCACAATAAGATATGTGCAGTTATTAGCTATTAAAGATGAAAACCCACACATTACAATTTCATTATTTTATAATACAAATATTTTCTATTATATTTTACAAGGATTCAGAAACTCCACAAATACTCATAGTACCCAAGCCAAAAGTTTTAAGCTGTAGATGGAAAAATGAATTTTTAAAAACATAACTAAAGACGTGCTGGAGGACATAGGAATCTTAATAGCTGCAAAGGTGTTGGGGGAGGGAGGAAATCATTGAAAAGGAGGTTCCCGTAGGACCCACCTCAGAACTATTGTCTTCACAAACCAACAAGGACAGCAATAATGGTGGGAGGGGCAGGGGAACACCATACAAGCATCATCCACTTTAAAGCCAACTTTAACCCTTGTTTTAATTCACCTGATCAAATATGCTTTAAATTTTATGCCTCTCTTCACTTTAGAATGTATCTAAAAAAATGAATTGTTCTCTGGTAACATTCATTTTAATGCTAGAGTAGTAACTGCATTTTACATTTAAGAACATCTAAATGAATGGTCTGGTCATAATGTGCTGATTGGAATTCAGGTGAAACTGTGGAAAAATTAATACGGGTTTGTTTACCAAAATGAAATTTGGGACCACTCTACAGATCCACTGGATGGCTAGGTACTTCTTGGCACTCAGTTTACGAGAACAATATAGAAAAATTGAATTACTGTATTGTAATAGATCAGCCCATTTTATTTTTTCTAGAATGTTAATAAGAAAAATTAAGAAGACTGAGTGAATTAATAATTAACGTAAGAATTTATTTTTAATTTAATTTAATTTTATGTATACATATATTCATATATTTTGGCAATATTGATTTATTATATTATTTATTTATCAATTTGCAATATTTACCCAACAATTCTCTCTTGAACTTCTACCCCTAACTACATATCAGTCCTGTGCTCAGTGCAGAAGATCTCAGGGTAAACAAAAATGGTGCACTTCCTGTCACCACAGGTTTATAGTCTTGTGGCAGAAAGTGACTTTAAATGCATGATTCCAGTAAAGTATAAGGCATTGTTTAATAGAGTAGGGGTATGATTTGTTTTAATCAGTACCAGTGGATAATCTAATAACAAATGCCATTCACTTTATGCTATTATTGTACTGAATAATGTGATTTCAAAACAAACAAGCAAAGTGCATTCTGGAAGGCATGTCATTATTCTTATTTAATAGATGAGAGAACTGACGTTTAAGTATCCAAGAAACTTGAGTTAGAAACATGCAATTGACCTAATAAGAAAGGAACAATTAAATCCACCTAGAGCATGGGCATGACGTTATGGAAGAAGTAGCATGGTAAGAATTTTGAAGACCGAAGGTAAATGGACGGTTATTGAGGCATTTCAAACAGCCCAGGAAAATGCAGATGGGAGTGACAGAGCACAGAGTATTAAGAGAAAGACTTTCTGAAAATAGATGAGACTTGATCAAGGTTGTTCAATAGATTGATCAAGAAGAATGAGAGCTCATGGAGGAAACAAATATTTTGATCAGTAGGTCATTGGTAATGTTTGTGGGCAATTTCAGTAGAATTATTGGGCCAAATGCTGGACAAAAAGTAATTGTGAAGTGTTTGTCTTGACAAATAAAGCCAAAATTCAGTTCTTAGGGGCGCCTGGGTGGCTCAGTTGGTTGAGCGTCTGACTCTTGATTTTAACTCAGGGTGTGGTCTCAGGCTCATGAGATCGAGCCCTGTGTCAGGCTCCTTGCTCAGTGCAAAGTCTCCTTAAGACTCTCTGTCCCTGCCCCTCTGCCCCAACCCCCTGCCATGTTCTCTCTCTCTCTCAAATTAATAAATAACTCTCTTAAAAGAGACAAAATTTAATTTTTAAATACATTTAATGTATATTCTCAATAATTTTGCATGTGATATAATTTTTCCTTCAGCAATTATTTTCCAAAGAAGAAGGACCATGACTCTCTAATTTAATTTTATTGTGCCTCTAATGTCACACTGGGCTACTAGGTGCTATGGAAAATGATGATGAATGACATTGGGGAAAAAATCAGTATGTTTAGAGAAATTCTTGTGGAATTATAGTGTTGGCCATCCTATGGGTTTAAGGTTCAAAACCCAGCTGTTTGGCAACTTCCAGAGCCAACCATCTATGAGTTAGGGTTTAGAATTTGCATTGCAAATAACCACCTGGTAATGATAGTTACCATTTGCCATTGCTTACACATTACACATAATGGATTGCCTTGGAAAGGCCAAGTATTCAACAGGCAGGCAGTTAAAACTGTGTCTAAATTTTCATGCCAAACAACATGCCCATATTTTCAATACAATTTTAAATTACGGAAATCTTCCTCCTATCACATTTTTTAAAATGCTTGGCTTTTTCTTTTTTTTTTTTTTTTACCCTTAAACTTAAACCTTTTCAGTAAATTTTCCAACTGTCTACCAAAGCCCTTTAATAAGGAATGTTGTTTAGTCGTTGTTCCAGCGAGGCTTTTCTTTTTAATCATCTCCTTGCCAAGGAATCCAAACAAAATTAATTTCCCCTGAAAATCTCCCTCTCTGCCTTCACTGTCATATTTAACTCTGAAATGATTAACAGATGCCAATCATGAAAGTTCTCCCCAAATGAAACTTTGGATGCATTTTAAAATAAATGAGAATTACTTCTCAATCCAAGTAAAAACAAATACTGACACTTGTTTTCACATCTTTCATTAATTTAAGAGTCAGTTTATTAAGAGTAGTAATGAAGCCAATTTGGAGGACTATGGAAGCCAAATTCTGATCGATTCCATTGTCCACTTCATATTTTTTTGATGTGATTGAACAGAAAAGTAAAAAAAAAGAGATTTAATGTCTGATGATTTTACCGATCAGTCTATGTGATTTGAGTACTTGTCTGAATCACTGATTCAAAACAACATAAATAATGAGTAAAAGGGTCTAATCTAAAATATTTCCTATTTCAATGTCCTTATCAAAGACCTTTACTGATTATGTTCAATGACTCCTTTTTACTAATTAGCAATATTTAGCCAGTTGGTAACATGTGTAAGGAATATGAGGAAGTCTGGTAAGACACTGTAAGTAGCTATTTTCTAGAAATGTAATATTCTTCCATACTTTTACCCTAAGGATATAATTCAAGATTCCATCATATATGATTTCCCTAGTAAGTTTAGGTAAATTTTATTCAGAAGGATGATAAACTCATATGTGTCAAACAACCCCACTGAGAAATAAAAAAGATTTCCAGAATTCAACATTATTATCTGGCTATTGGCAGGAAAAGGAAGTAAAATATGAAAACAGTTATTTTCTACCCAAATACAATGTCAAATGATTTAGAGAAAAGCAACTAGATAGTCAACTGATAAAATCATGTAGAAAGAACAAATTAAAACAGCTGTTTAAAAATCAGTATATTGATTACAGCTGAGCCATATTCTCTACTTCTGTCTCAGAGTGATGTTTAAAAACTTGATGAAATAAGTTACATAAATTTAGAACCAGGAAATACACTTTTTTTTTTAAAATTTTATTTATTTATTTGACAGAGAGATAGACAGAAGAGCACAAGCAGAGGGAGTGGCAGAGGGAGAGGGAGAAGCAGGCTCTGCACTGAGCAGGGAACCCGATGCAGGACTCGATCCCAGGACCCTGAGATCATGACCTGAGCCGAAGGCAGACGCTTAACCATCTGAGCCACCCAGGCGCCCAGGAAATACACTTTTTATGTAAAAATGCTGTTAGCTCTTTAGGCCAAAAGCTTGATTTAGATAGGTTTGATTTATAAAATTAGTTAATTTATACAGATTATCTATTAGGAGGCCCATAGAGCACTTAAATAACCTGCTTTACTAAATTTTTATTTCTGTACAGAAGTTATTAGAAGATTTCAGTTATAGGAAGTTAAAAATACACTAATTCATTCAACAGATATTTATTGGGAACCTTAAATATATAGGCACTTTGCTATATAAAGAAGAGAGAGAGAAAAAGAAACAAACAAAAACAGAGTAAAAGATCTTAGAGTAACCTGGGGAAAGGCAACATGAACAAAGCAAGATATAGTCAATAACAGCTCCGATATAGAGCACTGTGGGCATGTAGAAAAAAAGAAATGGCTCCTTTTGAAAAACCGGACATTGTGGTTTCCGTGCAGTTTCCAAGAGTTCTTGTTTAAACAAGATGCTTCTCTCATATCTGCTTTCCTATTGGTTGACCTCTCTGCTCTGTCCCATCAGTCAGGGTCTTGCCAGGAAAGCAAAAATCAAAAAAGCAGCCATGGGCAAGTTAGGAAACCCCAAGTTTATTGACTGTCCTAAGATGCTATTGAGCAAGAAGGAGTGAGTGATGTTCCTGGAGGCCAAAGGCGATCGTCATCATTGGAAGATGGAAGACGGAATCATGGCTAGTCTGACCACAGACTTAAGTGAGGGCAAACAAAGCAGGTAGAGAAGGGAAGAAATTCCTGGGTTCTTTAATTTTCTTACTCCATTTTTCACCAGTGTCCCCTGTTAACTGAATTCCCCAGATGATCTGAAAGGAAGGGGGGGGGTTAGATAAAGATGGGGGTGGGCAAAGAAGCAGTGGTACTTGAGCACAAAAAGAGCAACATCCCCATATTTACATTCCTTAGGAGGAATGATCTGTGATAGACTATTTTCTTTTTTTTTTTTTTTTTTTTTTTTT
>NW_022589708.1:7533350-7574175 GCF_004348235.1 Phoca vitulina
CGCTTAACCAACTGAGCCACCCAGGCGCCCCTGTGATAGACTATTTTCTAATGATTATACTAGGTGAAGAATAGTTTCTCATATATATATATATATATATATAGTATTAGCATTGGTGATTTTTTTTTTAAAGATTTTATTTATTTGACAGAGAGAGACATAGCGAGAGAGGGAACACAAACGGGGAGTGGGAGAGGGAGAAGCAGGCTTCCCACTGAACAGAGAGCCTGATGCGGGGCTCGATCCCAGGACCCTGGGATCATGACCTGAGCCGAAGGCAGACGCTTAACAACTGAGCCACCCAGGCACCCCGGTGATTTTTTTTAAGACCATTTTTTAAGAGTAGTTTTAGGTTCACATCAAAATGTACAGAGGAAGGTACAGAGATTTTCCATATATTCCCTACACCACACATGAATCAACTCCTCCACTATCAACATCCCCCACCAGATTGTATGTTTGTTAAAACCGATGAACCTACAATGACACGTCAGAATCACCCAAAATCCATAGTTTACCTTAGGGTACATGATTAGTGTTGTACATTCTATGGGTTTAGACAAATGTATAATGATACCTACCCATTATTATAGTATCAAAAAGTGTATTTTCACTGCCTTAAAAATCCTCTGTGGTCTATTCATTTCTTCTGCCCTCTAAACTCTGGAATTTGCTTTTATATGTAATTTGCATTAATACGCAGTAATATGCATTTACATTTCTTCCATGTGTTTTCATGCCATGATAATTCATTTTCTTTTAGCACTGAATAATATTCCATTGTCTGGATGCACCACAATTTCTCCATTCACCAACTGAAGGGCATATCGGTTGCCTCCAAGTTTGGAAATTATGAATAAAGCTGCTATAAACATCTATGTGCAGGTGTTTGTGTGGACATATTTTCAACTCCTTTGGGTAGATATCAAGGAATGGGATTGCTGGGTTGTATAGTAAGAGTATATTTAGTTTTGTAAGAAACCACCAAATTGTCTTTCAGATGGCTATACCACTTTGTATTCTCAGCATCAAAGAATAAGAATCCCTGTTGGTTGCTCCATACCCTAGTCAACATTTGATATTGTCAGCATTCCAGGTTTTGGCCATTCAAATTGGTTATATAGTGGTATTGGATTGTTGTCTTAATTTCCATTTTATTAATGACATATGATGTGGACTATCTTTTTATAAGCTTACCAACCCATCAATTTATCTTCTTGGATATCGTATCTATTAAGATCTTTGGCACATTTTTTAATTGGGCTGTTTGCTTTTTTAATGTTGATTTTTAAGAGTTCTTTGTGGATTTTGGATAATAGTCCTTTATCAAAGATACCTTTGGCAAATATTTTCCCCCATTCTGTGGCTTATTTTCTCATTCTTTTGTCATTGTCTTTCATAAAACACACATATTTTTAAAAATTTTAATGAAGTCCAACTTATCAGTTATATCTTTCAAGGGTCATGCATTTGCTGTCATATCTAAAAAGTAATCACCATACTCAAGGTCACCTAGATTTTCACCTATGTTATCTTCTAGGAGTTTTATAGTTTGCATTTTACATTTAGGTCTATGATCTATTTTGAGTTAATTTTTGCAAAGTGTATAAGGTGCTTTTTTTTTTTTTTTTTTGCATGTATAGGTCCAGTTTTTCCAATACTGTTTGTTGGAAAGAATATCTTTACTCCATTAGATTGCCTTTGCTACTCTGTCAAAGATCAATTGACTATATATATATTTGGATCTATTTCTTGGCTCTCAATTCTGTTCTATTGATCTAGTTGTCTATATATTTTTTTAACCAATGTCACATTGTCTTGAATACAGTAATTTTATAGTAAGTCTTAAAGTAAGGTAACATCAGTCCTCCAACCTTGTTCTCCTTCAATGTTGTGTTGATTTTTCTTGGTCTTCTGCTTTTCCATATAAACTTTAGAATCAATTTGTCAATATCCATAAAATAACTTGCAGAGGTTCTGATTGGGATTGCAGTGAATCTATAGATCAACTTTAGAAGAATTGACATCTTGATAAAATCGTGTCTTCCTATACATGGACACAAAATATCTTTCCACTTATTTAATTCTTTTTTTTTTATTTTTTCCATCAGAGTTTTGTAGTTTTTCTCAAATAAGTCTTGTACATATTTTGTTAGATTCATACATAGGTATTCATTTTGGGGGGTACTAATATAAATGGTATTGTGTTTTAAATTCAAATTCTACTTGTTCATTGCCATTTTACAGGAAAGCAAGTGACTTTTGTATATTAATATTGTATCCCACAAACTTGTTTCAATCACTTATTAGTTCCAGGAGTTTTATGGTCAATTTTTTGGATTTTCTACATAGATGATGTCATCAGAGTACAAAAACAGTTTTATTTCTTCCTTGTCCCAATCTGTATACTTTTTACTTCCTTTTCTTGTCTTGTTGCATCAACTAGGACTTCTAACATGGTATTGAATACCCCAACAGATTAGGCTCTGGTTAAGTAGTTTCCCCTGAGGCAGGTCTTAAGATGATCAGAGTGCTCTGGTGTTTTTCAAAATGGTTCCTTTTCCCTTCCTCCTGCCAGAAGTGGGATTTTTCTTTGTATTTACAATGGCAACCTAATCGGAGCTACTGGAGGTAAATTTCACAATACTGTGGTGACCCTCACTGGGAACCCCAGGAGGGTTTAACTCTCAGACTTGTTGATGCTGACCCTCCAGCTATTCACCAATTACAGTTCAGGTTTTCTTACCCCAGGCTGGCTCCAATGGAAGTTCCAGCTCATGATTCTCAGCTCAGGCAAGCTATGGCTCCTTGCATTCACCCATTTCCCTCCAAACCTGGGGGATGAGGTTTGCCCTGTGTTCTCAATCTCTTATGAATCCAAGAAGAGTTGATGATTTTTCAGTCTGTTCAGCATTTTACTTGTTAGGATAGATGGCAATTTCTAAGCTCTTATATGTGGAACTGGAAACCAGAAGTCCCATTATTATTATTTTTTTAATTAAACCATTTATTTTTAGATCACTTTAGATTCACATACAATTATCAGAAATCATACCAAGAGATCCCATGTATCCTTTATCCAGTTTCTCCCAATGATAACATCTTGCAAAATTATAGTATAATTTATTTTAGTAGAACATTTACTTTTACATTGTTCTCTCCTTTTCTTTTCTCCCTAGAAACAATTCCACCTCACCTAGAATATTCTTCCATTCTTAGACTCTCTTAGACAATCAGGGACAATTGATCAAAAGTGTAGAATTTCCAGCATCACATGGGCTATTTCTTTCTTCATTTAACCATATATATATATCCTCACAAACCGAATGTTTGTAGAAGACAATTCGGAAGCCCAGAGGTAGAGATTTATAAAGGATTTATCTTAACAGGTTCACAAAGGGTTGACATTCAATAATAGTAATAATAATAACAATAACAATAATAATAATAATAATAATAATAATGTCGTAGGCCAGAAATAATGAAACCTGGATTTTTGCCACCACTCCCTATCTGCTATGAACTAATTTGACCATCTCAGGCAAATCTCTCCATTCTCTTTGCTCTCTATCCAACTATAATATTACAGGAGTTCTGCAGGAAAGTGTCTAAGATTTGTTTCTGCTCTCATATTTTAATATTTTATTTTTCTCCTGGATTAAACACCTTTTTTTTTTTTCTGGATTAAACACCTTTTTATGTATTTCAAAGGCACCCTGTATATTTCGCCATTGCTTATCTTGCAATAGAACATACTGGGCTCTTTTGCTTCCAAAGGTTAATGCAAGTTCATTGAGGGCAAGGGCTGAATCTTTTCCCAGATATAATACTATCCCCAGAAGATGGTAGATTTTAAATAAGTGTCTACTTTTAAACTGGATGTTATTCCAAGAATTTCAGCAACTGATTATTTTCTTTCTCATGTTGAAGGGCAAAGAGATGACCAAAATAATTTAATCAATCCATCATGAATACAGGAAGAAATAGACTTGTTCTAAGATGTGTCCAAGAAAAGAGTAAGTCAAAGAAGAAATACACAAGTTTTGCCATTTTTAAGATTTTTTTATACTTTTGATATATAATTCAATGGTTATATGGTTATAGCAATAAAATATGAAATAGCATTTAGAAGAAACTGCTCCATGACGCAAAATGAATTAAAAATGTTATCAAATTTAGACATATAAATATTAAAGTTATTTGTTGTTTTTTTAACACATTTCATAGCAATTCTAAAACCATGGATTATATATTAGGTCCTATGTTCACCAGCTTAAACAGCAAGGATGAGTGAAAACACTTGGCTAAGTTTGGCCTCTACTAAAACCTAATGCATTTTATATGTCAAATGGATTCAATGCTTTCAAAGATAGAATGCAATTTATTTTTTGGCAAATATATGAGTTCCTGGTTTGAAGAAAAGACTATTGGAAAAAGTTTTTCAAAACAATATTTTGATGAGTGAGTATAATTCAATCAACCAATACAGTGTTTGATTTAAATACTGAAATGTTTTTTAAATGAATTACAAAAGCATTTTAGTAAAATGCATTTAGGTGTGACATCCTTGTTTTTTATGATTTCTAGAAATGTTCAGTTAGATTTGTTCTAGCACACAGATGTTTTCTTTTTAATCTTCACTTAGATTTCACTGTGGAGGTTTGGAGGAAAACTGGTATGTGATTAGGAATTTAAATAGATGATAGATAGATAGATAGATACATACATACATACATTCATACATACATACATACATAGTTGTATGCATGTTGTAGTTGTTGAGAGTGGTCCCATGCTCCTTGAGAGAGGGATAAATTTAGGTCTAGACAGAAAAGTAGACCAATCTCTGCATTGAATCCTGGCCATGGTTTCATCAAAATTGCCAGGTACTAATTTTCAAAAAGGCTACTAGAATATCTGTAGGTCATGAAAGCTGAGTTTGTTCCCACAATAACAAGGAAAGTACCACCTTGACTGAGTCTTAGTAACATTTCAAAATAGGAAAGTCAGAATAGGGTTTCACACGCTGGGTTTGATGGCTTGTCAGGCTTTTCAATAGAGGGATGGGGCCTTTCAATAGAGTAGGATGGGGCAAAGTGTATAAAATATTAGTTTAAGATTGGTGCATGCAGTGAGGTGAGGACCTTGAAATAATCCTGAATAATAAACAATGTTTTGGAAAGTGCACTATTTACGCAGCTAAATAATCTGTGGTCCTGAGAAAAAGAGTGTTTTCCCAAATGAACAAAATATTGTCTTGAAAAGGGAACAGTTTGACTAATTTGTCAACAAACAATGTCATTATTGACTGGTTTACAGAGTTATCTTCTTGAGAAAGAAATTCCTGGAGCAAAGAGTAAACTATCTAGGAAGGCAGCTTTCTAAGTTCTGATAGTTAAGCTACATGAAAATAAGTAGTCTCCCTTCTCAAAGTGGAGATAAACATCATCTTTGATGGCTGGAGGAGCTCTCTTTTGCTCTTGAAGCTATCCTGTGGTGAGCCCTGGTCACTGTTGTGCATTTTTGCTATTGTGAAAGAGATCAGCGTGGGGCCAACACTTGAGGAAGGGTGTAGATGGGAAGAGAATCATGAAAAGGACAAGTAAGAATCCTGACAAAACCATGACCTAAACTGGCTGTGGCACCTGACTTTTCACACATATGAACCAATAAGTTGACTCCATTGCTTTGGACATCTTATGACCTGGGGGGGAGGGGTGTCTGGTGTTTGCATCTGAAGGTAAGGTGATAGAGAAACACCCTAAAATATTGACAATGGTTTTCCTTGAAAGATAGAATTTAAAAAATGGGGAAGAAGATGTTCATTTAAAAATAATGGTTGTGAAGAATATCTAGAGATACGGGGAAATCATATAGAATGAGGGAAATAAAGAATATGCAAAACTTCATTTCATTAATTCATCAAATGTTGGCAGTTATCAGTATAGATCAGATGCTATCATAGGTGCTGGAGATATGTCTGGAAATAAAACAGAGAAAAAAAAAAATCCCTGCCCTCATAATCCCACTTCATTTTTAAAGTATATATTTATACTAAGAAAGGACGTTCAAAGGATCACTACCAGTACTTATCCAAAAGTAGTGAAATTGTCTTCTTCTTCATATTTTTATATTTTAAAAACTCACAATAAATCCTAATTATTTATATTCATTAAAAAAAAAATGCCCCTAAATAAGTACTAAGCCAATGCAGAGGCATTGAGAATTTGGAAAGAGATTTCTTTGGCTTTAACCCAATCTCTATAAATTTAAGAAGCATCTAAGGCCACCCAAAATATAACTGATTTAAGATACCAACTGGGAATTTCTAATTCCCATCTCAATTATCTTAACCTTGCCCAATATAGAACTCAAGGAGATAGAGATAAGTGAAAGACAATTAAAGGATAAGTCCTGGAAAATTATTAAAAATCAAAAACAATAGTTTGTAAGCTTAAAATAGGCTGTCTTAAAATTTATATTGACATACTATTTTATAATTTTAAACATGACACTTGCTTACTGCAGAAAACTTACAACACATATTAAAACGCAGTGAAAAATAAATAAATAATATCACAACTCAGATAATAGTAGGCCTCATTAGTTTCCAATTTTCATATCCCTAGATGTTATTTGGAATGTCTAGATATATGTAAATAAATATAAAAATAAATATTATAGCAATTTATTTTTAAAAATACTATTATTCTATACATACTGCTTTTCAGTCTGCTTTTTACCTATATTTTTATTACCCATTTTTACAAGTTTTACTTTATTCTAGATATTTTGCTTTGCATAATTTCAAAAGAAGTAAAAGATCCCTAAACTTATTTTTTACCCATTACTGAAGGTATATTTCTTTTTCAGAAATCTCTTACAGATGAAAGTTTCTTTGCTTTAAGGAAGTTTACTTAATATCTCAAGTATTAGAAATGAAAATTAAAATGCACTTATAGCAAGGTAATAAAAAAAATATACCAGTTGTGACAGAGATTGCCTTTTCAAACATACTCACAATTTGAGAAAATAGGAAGTAACTTGTATATATATAATCTGGTAGAAGAAAAGGTCAGTATCTCTATCACACATCTAAAGTTTTAAATGGTTTTACTTTTTCACTGGTTACATATCAATTTTCAGACAGCAAATACAATTTTATGACAAGTGACCTTATCCCTGTCAGGAAGAGATGTGTCTTTGAGCTGTACATTAACACAAAATATATTATTATTCTTATCCTTCTACAGGAACAGAATAACACATCTTTATTAAATGTCAAGTGTTTATCTTATGAGATTTAGAGTTCATGAAAATGTGGTAGAAAATTGTTTCACAATAATTGATTTAACACGATGTAAGGTCATATTTTAGGCAAATAAGTCATAAGCTGTGGTATCCAATAGCTTTTTAGCATTTTGAAAAATCTGCAGACTGAAGGTTTTATTCTCCATGTAGATTTATAGAAACAAAAGTACTATATGTTGATTATATAGAAAGTAATTTTGGAAATATTTTTCTGCATGCTTATTATATGTAAATATATTCTTTTGTCAGAAGAAGTAATGAGAGGAAAAACAGCATTTACATAATAAACTGCATTTTTTCTGTGCCATCTTGGTTTAGACCAACAAAATGGTTGGTTCCAAATCCAATCACTTGGCTTTCTATTCAAGGTCATGTTGAACAGTCTCTGATTTTACTAATATGCAGTCAGTGGCAGTCTTCACTGGTCCCATCAAAATTCTATATGGACAGACATCAGATGCTTTTCAGTTAGGTTTTGTTTAAATAATACAGATAAAGCTAAAGTCAAACCATTAGAAAATGTGCTTTTACAGTTTAAAAGAAATGAACTGGTCAGAGAGATCAGCATATAATAGGTACAATATGTACAATAACTAATATCCATGGTAAATGTTTTTGTTAAGCAGAGCTTCTTACTCTTATCCTTCTCATCAGGCCCCCCCTTCTTCTACAATCTGTTTTCATGTTAGTGTTAAGGGGAGACTGGTATGAACCGGGTGATAGCAAACATTCTCTTGAAGACTCTAACTCATCTTTTGATTTGGAGCCCTATCCAGGTTATAATTAGATTTTAAGAAGCCCTCGTGAATTTGGAATCATCCATAACTTAAAATGAACCATCAGCAAGGCTTGGATTCATTAGAAGCCCACATTATTGCCTTATTATCTTATTTACTAAAATTAAAAATTGATAAAGCATTCAAGCTTATTGTTATTTTTGAAACATATTTTATATGAATATTTCTCATAATTGATGTATGCCTTTCTCTTCTAGCTTCTGGAGACTGCCGTATCCCTTGGCTCCTGATCACTTCACTGCAATCTCGGCTTCTATCCTTTTATTGCCTTCTCTCGCTGTCTTTGACCTTTGTTGGGGATAAAACGTGTCCCTTCCTCCCTTCTAGATTCTTTGGTGGCATAATAACTAAATTGACATAAGCAAGATTAACAGAAGAAAAACAAATTTAATTTCCTATGTACAGAAGCCCCACAAAGCCGTAAGAGGCTCCCGGGCAATCAGGTAATTGAGACTCACATTCCAGCCTGAGCTAACGAGAGGTGGATAGGTGTCTAGGGCCTCAAAGAAAAGGAAGGCAAATTCCAGGAAGATGAGAAGAGCAGATGTCTGGTAAACAATTGTTTCCCACACCATGAAGATAAGTCTTTCTGATATAAAAAGTTATCTTTGTTGTTAGCTCTATCCTGGTATGGGCCCTCTATCTAAATTCTTCTACGCAGTTAAGGGGGAGGCAAAAAGTTCTTTCTGAGTCTATTGGGCCTTGAATATCTTCTGCTTAAAACAGTCTACATCCCCATGTGGCACATTCTGGAGCAGCCTGCTGTGGACCCTTTCACCATCTTTCCTTTCTCTTAGGAGAACCCCTGTGATTAAATTTGAGCCACACCAGGTAATCCAAAACAACCTCTCCATCTTAAGATCCTTAACTGTATCATGTTTGAAAAGTCCCTGTTGACACAGAAGGTAACAGTCACAGTTTCCATGGGTAACAACATGGACATCTTTGGGGAACCATGGTAATATACAATCCAGAAGATACAGAAACCAAGTAAAACAAACAAACAAAAGATCCCAGCAACTTTGCTGCTTAGAAAGATATCTAAATAGTGGTGTTTAAGTGCTTTGGGATTACATTTCTTTACTTACACTAATTGGCCTATACAAAATTATAAATTATGAAAATCATATAAGTGCTGTGAGTTTGATTTTCAGTTTATTAGATCATCAACAGAGTATAGAACATATAATTAAACATAATTAAAGTTATTACATAATAGAAAGTATTTTTCTCAGGTAAAATGATATTGTCCCAAAATAAAAGATATTTAATTTTTGTAGAGCAGAAGAAAGGGTGAATTAAGACAACTGTTATTATTTCCTTGTTTTTCATGGCCCCAAATAAATTGTTCTATCTAAAACTATTAAATCAAGATATAAAGGCATACATATAAAATTGAAGTATTAAAGGCAGCTCTAAAAGTGTGAAAAAAATCATAAAAGAATCAACAAAATGTGAAGGGTTGATGGGGAAACAAGGGAGTGCATTAGCTAATGACCTCAGCCTTCACAGTGGGGAAGTGGTGTCTAAAGTTAATAAATCTTGGAGAAAAATCTACATTACATAAAGTCCTAATGGTAACTTTATTTTCTATTTAAATCTCAGATTGATTTCTAGCTTTTGCTTTGCTCCTACTTACGTTGTAGTGCTCTGGTCCTTGTAGGATTCATTTCTTAGGCTTCCTTGTCAGCTGGCTTCGAGCTAGTTTCAACCAAAGGGAAGGAGCACTGGAGAGTGGGGTTAGGATGAAGGAGAAGCCAGCAAATGCACTCCGACCCTTCTCTGCCTCAGGTGGCCTCTCCAGCTCTGGTTGCTAACCCAACCTCAGACCATCTAAAGGTTCCCTGCTGCAACATGGAATGTATTCCTCAATGGGAGCCCTAAGTTCCCAAGACTTACTAACACTATTATCTCTGGTATCTGATATTATTTGGTGTCCTTCTACTAATTTTCTGTGGATCTTTCTACTTTTAAAAGACATAGTTCTAGTTAAAAACAGACAAACAAGTGAAACAACAGCAACAGAAGGATATTTTTGAAGTGAGGATATTTTTGAAGAGTTATTTGTCCCTGTTTTATAGAGTTATTATCAATAAATATTTATGAAGTACCTAATATGTGCTGGGAAGTATTTGAGACACTTGGGATGTTCGAGCAAAAAAGATGGAATATTGTCTAGGAAACTGACATATGCATATAAATATAATCAAATGATCTTACACAGTAATAACGATGAAGGTATTTGGCACAGAAAATCGAGTGAACATCCATAAAACCTTTTGTTATGAAAACTGACATTGGTCAGAATATCAAGTGTTGATATTTCACCATATTTAAAAGTTGTTGTATTATATCATTTATGTATTTTACATGGCATAATGTTGTGGTATATATTTACAATTTATTTTACTTACCTACAAGCATGATTTTGGCAGTAACTCATTTAGACTCTCGGAGAGTTTTCACTAAATGGGCAAGCATATTAAGTAAAGCAAAGTATCAGTTCAGCTAAATAATTGGTCAAGAAGTCAATTCTGTCAAGAATTTATTTTGACTGAAATGACTTGTTGTTCTATTAAGTTAATTTTTTAATTTAGTCAATGCTTTTAAAGCAATTTTGTGTGTGTGTGGTAACAGCTTTAGTCGGCTGAGGGATTACATTTCCAGTCTGAAGTAACTAACATTAATAGAACTCTCTCTGATGGTATTGCTTTATATTCAGAAAAATCAGTGGTAGACCAAATAAGAAATAATAAACATAGCAACATGTTTTTGAAGCACAAAGTAGAGTCATTTTAGGAGCCTAAAAGCCCAGGTACAAATAATTATACCTAAAATTGTTTAATTACAACTCAGAGATAAATGGAAAGTGTCCAATTGCAACTGGAATTGCTCGATTGCCTGCACAATTATCCAATTGCAGCAATAATTGTTGGTTGCTAATTTTTTCTCTCTAAAATAAATTCAATGTCCATATATGTATTTTAGATCTCAAGTACATATCATTACAGATTTAAAATTTGCTTGAAGCATTGCTAGTTTCTATCATACAGATTTTTTAAAAACATTTCTAAAAATACCATCAAAAATCATGTTTCAGACAAAATTAACAATAATGGACTTAATTTATACTGGCATAATTAATTCACCTTACCTATGTATTATTTCCTGAAGAAGTTTACAGGTGACTTTTATTTAAAATAGTGTCTCTCAAACATCCATTTTCATCTGATGAACTGGCATTATGCAGACGCTATTAAGCAAGGTTATTTTTGAAAATGTAAATTATTAATATCATGTGTATTGCTCCAAGTAGAAGGCCATGCAGTAGCATTGAGTAGTTCAGCAATAACAGGAACAAATCCAAGATTGATTTACAAATATTTTACTGTTTTCATGCAGTAGTCACTCAAAATAATTGATATATGTAATTAACTTAAACTAATTTTCAAAAGATAAGAGTGACTCCATAAAAGCATAAATTTCAGACCCTTATTTTGACATTGAGTGTAATTCTACTTCTCTTTGCATCTCTACCATTTTTTTTCCTAAGTATTTTGGGCATAGTATTCAGAATCTAAGGAATAAAAGCAGTTTGAAGAGAAACTGCAGTTAGAAAAGAGATTTGTGAGAGATGTTTCTCAGAAGAAAGAAAAATAAATTTTTAAAACAAATAAATAGGAGAGAGGAATGAAGAAAAGGTGGTTGTGTTATGGTGATTGAAATGACTATTTTGATGGGCACCTGGGTGGCTCAGTCAGTTGAGCATCCAACTCTTGATTTCTGCTCAGGTCATGATCTCAGGGTCTTGAGATCAAGCCCCGGGTTAGGCTCCACATTCAGTGGGGAAGGAGTCTGTTTATCTTTCTCCCTCTGCTCCCCCCCAACCCCTCTCTCTCTCAGATAAATAAATAAAATCTTTTTTTAAAAAAAGAAGAGTATTTTGAAGTGAGCATTATATGTTTTAGATTGCTTTGGCCATAATAACTTACCATGTCTATTTTAATGCATTCTCTCCTGGGAAAATATTGAAGAAAACAGCCCCAATATTACCTATTAATCTGTACTTGCAAACTTGGCAATTAAATTTTACTGATTTACTCATTCAGCCACCAAACTGCTTTTAGTGAATATGGAGATGGATGTTGGGCCCATTTTTAAATGGTGGGAGTCACCCACTCTATTGAAAAGAATAAATTCCACAAGTTCTAATATAACCGGTTGCCTACTTTAAATGCAAAAACTTGGATGAGTGGCTTAACTCTTCTAGGCTTGATTCCCTAATCTATGAATTAAGGGAGTTGTCCTCATTATGGGTTGAATTGTGTCCCCCCCGCAAATTAATATGTTGATATCCTAACTCTTACACCTCAGAGTGTGACCTTATTTGGAAATACGGTCTTGGAGATGTGATTAATTAATATGAAGTCACACCAGAGTAAGCTGGGCCTATAAGGAAGTGTGACTGGTGTCCTTGCAAAAGGGGAAATTTGGAGACAGTCATGCACACTCAGGGAGAACAGTGTGAAGATGCAGGTGGAGATAGGGTGATGCAGCTGAAGCCAAGGAATGGGGAAGATTGCGGACAAGTCGCCAGAAGCTGGGAGAGAGACATCGACCAGATTCTCTCTCTCAGCCCTCAGAAGGAGCCAGCCCTGCCAACACCTTGACTCCTGGCTTCTAGAACTGTGAGAGAGTAAGTTTCTGTTTCAACACCCAGTTTGCAGTACTGTGTTATAGTAACCAGCCTGAGCTGACTAATTCATGGTGCTATCATTCTAGGTGTTTGAGTTCCTGCTTCCTCATCAAGTACAGACAAGTATAGAAGAGTTTATGCAGCAAGAAGACCACCAAAGATGGCTTTAACATACAGCATTTTTAATTTCTCTATCTCCAAATACAAATTTCCAAAGAGGTCCTCCTACCCATTTCTCCAGCAAGAGGGGAGAAAAAACATTTAATCTGTGTAATGAAGGGTCTATCGGAATAGCAGACACCTCCATGGATTTGACTAATTTTTGCATTGATTTCTGTTACTTAATACCTATATATAATTTATTTTTGTAATAGTTCAGTTGCATAAAATGTTGAATTTGAAAAAAAGGTTATAGAAGAAGAAAATATTCTTGAAGGGATCATCTCCCAAGCCATTTCCATTGTCCTTTCCTCTATGACCCCACCCTGTTGCTGCTCTTGTTTCTGAAAAATTAGAATGATGTGTAGAGGAAAATGTCACTTAATTCAATAACACTCAAATGGTAGAAAGAACAAAGTGTTGTTGTTGTTGTTTTTTAAGATTTTATTTATTTATTTGATAGAGAGAGAGACAGCGAGAGAGGAACACAAGCAGGGGGAGTGAGAGAGGGAGAAGCAGGCTTCCCGCTGAGCAGGGAGCCCGATGCGGGGCTTGATCCCAGGACCCTGGGATCATGACCTGAGCTGAAGGCAGACGCTTAATGACTGAGCCACCCAGGTGCCCCAGAACACTGTTTTTTAAGTCAAATTTAAAATATATGATCAGAAACATAACAAAATAGAATTCTTTCATTCCTCAATTCAAAACCAGTAGTCCATATATGTGAGATAATCGTCCTTTGGAAAGATGATATTTCTGTGACTCTAATATTCTAAGGAAGATAGCTATATTTCAGAATATATATTTATTTGATATGTTGATGTACTTTACAAGATTTATTTGTTGGTCATATTTCTGTTTTATTTCTTAAAAATTTGGTTTTGTTCAGAGTTCCATAGTTCATTTGATGTAATATTTAAATTCAAGTTTCAGCAAATTAGTCTGATTCATTCCACTTTTGGTTCACACATAGTTATACTCTGTGCTCTTGGAAATCTACATGAGAACGGACTGGATATTTCATTATTAAGGACAATCATGGTGTCCACTGCAGGGAAAGCTCCCAGACCGAGACATACTTCCTTTCTGAGATAACAGCACAGAGTTGATTCTCATAAACCAAGCGGCTCATAGAAAATAAAAGAAGGAAAACCTGTTTTCTTCTGGGAACATTATTTCAAAGCTGCCACTTGATCATATATTGCCACAAATTGTTGATAGTTTCAGTTTGGCCATCAAGAACACATTACCTCTATCTACTGCTAGGAGAAGACTGTCAACAATATTGATTACAAACATTTCCATGCCAAGAAAAAGCTGAACACTGAGTATGAGACACCAAAAGGCCCCCAAGCATGTGGTTCCAAAGATGCACAGCTGTCTTCTCAAGTTGCTTTCCAAAATAACATGAACTGGTTAATTCAGTTCATGTTCTTTCTTTAAATATTTGTTGACCCTTGTTTTCAGAAGCAAAGGACTACAAGAGAAATGAGACCTATCTTTACCATCGGGCAGCTCAGTCTTAGTATAATTGTTTGAAGAAGTGTTTTTGAAAACGTGTATTAAATAGGAATAAACAAATAAAAATTTATATGTCCAATTTTGACTAAAGCATATATACATTTCTTTATTATTGATAATATAAGTATTTTACCCCTGTGATAAGCAACTACTCCAATGAGTATAAAATGTTTATAATTTTCACCAAATATCCTAAATAAAGAATCTGCAAGATGACAAGAGACCTATACCAATATAGAGATGTTCATCGCACTCTAATAGAAATAGACTAATGTTGGGCAAATGTTAAAAGTATTATTAGAAAATCCATTTGATGGCCAATAGACACATGAAAAAGTACTCAGCATTGCTCTGCATCAGGGAAATCCAAATCAAAACCTCAATGAGATATCACCTCACACAGTCAGAATGGCTAAAATTAACAAGTCAGGAAATGACAGGTGGTGGCGAGGATGCGGAGAAAGGGGAACCCTCCTACACTGTTGGTGGGAATGCAAGCTGGTGCAGCCACTCTGGAAAACAGTATGGAGGTTTCTCAAAAAGTTGAAAATAGAGCTACCATACGATCCAGCAATTGCACCACTGGGTATTTACCCCAAAGATACAAATGTAGGGATCCTAAGGGGTACATGCACCCCGATGTTTAGAACAGCAATGTCCACAGTAGCCAAACTGTGGAAAGAGCCAAGATGTCCATCGTCAGATGAATGGATAAAGAAGAGGTGGTATATGTATACAATGGAATATTATGCAGCCATCAAAAGGAGGGAAATCTTGCCATTTGCAATGACGTAGATGGAACTGGAGGGTATTATGCTGAGCGAAATAAGTCAATCAGAGAAAGACATGTATCATATGACCTCACTGATATGAGGGATTCTTAATCTCAGGAAACAAATGGAGGGTTGCTGGAGTGGTGGGGGTGGGAGGGATGGGGTGGCTGGGTGACAGACATTGGGGAGGGTATGTGCTATGGTGAGCACTGTGAATTGTGTAAGACTGTTGAATCACAGACCTGTACCTCTGAAACAAATAATATATTATATGTTAAAAAAAAAAAGAAGATATCAGGAGGGGAAGAATAAAGGGGGGGACGTCAGAGGGGGAGACGAACCATGAGAGACTATGGACTCTGAGAAACACACTGAGGGTTCTAGAGGGGAGGGGGTGGGGGGGATGGGTTAGCCTGGTGATGGGTATTAAGGAGGGCACGTTCTGCATGGAGCACTGGGTGTTATACACAAACAATGAATCATGGAACACTACATCAGAAACTAATGATGTAATGTATGGTGATTAACATAGCATGATAATAAAAAAAAAATCCATTTGAGAGCAAATCAGACCAATTAGGTTTGTCTTTAATATTTTAAATATTAACATGTTGTTATACTAGGAAATACAAAAGTGAAAGTGAAATGATCAGATTATACTGTTCCAAATGAGTACATGTGATTCTCAAAATAATAGTTTGTTAAAATCCCTCATACATTAACACAATGATTATATAACATGATATAGTGTAGAGAAAACATAAAAATTGTGTAATATAAAAAAACTAGAGACGTTGAGTTTTGATGATTGATTTTAGGGATTTTTGTTCCCTTAGGGGTGAAGATGTTTTCTAATTTATATAATGTTGATATAAATACTACTAGTTTAAAACTCCAGTTTAATTCATAGTTATTCATTCATTTAGAAAATATTTATTCAGCATGCCTTCTACCAGCACTGATTAGGTACTGAGGCTCATTGGGTAAAAAGTCAGATTTTTTTTTTCTCAAGGAGCCCAAGGTCTAGTAAACAAGTTAATTTGAATATTCAGTGATATATACATATATATATATTTTTTTGAGTGATACATTTTTTGATGGATTTATACACAGGGTGCTCTAGGAGGCATTGCAAGGGGAAGTTACCCCAGTCAGTAGGACTCCGGAGAATTTTCCCTGAGAAGGTAATAAGAACAAATAATTTTAAAATATACTTAAGTATGATGTGTTTCTTGTTAGTAAATTATCAGAATTCTTGTTTGGTTCTTCTATTTGATTAAATTTAGCTTCTGAAGTGATTTCTAGTTAAAACTCTATTCACTAAAGGTTTTCCCCCACCTTCATCTGATTATTTCAAAATACTCGTCATGAACCACACACATCTATCCATTCTCCCCTCTGATAAAGGTAAGGTGATAAGCAATGGGGTACAGAATGTAATATCACTCCAATGAGACATGGAAATTACCTTGATTTGCTTAATAGTATATCAAATGGTAAATAGCAATACCATATATAATAGCAATGATATTAAATGGAAAATGGCAGCAATAATAAGGAGCTGCAGGAATTCCATTTAAGGATTGCTTGAATGGCCATGAAAGAAGATAGAATTTAAATAATGTTAGTATTATAAGAACTAAACAAAGAAGAATGTGACAACATTTCTGGGGGCTGGGTAATGTAGTTAAATATACAATGTTAGTAGTATGCCTTGGTTTTGGATAGAAACAATTTCAGGGAGAGTGAAGTGCAGACAGCATTAAATAATGAACTACATGTTTCAACCTCATTTTAAATATCAATATTATCCAGACTTCTACTTTTCCCTAGATGGATTGACTGTTGAGAAATTTTATTTAAAAGCTTATCTGGGAACCCAGCATATGAAGCAAATAAAAACAGAGCGACATTTTTGGAAGCAGCAGTGAGGTGATGAGTCCCATGACTTTCCAGCTCCTCTCTTTTCTCAGGAGGCACAATTTAAACACCTCTGCCTATAAAGACTGAAATAAATGGCCATTGACAGGCTGGGATGTGTCTATGTGTGTTTGATGGGATTTGGGGTGACATTCAAAGAAGTACTAAGAGATAATATTTCTTTGATATGGAATTAAGGACATATTGGAACAAAGAGAGATGAAAATAAGGATTCCAATTAGATATTCACAAAAATCATTTAAAGTATCTTGAGGGTGTTGACAATGGGAGACTGAGAAGAAAGTTATAAGCTCTCAAAAGTTACTTAGCTTTGAGAGTGATGCTTAGTGAAATCTAAATTGGGATACATTTTTTTTTTGTAAAAAATACAAAAAACATAATTTTGAGAGTAGAGGGAATAGTGGGTAATTTCAGATAACCTAATATTTAGGGATAAAAAACGTTTCATCCAATCAGTCCCTAAATCTTAAAGAATGGCAACAGGAGAACTCCATTGAAGGTAACTACATATACTGAAAAGAATAAAATAGTAGGGAAGATTTCATCAAGGTATAAAATATCTAAAAATATTAATTATTCATGTTGCAGTGGAGTAAACTACATGAATGGAAGAAAACTGGAGGAAAGCATAACAACCAACATTTTCTAGACTACAAAATTAAAATTGCATTTCAAGAGGAAAATAATTATGTGAGTGCTTTGACATTTTTTTTCATATCTGCACCAAATAGCTTTTATCTTGAATAGTTTCTAAATATAAAATTGTTTGATAGAATACAAAATAGTTGTAGGAGGAGACTAGACACATTAAAAAAAATAATTTATATGATTATTTTATGTATAATTCAATATAGATATGGCATATAATTTATAGGCTATTGAATTAATATTGTATTTTAATAACTATAACATTATTCATTTCTTCAAATTCCTACTTTAAAGATTAAATAGCTACGCCCAGAGTTGTTATTCAGTAAGTACTGAAACCCAAGCTTTAAAACTATGCCTGTTTATATTTAAGGCAAAAAAATCTATCCTTTCAGTAAGTAGTTATTATCAATAACAAACCAAAATAAAAGTTAAAATAATTTTAAAAAATAAAATTTCTATAAAAGCAAAGTATTAGCAATGAAGATGATAGAATAAAGAACAAGGGGGGCCCCAAATGCAGAATTCACAAAGGAAGTATCAGTGAACCAGTTCCACAGCATTTGAGCTGCTTGCTCAATCTGATAAAGGATATACAAATGGGTCACAAACACGGAAAAAGGAGAATATTTTCAAGATTTTTTAAATTTATTTGACAGAGAGAGAGAGAGAGAGTGCATGAGCAGGGAGAGAGGCAGAGGCAGAGGGAGAAGCAGACTCCTCGCTGAGCAGGGAGCCTGATGCGGGACTCAATCCCAGGACCCTGGGATCACGACCTGAGCTGAAGGCAGACGCTTAACCGACTGAGCCACCCAGGCACCCAAAAGGAGAATATTTTAAAGAGATACAATGTTTGTATAATTCTTTGCTGTGAGTCCCAACCTCGATTGAGAGGAAAGCACTTAATCTGGCTACTTGAAGAAATTAAATGTGGTCAAGGTAGCTGGAAAAGGATTGAATTTCCCCCAAAGCAACAGGGAGGGTGAAAGATAGCCAAACAATAGCTTTGGTGGCAGAACCAAGACTTACTGCTATGTTGAAAGTGGGCTAAACTCCTAGAATTCATCAGGATAAAGGATCCATTGTGTCCCCCGCAAATCAGAACTGGCATTGAGTCATGTTGGGTTCTGTTAATAAGGCCATCTGGAGCAGGGAGGAGCCACACAATAAGGAAGAACTAAAAAAAGTTAATGATGAATGCATAGGGAAAAGGGAAGGCGGCAAATTTCCACCAAGAGTGAATTTGCCCAGAAACTCTAATTCAAAAGAAGCCCAGAACAATGAGAATCCAGACACCTGTGAGAGAAGGAACCAGCTTACCACCTGCTAGGTCCAGAGCCCATAAAGTCCATTCACAAAACCACCAAGAAAGAACTTACAATTCCCCTATTGTTTTCTGTCTTCTAGGAGTTCTAAGACCCCAAAAAGCTGAAGCCAAGGTTAGGGAATTAAAGAATGGGAAGGAGAGCTGAACCAGCTACATCCCTTCCCTGAAACAAAGGAGTGTCTGAAATACATCTTAGTGGAGGGAGAAGGGACTCTATGCCAAGTATGAAGCCACCGGTGCTCATCATCATCCCCTAATTTTGATGAAGTCACTGAGCATGTGTTGAGCCTGACTAATATAGACACGGCGATCACTATATGGGTTTGATATGGGACTTGCAAAATCTGACATAAACAGCTGGGCTAACTATTATGCAATAAGTATGATTAAAAATAAAATTGTAATTGCAATTAAAATTAAAAATTAAAATTGCAATTAATAGCCTGGCTCTTATGGTTCAATTATTGTGACTTACAAACTAAATGAAAAAAAAATTAAAAAAGAGTTGAAACTGATAAAAAGTTATTTTAAAGTACCATCAATGTGAAAGACAAAAATTTCGACTCCATGAATTTTCTCATAAGACTATATTTCTAGGGCGCCTGGGTGGCTCAGTTGGTTGGGCAACTGCCTTCGGCTCAGGTCATGATCCTGAAGTCCCAGGATCGAGTCCCGCATCGGGCTCCCTGCTCAGCAGGGAGTCTGCTTCTCCCTCTGACCCTTCCCCCTCTCATGTGCTCTCTTTCATTCTCTCTCTCAAATAAATAAATAAAAGCTTAAAAAAAAAAAAAAGACTATATTTCTAGTCAGAATTATCAGAGTTAAAGTTAATCTTATTCATTTTATCTAGTTACTGGGATCCAGGTTGTTTGATCACTTAAATTCCATTTATTATGGGGTTCATCTTATTCTAAAAATCATATTATATCATATCAATACCTGATTCTACCATTTAATAAATCTAATATTTTCATGTGATAGATTCAGAATTCATTTATATATTTCACTCATTTAATTGATCATTCAGCAAATAGTATTAAGTACAAGGCCCATTCTAAGCAATGGGTTAAAGCAAGGAATAGAATAGACAAACTATCATTTCATGAGCTTTAGTGGATAATGGGGGAAATTGTCAGGGAGAGAAACAAGAGAAGAAAAAGAAATCAGAGTAAGGAAAATTGCACCTCAAAGGAAATACCATTTCAGATCTGGTGGTCTAGGAAACCCATCTGATAAGGAACCATTTGAACAGAAACCAAAAACAGATGGGAAAGATCATGTGGTTAAATAAGGAACAACATCCCAGAAAGAGGTACAAGCAAAAGCTAGTCCTGAGGCAGGAGCATCATCACCTGGAGGGTTAGGATTTCTACATAATAAATTTTAGGGAGACAAAAACATTCAATCTATAGTACTTATTCACATGGATTATTTTGAATACATTTTTGGTTCAAAAATAATAACAGCAATAATAATATTATAGAGGCAATACTGTGTTTTTATATCACCGGGTATACTTCTTAGGAATTAACATATTTAATTTGTTTATGGGATTAGTTCTGTTATTACCATAAATAGTTTACGAAGGAGGCAGCTGAGGCACAGGACGGTTATATAACTACTCTAAGGTCACATAGCTAGTAAATTGGAGTCAGTTTTCCAAATCAGGCATCCTGACACCAAAAACCAGGTTCTTTTTTTTTTTTTTTTTAAGATTTTATTTATTTATCTGGCGGAGAGAGACACAGCAAGAGAGGGAACACAAGTAGGGGGAGCGGGGGAGGGAGAAGCAGGCTTCCCGCTGAGAAGGGAGCCCGATGCGGGGCTCGATCCCAGGACCCCGGGGATCATGACCTGAGCCGAAGGCAGACGCCTAACACCTGAGCCACCCAGGCGCCTCCTAAAAACCAGATTCTTAACCACAATGGTATCTTAGTTATCATTAGCTTTTTAGACCATTCAGAAATGATTCATCAAAACCATTGACTTAAAATGTGTCCTTAAAATGACTACACATATCATTTTGACGGTAGCAAATAAAATGAATTATTTTTCCAATTTCACAATCTAGAGTCTCATAGCAAGCCATCCCCAAAATATTCAACATCATAACTCTAAGAGGAGTAAAAATCACATATTTCAGTAAATATAGTAGAGCTTAGGTGAAAAGAAGCTTTTGGGGGGACTAATATAAATTTAGTCTGGGCACATCATTTGGGCCTTGCTTTGAAAATGGTTTATCAATAGTAATGCAATTCACTGACAGTGGAGAGTGTTAATTTCAAAGATTTAGAAAAATCTGAATCATACTTTGTCAATCTGTTAACAAAATGACAATATATATATCCAAAGAGCCTCTTACATCCTGGATAATTACAATGCTTTTTATGCTAGGCATGTCAATTAGCATTGATCTTCGCTCTGAAAGCATTGTTAAGTCTTAGGAAGTCTGTGAAAGGGTGTAAGTATGGGTCCTGTGAAGTGCGATGTGTAACAATTCATTAAGCAGCTTTTATTTTAGCAGGAAAAAAATTGCTAGAAATATAGCCAATTCAAATCTTCTTGGGAAAAGTAATCATCCAGTCACTGCTAATATTGGAAAGAATAGGATCTTAGAAATTCATAAAATCAGGTTTCGCCTGAATCTATTCACTTCGTAAAACATTCTTCCAGATATAGTGTTTCTTTCAATCAACTGATATCCGTCTATAGAACTTGACTCCAAACAGTTACTATCAATCAAAGAGTCATGAAAAGCCTGATGTGATAGGGACTCCCAAGGGCAGACCACGGTGAGCAAACTGCTGTCCAGGAGGTACTCAGTCTTAGGGAGGTACGTTAGCTCCCATAGTCATTTTTATTATTTAACGCAATTGCCTTTGGAAAGAATAACAAATTCATCTGTGAATAGTACATGAACTTATTTTACTGTGGTTTTTAAGACATTCATCTTTAAAGGTACTGAGAAAAAAAATTAAAAGACATCCAAACCAGATAAGTTAAGATATAGGAGAAGGAGAGAATATTTATAATGAAAGCAGAGTGGGGCGCCTGGGTGGCTCAGTCATTAAGCGGCTGCCTTCAGCTCAGGTCATGATCCCAGGGTCCTGGGATCGAGTCTCTCATCGGGCTCCCTGCTCAGGGGGGAGTCTGCTTCTCCCTCTGCCTCTGCCTCTCCCCCTGCTCATGTTCTTTCTCTCTCTCACTTGCACTCTCTCTCTCTCTCTCTCACTTGCACTCTCTCTCTCTCTCAAATAAATAAATAAAATCTTAAAAAAAAAAAAAAGAAAGAAAGCAGAGGCCACTGTGAAGGAGGCAAGAATCACACGTGACCGACGTGGTCAGATATGGTGACCAGGGGCCACTGGTGCACTTTATTAAATCAGATTTTTTTTTCCCATAAGAAAACTCTATCAAAGTCATCTGATATGACAAATACATATATACATAAAAACATACAAACATACATACGTAACCCAGATAGCAAAAGGATCATTTTGCTGTCTGCATGGCAAGCTTATCCAGAATATAAGATCCAAGAAGAAAGCAGTCATCTCTGTCTTGTTCACTCTGATATCTGCTACTCTAGGTCATAGAATGAAAATGAGTAAGTATTCAATTCCCATTTGTTGCCTGACTATAGACATACTCTTCCCTTGTTGCTCTATGATGAAAAGGTCACAGCAATAAAGGTTTCTTTAAAAAAGCATCCTCAGACTACGACAGTACTCCATATCAGGATTAAATAATTGGTAGAACATCCTTTATAATATCTATGTCGCTTTAATGTTACTATATCCTAGATGAGATGAATAATATCTTCTGTCTCGTTGATGTTTAGATAACAGAAACACATTAGTTTCTAATAGTCTGTAATAGGAACAAAAATACTCTATCAGGTGTTTACTTTTACTAAAGGAGCACATCCTTTCAAAACCATTGAGACTTATGTTCCATGAGGAAGTTTCAAGTTATCAAACAAATTTAGTGAATCCATTAATACAGCAGCCGTCAGAATGATTGTTAAACCAAAGCAGAGAAACCAAGTAACTTGCTCAAATATACAAGTGGTAGAGGCAAATTCTGAACCTCACAATCTGACCCTAGAGAATACTCCCTATAAGCCCATTCCTCTTTGCCCACTAGTAGGAAGATCCTGTGTCTCTCTTCTTCACTATGACATCCCTGGTTTCTACAGACAGAAATTCTCAGCTTCTGCCAATAGAGTCTAGTTAAGTAGGAAAAGAAGGAGAAAGATGGTGCTAATTCTGAGACTGTAATCCATAAACCCACCTAACAAGGTCAAAGGCAACATATTGTTAAGGGTTGAATTTTGCCACCCTGCCCCCCCCCACAGCCTCCCACCCCGGCAAAAAGATATGTTGAAGTCCAAACCCCAGTCCCTCAGAATGTAACATTATTAAGAATCAGGGTCTTTATAGAGGTAATGAAGTTAAAGTGAAGTCATTAAGGTGGGCCCTAATCCAATATGACTGGTATTGTTATTGAAGGAGAAATTTGGACACAAAGACAAACATGCACAGAGGGAAGATGTGAAAACACAGGGGAAAATGACATCAACAGGGACGCCTGGGTGGCTCAGTTGGTTAAGTGTCTGCCTTCGGTTCAGGTCATGATCCCAGGGGCCTGGGATCGAGCCCCGCATCAGGCTCCCTGCTTCTCCCTCTCCCACTCCCCCTGCTTGTGTTCCCTCTCACTGTGTCTCTGTCTGTCAAATAAATAAATAAAATCTGAAAAAAAAAAAAAAGACATTGACAAGCCAAGGAACGGCTGAGGCTATCAGAAGCTAGGGGGAGGAATGGAGCAAATGTTTTCTTACAAGCCTCAGAAGAAGCCAACCCTCTAACATTCTTGATTTTGGACTTCTAAGGTCTAGAACTGTGAGACACTACATTTCTGTTATTTAAGTCCCCCAATGTGTGGTACTTTGTTACAGTCGCTCTAAGAAGCTAGTACACGTATCATCTGGAACATACTGATCATCTTTTTCTCCCCATCTTGAAATGCTGAATGATCATTATTTTACTCAGGCCAATGAGGGTCATGGAACCTCAGCCATTAGGTGCTGAACTGAGCTACCTCTTTAAAGAGAAGTCGAAAGAAAAAAATTTTTTTTTTATCTGTTGGCGTTTTTATGCTTCCTTGTTTGCTTCCATTATTACCAGTCCCTTTATACTAGAACTTTCAAAAGAACTCACCTTGTGTTTACCCAACCAAAGCAAGTTGTTGGACAGTTGCTTCCAATGGCCACTTTGGAAGTAAGGAATGAGAAGTTGTTTGAATAGATTGTTCTTAAGTGAGTACTGAAAAAAAAATAAAAACAAAAACTGATAATGTAGCCCTGTGAAGACTCAACTTATTTGATAAGATTCTTAATAAAAACAAAGTCCAAAATCACATTATGAAGCCTTCCTTAAAATAAATTACATGTTTCGTTTTAAAATACAAGTAATAATGTCAAACATGAGTAATTAAAGGACATCCAGCAAAGTGGCTATTTGAAGAATGATGATATTTTCCGACTGATACATGGAAAACTTTGCCACATAAATCCTATTACCTAGCTGCAGCTTCCTGGAAAGTTGTAGCTTGAGAATGCTTTGATAAAAACAAGCTGCCAAAATGGACAGCAACATGCCATACAACAAAAAAAACACATTTCAAAAGCAGATGATAATTATTCTTTTGCTCACATGCCCAGCAATGGCACTGCTGAAGTGCTAGGACTTTTTAAGTGGGAACCAAATTAATCTTTATTAATCCTTGTAATTGTGATTGCATAATGTCTGGATTTGAATGCCTGATGTGTGATACTCTCTTTCCTCTTCCTCTGGCAATCAGAAGTGTGAAAATAAACCTTACACTTTAAAAGAAATGCTGAGTTTGGGGAAAAAAAAAAAAGATATAATCATCTGAACCGAAAAGAAAAAAAATGCTTTGCAGGAGAAAAAATATACACTATGTCAGAGTTACAGACATGCTCTTTTATGTTAATATATTCACTGCTATATGTCAGGGCTGTGAAAATAGGCGGCAAAACAAGAAGGCAGGTGGCCAAGTGCATACAGAGAAATTTAAAAAATTTGTTCATTTGCATTTTTTGAGAATCTCTCTCTAGAGCTTAATTAATACCTTTAAAATTACTTCCTCGAATGATCTGTGTATAGTCCCAATTGAAATTGCCACTGGGTGCTAATTAGTGAGGAAGGTCAAGTTCCATAATAAATAAATAAATGCAAACACAAACACGCACGACTCATGGAGCCAACCTCCCAACAAAGACTAGTTTTTGCCATTCTAGATGTTCTCACTTGCTCATGTGGTTAGTCTGGCTCGTGTCTGAGTGGGTTCTCTGCCCATAGGAACCACACACACACACACACACACACACACACACACACACACACCAATATTTAGTCCATTTTATGGTGTCAAATTAGACCAAACATCACAGCATCTGGTTACATTCTCTATAATTTGATTCTAACGTGACCTCTGAATTTCAGACCTCACAGACCGACATCTCGCACACACCCAGGGGCCATCTGGGTTGCCCGGCCTCGTTTTGACCAGGCTCCCAAACATAGCTTGTTAAAGGGCTCCACGCACATCCCTAAGGTCACTTTTGAGGATTCTAGATCTATTTTTAGACCTATTTTTTTTTCTGATCTTATTACTTTCTGATTTATATGTTAGTCTTGATGTAAAAAATAATCACCAGTCTGTATCTTTTTTTAAGGTAAGAATTATATTTTTCTACAATAAAAAGTAACTTATTGTGTCATAATTATTTGTCTAAATTCCCTAACTCAACATTAACATCAAAAAAAAAAAAAATAGAGTTGTCAGTAGCTCGGAGTCCTAGAAAGGTCAGGGCATGGGTTCTGAGGAGAGGGCTCAACAGAGAAGCTGTCCCAACAGAGGGTAAAACTGTGTGAGTGGTGGCTGTTAGCTTGGAGGGGTGTTGGCAGATTCGGCACTCACCAGAAACTTCTGGCTTGGTGTCATGGCTGTGCCTTCCCTGGGCATCTGTGGGCAGGGGGCAGTGGGCAGCAAGACTGGGGTAACAGGCCCCGAGTGTGATAACACACACCTCCAACCTCATGTGGGCTCTTCAATTAGAGATGTTAGAAGTGAAGCAAAAGAGAGCACGTTTATTTACAACAGGCCAGGTGTGACTGAGAATCTGGCTGAGGTGGATTTGTACCTTATGGGTATACCTGTGGGGATGGTCCATGATACAGCGGATGCTCTGTATTGTTTTTATAAAACCAAACATTTCTGAATGTAGAAACACAGCTAGCTCCCAGGATGTGGGTCACTGAACTGAGGACTTCTATGATCCATGTTTTCCTTCTATCCTCCATTCCGTGTCTTTCCTTCTCTTCACAGACAATTTTTCCACACTGTAAATAATTGAGGATCTCCCTTTTCTCCTCCCAGCTTATCTTCACCCCATTCTTACTATGCTTTCCTTGTTATCAAACCAGCTAGATCGCTGTCAACCCAGTTAACAACATCACCAATGTCATTGCTTTCAGGCTTGTACTTTACCTTGCCATGACATTGTAATGCGTTTCTTCCTACTCGCTGAGTCTCTCGCTAGGCGATCTGCCCTACCCCAGACTGCACACTGCCTAACAACTCCCTATTTCACTGCTCTAGGTGAGAAGGAACCTCCTCCATATCCGTATGTGCCACCATTTCCCCAGGACACACATAGGTATCACAGAGGTGCCTTAAGTTCTGCAAATTAAAAAAATCAAGCTCACAACCTTGTCCAAGCTGGTTCTCATCCTGTGCATCATTTTTCAAGGGGTGTCATTTTAATCTTCCCAGCTCTATGAGATGTAAATAATTCTAAGCATTTTGTTCCCCTCACCACCTATAATTTACCTATTACCAGTTTGACTTTATCTCCCAAAAATTGTTTATGTTTATATACTTCCCTACATTCCCACTGCCACCACCTAGTTAGCAAAAATAATGCTCATTGGAGTTCATTCTTTTTAAAATACTCTCTATCATTCCTCTATTTAGACCTTCTCCACATTTTCTCTGGTTCCTGGGTGAAAGACAAAGTTCTGATTAGAAACCTACCAGTTGCTGCTTGACCTGCTTTTGTCGCTCCCCAACTCCATAGAACCCCGACCCACTGTTCCCATCTTTCCCCCTGCTCTCTGCTGACACTTAAGGACCATCCACTCAGCCCTTTCCATCCCTGACATTAATAGGAGTTTCTGGAATGTCATCTCCTGCCAGCCTGATTATCAGATTAACCTTTGAATTTTATACAGCTCTATAAAACATAGGAGGCCAAGAACCCATGTGGAGTTTTTCTTCACCCTGCCTGGCACACAGGATATAATAAATATTTGTTGGATAAATATACCTTCTTTTAACAACAGTATCATTCAAATTATATGATCCTACTATAAAATAGGTAATTCATTCCATTATAGAAAATATAGGCAATTGGAGTAGATTGAAAGGGAAAACAAAACCAAAACCAAACAAAAGAAAAAAATAAATTACCCATTGATCTTTATCCAGAAACAACCATATCCTATTTATATTTCCCCCACTGTTTTGCTATTGACAGTTATATATCATATGGTTTATATGTTTTTCTGACTATAAGTTATTTAAGATTTTATTTACAATGTTCTCATATCACTACCAACTTTAATCTTTGTTACTTTAATGACTATGTACTAGTTCTTTGGGTTTATTTCCTGGAATTTAACGAACACTCATAATTCGCTGTTTAGATTGTTTCTAAGTTTTGGCAATATAAACAATGATCTGACAAACATCTCTGCACATAAAGCTTCTCTTCTTATCATATTTTCTTAGAACAGTTACCTGGTAGAACAATTAGTGAAGAGAAGAGTACATGACCCTTTAAACCTTGTGTATAATTGTTGCCAAGTTGTTTCTGGAATGGTTTACCAATGACTAGGGAAGACACTTTCATTTACTTGCTACCACTTGTTTTTGCTAAAATGTTAGACCCCCAAATACTAAATTGTTGATTGATTCGTGTTTCTTTAAATTTATTAATGAATGTTTTCTTAGAATAGCATTAATTCTTACCTACATGATTTCATTTCTATTTTTGTACTTATTGATATACATGTGTGTATATATTTTGATATATGTCTGTATATTTAGATAATTTATATATTTTCTATTATTCCATAGATGTTATTATGTAGGTATAGCTACACAAAATATTTATTTATATTTAAGTTTATTTATATTTAATATTATATTAATATATTGTATACTATTTTTACATCTCATATATGTGCTTGGAGATAGATATAGATATAACTATAGACACATTCTATGTGCAGAAAGTGCACTGGGCTCTGAAAATCCAGCAGTAGATGAAACAACCTTATAGACAGTAGTGAAAGGAGGCAGGAGTAAATAACGAGGCTACATATAACATTGCTGATTTTTCAAAATATTCACATTTAAGGCATATGAATTGAAATATTATAATAAAATCCAGGAGTGATTTTTCAAATCCTTTTCTTTCTTACTTAGGGGTTTTCATAACTGTACTGGCGGTGATGTCCTCCCTCCGAGGGGTTGAGGTGAAAGACCACGCATGGAGTGCTTTCTCTTCAGATGCACCCTGGTCCGTAATATCTTGGCACAGTTGGAATAAACTGAGGGCACGCTGCCCCATCTGCAGACCCCAATTTGGGTATTTTGAGTCCATCTTAACATTTCTGGAATGCACTTTACCTGCAGTTCTTTATTAGCTTTATGAAATGTCTGTCTAGAGTATTCTAGTCTGCAGGGAAAACTGATTTGCCAGTCATGCTTTCCTTAATCTAGACCCTAAAGATTGAAATGCAGGGTAAGATTTCCCCTTTATTTTAAGGTCCTTCCTACGAATGAAATCAAGTAACTTTAGAGTAACTGTCACACGTGGCTTTTCTATTTTGTTAAGTATTTAACAGATATTTTTTTAGTGTGGGATTTTGTTTTTCTTTTGTACTTACTGCATTACAAATATAGGTACTTTTTTTAGATTTTAATGAGACTGAGGATGTTAAAATGATTGGACTTTTTTGCCATTTTGCTGTCAGTTAATCTTGCATTAACCTAAGAACAGGCATAAACCATTTACTTTGTATTTTTTCACAGTGATTGATCTATTACCCGAGAACTTTGAACTTTGAATTGCATGAGCCTGCTGAGTACACTGGGTCTCAAAATTACGTCCTATGGACACATCATTGATCCAACTGAAATGAAAAACTGCATTGCAGCCAACATCTGATCACTCCCAAACATGTTAGGACTTTCAGCATGTTCTTCATGAGTAAATAAAAAGCTACAAAGAATATCAAAGAGCTTTTTGATAAGGGCATCGCACACCTAATAAGTCAGTTGTTTGCTCTTTGTATGAGATGAGAAAATGCTAATGTTTCTGGAAGTCATATCTTTTTAGGTAGAATGATAAGCAGTAGTCACCAAAATCACTAGAAAGAGAAGACTGAGGGCAAATAATTCAAGTAGTCTTTCTATTTCTTAGCTTCTTACTCATATCAACAACATCCTGGTATGTATTAACTTGCTAGTGAGACTTTAAAGTCTCACAAGAATTTTATACACATTTTTAATACATAGTTTTTTTTTATTAGTTAATTCCCCACTTCACCCTGACCCAGTTTGGGGTCTGTAGGAGCCACATATTAAAGTATCCCAAAGCTTGCATCCATAGAAAATTTTTCCAAATCCAAACTATAACAAATGACTTCCTATATTATAGGTAGTACTGTTTATTTAGATATTTGACTGTTCTTCTCTTTGTGCAAATTAAGATACATATATGCTATTTAAATGCAAAATCCTTCATGAAAAACTGCAATGATTCAAGCTCTTGCTAAGTCAAACTTTTTCCTAATTATCTTAGTTCAATTACAATTCTTGAGTAAAATGATGGGTTTTATCTGTTTGTTGTTGTATGTGCAACTCGACTGGGGGAGCTCTAGAGTCAGATAGAAGGGTTTGAATTCGACTCTGAGGCTTTCTGGGGGTGAAGGATATGGTCATCCCTCTAATTACGTAACAATCTCTGACCCCTGTGCCTGCTCATTCAAATGGGGCTAGTAGTGACGATGCCTGATTTTTGTGAATTTCTGTGCACAAATCTTGGCCTATGTTAAGCTGTCAATTACTATTATTAGCTTTATTATCATCATTACCTTCATCATCACCACCACCACTGCTATTAGTATTTTTATAATAATCTATTAAGAAAGACACTATTATGCTAATATTAATGCACTAAGCAAAAAAAACCCTTAATTTTGAAAAACAGCAAAGTCAACTTGATCCTTTATTTCCTAAAGAAATCAGTCATGAAAGAATAGGAAAAGAATCTGTTGGCTTTATGTTTTAATTCTTTTCAAAATAAATTTTATTTTCACATGAAAATTTCATTCAAAACATGTCTTTCCTTATTTTTTTTAATTTTTATTTTCTTCTTGGCTTTTCTTCAAACATGTATGAAAAATTGCCATATATCTTTTATAAGTAAGTAACTCAATTTTTGGAGTTTGCTATATTAATCATACTAAATAACTATCTTGAACAAAGATTATCAACATTTTCTGTAAGTTGTGGTTGATGCCACATTATCTCTAGGATTAAAATCAGGGAAGAATATGGAATAAAATAGCATTTCATTTGCCTTGCCTTGCCAAAACTATTATCCCTTCTTTTTAACGTCCCTGAAACAGAATATTAGATGCAGGCACAAAGAATAAGGTCTTCCCTTAAGGATTTGGGAGGTAGTTTTGATCTGGCAGAAAGAAAATTGAACTTGGTTCCAGAAGACATATTTAAACCTCAAATCTGTCTCTTACACACTGTAGGATTTTCAATCAATCACTGAATTTTCTTGGAGCTCCTTCTCCTGGATTGAAATTGAGATGATAAAATCAACCATTTGTTTTTGTTACAAGAATGAATTGAGATAAAATATTTTGTGGGCTGCTCTCTCATCTACAAATCCAATATAATATTGCTAATTAATATAAATGCTGTCATAATTTAAACTTATGAAAAATGCCTCCCAGTCAATTTAATGAATATATTTTCTAGCTTCAGAAACAATAACTTTTCCTCTGCTTCAGAAACAATAACTGATACAGAATGACTCTGTCCAAGGCCACTGCTTCTTAAATCTAAACTGATACATGGTGTGTGTGTGTGTGTGTGTGTGTGTGTGTGTGTGTGTGTGAAGGGAGAGACCTAGAGTTTTCAAGAATTTCTGGTTCTTCATGGCTTCCATTCTCCAAATCTTATCTGTCTTCGCTATGAATTTTATTTAAAAATCAAATCGAACCCTACAGTTCTTTCTTCCTTTCTTCGACACGGGGCAGGCACTGTCGTTGGGATGCGAGTTCTCCGTTGTTCCCAGAATTCTCTGTCAATGAGAGCTTCTTTCATCTTCTCTCCCATCTGTACTGTCTCACCTTCCACCTTTTCAGGCACTATATAATTATCATGTCCGCAGACTACTTTTCTTTTCTCCATCAGCTTTGACAAGAAGATGGACCCTCTCGCTACAGAGTACACATCATTGTTCATGAAGCACTTGCTCAACAGGAACTTAAATATTAATTGTGAAAAAAACGGCATGGGGTAAGGATCTTTGATGAACTAAAATTACTGTTGTGCCATAATGTGAAGGGCCTTTAATTTTGCCATCTGGGTCTAATTGACAGAGAATGACTAAGAATTGTAGCTCGGAGAATTGGTGAACTTTGCGTATGGACAATTAACTAGAAAAAAGAACAAGCTAGTTTGGAAAATTGTGAGTATCTCTGAAAACGAGGTGTCTGAATACCTTCAGATTATGCAGCCATTTTTCCATCAACGGGACACATTTCTTGCACTGAAACAGTAGCTGAGACTGCAATTAAGATTAATGTCGGTGCATTTGGACCTAAACAGAGATTTCAGCAGCCTCCAGGAACCATGTCCCTTGTCACAAGATCTCCCAGTGTTTCGCCAGGGCTCTTGTTCTCTAACATTTCCTATTACAACAAAGGTACCATTTTGCCAGACCCCGGACAAGGTACGTAAATATCTCACCTATGTGATTTAGCAGATATTCATCTCTGACAGAAAATGAGGAAAATGGATCATAAGCATATACATTTTTAAGTTAAAATTAATTGATTCTGGGTTTATTCACAGGATCAGATTTTATTTCTAAAAGATCACAAAGGAGAACTGAATTGAATTAAGTTACTGCATGCTTTGAAAACAACTCGCTTGCTCTAACAACTAGGAAGAAGAGGGTTGTGGACCTGCTTTTATCAAATAATAATCTGCTTACCAAATTCATTACTGTAGCTGATCTTATTTCTTTCAAAAATCAGCTTGGACAGACACACAGCCTAAGTCTCTTGCATTTGACATTATTTTTTTATGGTTATCATGAAAGAATTATTTTTAGTGTGGATTTGTTTCATGGCAAAACCAATGAAAAAAACATTTTTTTCCTCATAAACATTAGCTATGTAGAAGTGACTTAAAAAAATAAACTATTGTGATTTTGACCATTACATTAAAAAAGTAATATTTCAAGTTTATATTTCTTTTTTGAACCTCAGGACTTTAAACATGAAAGTGATGTGTGGGAAAAATATTATACTGGATAGATTTTGTTTTACATTTCAAATTAGATGCGTTGAACATTCTAATTTTAGGTCTGACAGGTACTTTGGAAAATACCTACCTCCATGCTGTCTTTGTAAAGATAAGGAACTGAGACCCAAAGGGTAGGCAACATCACTAGGTCCTATCACAGCTCCCTTGAGTCTACTCCGCGAACTTGGTCTAACGCTTACCCAGTGCAAGGCCATCAGGAGGGTTAAAAGTACAATCCGATAACTTCAAGATCAAGATCAAGGACATTTTATGGGCAAAAATACTCACAGAACAACTCTATGAAAAGTTCAGTGTGGAGCCTCCATTTAAGGTTTAAAGGATACCAGAAAAAATCGGCAGATCTTGAACATTGCAAATTTTAATGGGGGGAGGAAAAAAAGACAACACATTTCTAGGAGGAAATATATCAGTGTTTCCTAGTTGAGATATATTTGGAAAGGAGAAACATAGCAGATAAGACAACTGTTTCCAGTAATTTCTTGGGAAGCCTCATGATATATGACTGAACAAAATTGGGTTTGGCAAGTATCTTGATAGCTATATAAAGCTTTTTCTCCTTATCCACCTCTTTTGGCATCTTAAGGCATCGCTTATATATGTTAGTAAAGTATATGTTTCTGTGATCAATTTTATAAACTCTGTGTTTTCATTCCACTCTTGAGATGGTGTTGGCATTGATTTCTAGAAGGAAATAAGCTTGTGGGGGAACTATGTGACATGCTGTTGCCTCTGTTTCTATCATGATAATGGTTTACATGGATCCAAAATTGTCATTTCAAAACTAATGCAAGGTTTTCAAAATATATACAACTTGCCTAAGAATTATGCGAAAATTTATTTCCTTGTCATCATTTCAGGATATGCAAATCAAATACTCTCATAGTCATTCCACTTCAGACTGCTGAAACCCCAAAGGTTGCTGAAGTTTTCTCCCCATTGAACCAGTCATTCTGATCGAAATGAGCATGCCAGCATCACTTCATCTTAACCAGAAGAAGTTACTTAGAATAATGTGTATTTTTGGGAAAAAGAGATGCTGTACTGTCCGTGGAATATGCCTCCAACTTCTTGAAAAGCCACTGGAATGAAGGTAATGCATGGCGTGTACAAACTACATGCTTTTCCAGTCTTATTATTGCTGTGTTAAAAAAAAGTCAGTATATTTCTCCTGAGCCAAACACTGCTCCCCGTGTGATTTCTGTACACTACTATTAACCAGTAATGAGATATTCCATACACTGATATCAGCCTTCTATTTCTCTTCATGCCTGCCAAAACATCCTCTTTTAATAATACCCTAAAACAGATCTTTCCTGTCCTTTCTCTTATATAAATGTATTCTTGTTCCTGTGTTTTATTAACATCACCAGTGCTGTCTTCTAGGTAAAAGATTAATTACTTGGCTGTGATTCACAGAAATGGAGCACTAACGAAATTACTGAGGGACTGTATCAGAAAAAATCAGTCATTGTTACATCACTGGAAAAATTCTTTACAGGAGGAAATAAAGAAACACTCTTCAATATAGTAACATGCCTACATGGTAGGGAAAAGCACCTCAAGCTTTCTTTAGAAGTAGATGGCAAATCAGAGAACATTAGTAGGCAATGAGCAATGCCTACTGAATGCTGATGAATGGGTCTGACTTATCACGATGCCACCCCTTTAGTGAATATCTCTTTGTTGCCCATTAATTAAATTTGGGTTAGCTATATTTCTGTGAACCTTCAATAACTGGTGGGCACTAGGGGAGAATCAAAACCTTGCTTCTAATTAAAGTAGTAATTGTGATTTGTAGTCTTTGAAGTCTCAACCCCCCCAAATGCTATCCCTGAGGCCCTGTTTTGTTTTCTAGCTTCTTTCAAAAAAAATCTATAACTCTCCAATACCATTATACAATGAAGATTTATTAAAACATAATGGGCCATTAATAATGATAACTTTGAACCAAAGATTATAAGTAATCCAATTTGGTGCACCCAAGAGCCAAATTACAAAAATAATAATAATAATAATTGTGACAGCAATGAAACTGGAGAATGTTGACATAAACAGGAATCATATCTCTGTGGCTTGATGAGCCTCTCTCTCTTGCACTCTCTTTTCTCTTTTACTCTCTTCCTCTTTCCAACTCAACCTAGGCTCTGGCCCCTAGGTTATTGATTATGGCCCCTGAGAAGCTTGCTGTCGGCTTTTCTCAAAATATCTCATTTTGCAAATATACTACTATTGTCTTCTATTATTTATTTTTAAAAATGATGATGATGATGATGATTTTTAGCTATTGCATTCACTGAGTTTGGAGGTCACCAAAAATACTCATCAGGAAAATGTAAGATTGTGGCATCCCAAGAGTGATGAGTATGGGGAGAACTTCTATATCCACTCATTGTTTTTCAAAGCCTAGAACTATTGTTCTCAAATGTTTCAAGAAATCAAGTGATTTATTCCAATAATACCTTCAATCACACATAAAGCAATAGAGAGAATTCACTGACATATAAGCAAATGTCAGAACCTAGATGGACACCAGTGATGGACACCAATACTATCATCATTGATAACAATTAAGGGTTGCAGGAAACATACTGAATTCATCCTTTTGTTCTGACCCGTCCAGTTTGAATCATATTTTTAAATAAATTTTTGATTTTAAAATAGTAAGTAGAAGAAATGTGATGGATTTGATTTTTACTCCAAGGTAAACAGAAAATTTCCATTTTGGTTCATATGTAAAATATATAATATAATTTAAAGTAAAGTCACAGAATAACAAATGTAGATGCTAAATACAACAGGATGCTTATGAAGACACAAGATATGCTAAAAAGAAGTGCAACACTTAGACATATTCTCATTTGAATTTGGGCTTTGTCACAGTGAGCCTGCTGATGTTACTTAACTTAAAACTGATTTTTTTAGGTTAAGTAATATTAATTATCCCTTAGATTTATTGAGAGACTACATAAAAGACTATTTATGGAAAGCTAGCAGCAAAATATCTGGCATATATAGGTACTCAATGTGTAGCTATTAAGGATTTGATCATCATGATTTTTTAAATGGGAAAAATGTTAACAAAATTCATGAAAAACAACATAAGAAATAACGGAATGTATATATGTATCTTCATGATACTAATACTTTTCCAATATAGCCCATTAGAGAATTTCCATGGAAAATGCAACAATATGGATAATATAAATAAATAAATAATGTCCAAACTTCATTTTAATTTTATATTTAATTTTCCAGTACCTAACAATAATTTGGCCTATATTATATATGTCAGTGAAGCATAAGTAAAAATTAATTATTGCCCATTGACATTAATGCTTGCTTCTTTTTTTTTTTCAAAGACTTATTTATTTGAGAGAGCGGAGAGAGAGGGAGAGAGAGTGGGGGTGGGGGGAGCAGAGGGAATCTCAAGCAGGCTCCCTGCTGGGAGCAGAACCTGACGTGGGGCTTGATCTCAAGACCCTGAGATCATGACCTTAGCCAAAATCATGAACTGGCTGCTTAACTGACTGAGCCACCCAGGTGCCCCATCAATGCTTGCTTCTAAGATGATGTTTTTCCTGAATTACTCAGCTGTGGTAGCTGGATTAAGCTCAGTGGTGGCTGCATCTCAGCATCTTACATAATCCTCATAGAAAATGTTGTGCAAAGGGGATAAATAGAAAATTGTAAATGTAGGTATACATATTTGTAATAATACTAATTTAATGTAACTTCAATTCATCATTGGTTAAGTGGGTTCTTATGATCTTTACTATTGCCTCAATCACCATTAATCATATACTCTATTTGTAAAACTGCTTTCAGTTATTTTAAAAATTGGCTATGTAAAGTGATAAAACAGATATTACTTTTAAACATTTAGATATTGGTCAACAAAACAAAGCAATTTTAGTGGAGAGCAATACCAAATAAAAAGGTCTAAATGGGTTATAACCCATTTTTTAATGACTTAATTATTTCAAAAGAAGAATTCTGAGTTTATTTTTCCTTTCCTTTTCTTTTTTTCTTTCTTTTTTTTTTTTAAGAATTTTGACCTTTGAGTCTGTAAGTTTTATTTTATAATTAAGGTGCAGTAACTTTTTAGACTGTTTCATTGCATATATGTGTGTGTATATGTGTATGTAAATTTATTCCTACCCTTGAACCAGGATAAATGTTATGTTCTCCAAATCGTAGTGGAAATACTGACATAGTGATGAGGAAAATTAATCTTCAGAAATACACAGTAGGAATGACAGAGGATCTTAGAGCAGGGGTCAGCAAATTACTTCTCATAAGTGAAATCTGGCCCGCCACCTGTTTTTGTAAATAAGGAGTTATTAGAACAGATATGCCCATTCATTTAGGCATTCACTGGTTGTGTTCGTGATAGAATAGCACAGTTGAGTATTCATGAAAGAGATCCTATGGACCCCAAAGCAGAAAATATTTATCTGACCCTGTATAAAAAGTGTTTCTAACCTCTGCACAGTATAAGGTGCCAATATCTGGAAAAAAGCAGAGAATTTATAATAGTAGAATGAATTTCCAAAGCTTATATGGTCCACTTATCCAGTTATTCTTTTAGGCAGCTTTGGACTTCATGGGCAATTGTGGAACATACGTTCTTTGTACATATTTTATACATAAGATTCTTATTTTTTCATAGCACAATGATATAACTGCAATCTGTGCAGAGCCTTTTTTTAATTTTGAGAACTTAGAAAGTGCCTTTTAGCATTTCTCACTTGGATCTCTTAAACAATAAGCTCAAATAAAGACTTGTCATTTATGGAAAAATCATTATCAACCAACACCAATCCCCTTTCTTTGGGCTACCATAACCGGTTTGTTTTGGTTTTTATTCTGTCCATCTAAATGATACCAGTGTTCCGGAGTCCATATGTAGTCTTCTAGGTTTCAATTCACTCTACATTTTCTCCTTTCCTTTGTGTTTTTCTACCAACACGTATTTTAATGTGCAGGAGTATATTAAACTTGATGGTAAGTGCCAAAATTTATTCTTTCTATGACTAATTTTTTTCACATTTTATTCCATCAAATGTTTACTTTTTGCTTTTATGTAATAAGTGTCATTTTTTCCTAGGGTTGTTTCTACATACTTCCCCATATCTCAGCTTTGGAATTCATTAGAATGTAGCTATATTCTTATTGTTCTTCCTCTACCAATATATTGTGAAATTCTTACAACAAGATTTATTGCAATTAATACATTTAACATACAGTCAACACCAAATAAATTTGTGTAAAATAAAGTAATAAAATATATTTTTTAAAGATTTTATTTATTTATTTGACAGAGAGAGACACATCGAGAGACGGAACACAAGCAGGATGAGTGGGAGAGGGAGAAACAGGCTCCCCGTGGACCAGGGAGCCTGATGTGGGACTTGATCCCAGGACCCTGGGATCATGGCCTGAGCCAAAGGCAGACGCTTAATGACTGAGCCACCCAGGCACCCCAAGTAATAAAATATTTATATAAGGTATGTATATTTATCATTTTTCTTTTCTTATTACTTAAAACAACATTTATTATTACAGAAGCAATTACATCCACATGACAGACAATGAGAAAATATAAAGAGGCAAAAATGAGATTTTTTTTTTCTCTCCATCCATTGAGATCATCTCAGTTAACACTCGTGGATCATTTTATATCCTTACAAACACATATTTTTATTACAAAAAGTAACTCATACAGTACATACTGTTTTGTAAACTACCATTTTTCTATCAAAGATCTATACATTTTTCAAGTGTTTTATCTCATTTAAGCCAAGACTGAAATTTAAAACTTAGTGTTTCAAAGAGCACTCCCAAGAAAGTGAAAAACAATCTAGAGAATGGGAGAAAATATTTGAAAATCATATATCTGATAAGGGACTAATATAAAAATATATGAAGCACTCTTACAACTCAAAAATGAGAAAGACAAGTATCCCATTTAAAAATGGGCAAATGATTCTTGAAATAGGTGTTTCTCCTAAGAAGATACACACATGGCTAGTAATCACCTAAAAAGATGCTCAATATCATTCATTAGTCAGTAGGGAAATGCAAATCAAAGCCCCCACGAGATATCGCTTAACTCCCACCAGGATGGTTATAGTAAAAAAGATAAAAAATTATAAATAATAGTGAGGATATGGAAAAATTATAATCCACTGCCTTGCTTGTAAGAATGTAAAATGGTGCAGAATCTGCTTTGTCAAACAGTTTGGCGGTTCATTAAAAAATTAAACAGAGATACCATATGACCCAGCAATGCTACTCATAAGTACATACCCAAGGAAATTCAAAATATATGTCTACCCAGAAACTTGTACGTGAATGTTTATAGCAGCTTCACTCATGATAGGCAAAAATAGAAACAATCCCACTGCCCATTAATTGAAGAATGGACAAACAAGTTGGATATATACATATAACTGAACAGTATTCAACCATAAAAAGGAATGCGTACTTTTAAACACTGACATGTGGATGAATCTTGCAAATTTCATGCCAAGTGAAAAAAGGGAGACATAAAAAGCCACATTATGATGATTCCCTTTATGTGAAACGTTCAAACTAGACAAATCCATGGAGATAGAAAGTAAATTAATGATTACCAGGGTATGGAGGGAGGACTCACAGAGTGTCTGCTAATGGATGGTGAAAATATTAATGCAGTTAGTGATGATGGTTGTACAACTGGTGATTATGCTGAAAATCACTGAATTGTACACTTTAAAATGTGAATTTTATTGTTTGTGTTTCATATCTAAAAAAACTGTCATTTAAAGAGACAGTTATAAAAGTAGGTTGAAGTTTATCTAAATAAATTTGCCTTGGTTAAAAAAAAAAAACAAATCATGTTCTGAAGATAGGATTATTTTTCCTTTACTGCTCCAGTGTTTCTTTTTAAATCTTTTTTACACTTTACTATTTTGTTTATTTGCAAAGCTATTTGGCATAAATCGTGCTGTAAAGCCCTCATTGTCAAATATAGGTCAGGGACTTTCTTGCTTCTATTTATTATATTCCATGCATCTACCTATAAAGGTTTGCATAAGTGGCAAATTGTTTTTTTTTTTAAAGATTTTATTTATTTATTTGAGAGAGAGAGAATGAGAGACAGCACGAAAGGGAGGAGGGTCAGAGGGAGAAGCAGACCCCCCGCTGAGCAGGGAGCCTGACATGGGACTCGATCCTGGGAGTCCAGGATCATGACCTGAGCTGAAGGCAGTCGCTTAACCAACTGAGCCACCCAGGCACCCTAAGTGGCAAATTGTTTTAAATATTTTAGTTTTCTAAATTGTTTCAATATGTGATGAAGTTACTTATCTTTTCAAAACTTTCCTAAATATTATCTCCACCAATCTTGAAAATCACTCAACATGGAATTGCACTCACACTATACTGGCCATTTTGATAAGATTCGGTTAAAAGAGTTAGCAGAAGTATCTAGAGAAAGCTGAGACTACTGCAAGATTGTTCACTGGTGCTCCTCAGGGGCCCCCAGTAGCCATTGCCTGAAGTCAGGGGACACACGGCAGCTGCTTACTCTTGCACTTTGCATGTTTCAGTGCCACAGGGAGCATCTTCACCTGCATCTGTGTTTTCTCTTGCATCTTCAACAACCTTCATGGTCCCAAACTGAGACTTAATGGGGGCTGTTCTGCTGCTATTCTTGTCTTGCTGCTGATGATGGGTGACCACTATCTGCATAGTTGTGTACCAAGTGAGAGATTCCGTCATAGTGAACTTGATATCTTCATCTTAGAATTTTTGACATTACTAATAAAGAGAAATGTTTTTTGGAATAAACATTGACATATTTTGTGTGAATTGCTTAACTTTCTTTCTTTCTCCCTTTCTTTCTTTCTTCTTTCTTTCTTTCTTTCTTTCTTTCTTTCTT
>NW_022589708.1:7574185-7666496 GCF_004348235.1 Phoca vitulina
TTCTTTCTTTCTTTCTTTCTTTCTTTCTTTCTTTCTTTTTCTTTCTTTCTTCTTTTTATTGGCAGTCCTGGCAAGACATAGGATCTCAGGAGAGAAATCATGAGCTTTGGAGATCTGAAAAGAGAGACTTCATCTACTTCAGCCATTGCTCACCAAAGAAGGACACTAGTGGATGAAGGAAATCACATGGCACCCAGTTTTTCATTAGTAGATGATGGAAGGTAGCTGATACTCTTTGCAATGATTTGGGGGTTTTGAAATTTATTTATAACCACTTAAGAACACTTATATCTGGATTATAAATCAGTAAGTGTTCATTTAAAAGAGATTTGCATATAAGCCACATAAAAATAAAGGGAATTAAAACCAAGCTGAATCATTTTGTGTTTCATCTTAATCTTTTGTTTTACTTGCTAAATTTTCCTTACCTCTTCATTCCTTAATCCTTTAGATTTATTTTCTAGTGCTGGTGTGAGCCTGACAAACTTTATAGATTAAAAAATACCATATGTTATCAAATATGAGGTGTATACATTTTCACACTGGATATACTTTACTCTGAATGTGAGTTAAAATTGTCATCAAGAAGAAGTTAATTTTTGCAAGGATATAGGTGGGTGACAGTTTGTTAGAGTTTCCTCACTTTTAATTTAATTGTGTATTTTTGGTTCCACATGGGGGGATTTAATTGTCAATTAAAATGTATTTCAGAAGATTATCTCATGAATCAACAATAAAACAAACAGGCATTATGTCACAGAAAAGAATGGAACTGAAATAGCAGAAAGTAAATTCGGTATCAGTGAACAACATGTTTGTCATCGGAAGAATGTTCACAATTCCATATTTTCTTGGAAAGTAACAAGAATGTGCTTTATGAGACCTAAGGAAGTAAGATATCCAAAAGTTTGAAGCTCTACTCAATTTTGCTTGAGTTAGGATTGAATGTAACACAACAAGCAATGGATCTGATGTCAGGATAAATTGTCAAATAGCTAGGAATAGATGATAAAAACTCAAAGCAACATGGATCCAGTATGACAGATTTATGTGTCAAACAGGACTATTGTTAAGGTGTCAGACATCAATTTGTCAGGAATTTCCTGCTGACATTGAAGAAAAGACAATAATGGAGCACTCTTAAAAAACGCTGCATCCCCAGTGCTCTTGATGGCAACTGGCACAGTACTCTCTCAAAAAATATGACATTAACAATTCTGACTTGGAAAGTGATTCAGAAGACTTGGACTCTGAATGTGAAGTTAATATCAGACAAATTTATTTCACCTAATGTCTTTCGTTTGTATACACAGGAGTGATATGATGAAACCTGTATCTAAATTCTAATAGAGCTCCTTCATTAAGTATAAAATATCCTATGCAATAAGGAAAAATATGTATTTAGAAAACTGTATGTATGTGATTTGTAATATAATCTCAAACATTTACAGATATAAATACAAAGTAAGTAAACATATAAAGGTGTTTAAGTGCATAGTATAGATGTAAGTATAGATGTAAGGTGACCCAGATCTAGTCTTGGGGGAGGAGTCAGGGAGAACGTAGTTGGGAAGTGACAGTTGATATGATGAGGAAGGATGAGTGAGAGCTAAATAGATAAAAGGTGGAAAAACATTCTGGGAAAAGGGAACAGAACGTGAGATGCCTTGAGGATGGGGAAGTATTATAAGTCTGAAGTATTAAAATTAAAGTAGGGAGACTTGACAGAAGAGATGGCAGAAGAGAGTTTATGAAGTGAAGATGGAGGGCTTGCCAGAGACTAGATCATGCTGTCCTTGAAAGCCATGCTAAGGATTTGTTTTCTTCTCTGAGCAATGACCTTTTATGTGAAGTATGATACAATTAAGCTTGGATTTTTAATAGATCACTTGTGAAGAAGACAGAAGGGTTTGTAAGAAAGGATATAGTAGGAACTCTTTGGAGACCACTAGAGGTCTCATAGGATGGGATTAGTCATTTGATGACAGAAGCTTAAATCAGGGGTGTGGTCACAGATGTGGAAATAAATGGATACATTCAAGGGATGTAGGGAAGGGAAATCAACAGAGTGCTGATAAAAGCAGTGAGGTGGGAGGCAGAGATGGTATTCATTCTAAGGCCATTGGGTTGGATCGAGAGAGGAAGCAGTGTAGAAGGTTCACATCTGAGAGAAAAGGGAATGAGTCAGTGTGGGATTTATCAGAGTTGAAGTGTTTTGAACTCTAGAGGACCTGCAAATAAACACCCAGATAGACAGTTCAAATTTGAGATCTTATGTAGTGCTAGAAATTTTGGAAAATAGTCTAGACTTACCCAGTAAGTTTGAAGCTGCCTGTACCCTAATGTAGTAATGTGTTCCCAGATATCTATATTGGAAAAGTTTGTGCACATGTATACTGGAGTGTTGTATAGAAACATCGATTGAAGCCCAGCTCATAATAGCTAAATATTGGAAACTCTTTGAATGGTCTTCCTCAAAATTGTGATCCATTCACAAATTGCATAGTATACAGCAATTCAAATAAATTAACTACAGTTATGGTACTCTACATCTATAGCTATAGTGTTTCTTCATTTGGGTGGCAATCATCTAGGTGCTCATTATTTAACAATGCATTTAACTGTCCATTAATGTTTCATATAATCTTAAGTATGTATGTTGCATTTTATATTGAAATATCTAAGTGTAGGAGCATCTGGGTGGCTCAGTTGGTTAAGTTTCTGCCTTCAGCTCAGGTCATGATCCTGGGATCCTGGGATCGAACCCCACATCAGGCTCCCTGCTCAGCGGGGAGTCTGCTTCTCTCTCTCCCTCTGCTGCTCCCCTTGCTTGTGCTCTCTCACTCTCTTTCTGTCAAATAAATAAATAAAATCTTAAAAAAAAGAAATATCAAACTGTATATATATTGTAGTTATACATACATAATACACACAAATGCATATATATGCACACAAAGAACAAAATACTCACACATATTGATATAAAATAAGAATGAAATTAAGAAATGTCCCAAGAACTAGGTGAAGTACAACTTTAAATGTTTTTTTATTAACACAAAAGATACATTAAACAAGAGAAGTGGCACATTGTGTTGCTGGATAGGACGACTCTCAACATCATGAAATACTTTCTCCCTTAGTTAAGTTATATATTTAATAATATCCTGATACAAATATTAACAGGAACTCTTTTTAACCAAACTGTTTGATTTTAAAGTTTATATGTAAGAAAATGAACAAATGAAAAATACATATGAAACTCCAGAAAAACAATAGTGAGTGGTCACTACAGATAGTAGAGATGGAAACATACTGTATAGACTTAAAAAGATACAATTTCATGATTCTGGTATAGATATAGGAAATTAGAACAATGGGACATACCAGTAATCTGGAGATAATAAATACTGGACAGTGTTAGCTGTCATATTAAATGAGTGTGTTGGAACAGGAAGAGCTGGAGAATTTCATACATGGTCCACACACCATTGTACAACCTTCTGGTGGAAACAAAAAGTGAACTTTGATCAGTACTTCCCACCTTAAACAAATTGTTTAGACAACTGTTAATGGATCAAAAATGTAAATGTCAAAAAAATTAAAATCATCGAAGTACTAAATATATGGGAGAAAAGACTTCTCCTGTGATTTACCTGAGAAGTCATGAAATAAAAAGACTGAAAAACACAACTACTTACAAATTTTAAAATTCTTTATAGGGAGGGGAAAAAAAAAAAAAAACTTACCACAGGCAAAGTCAAAAGACAAGGGACAAATTGGGAGAATCTATTTTCATCTGATATCAACATCAGAAGGGCAAACTCCCCAAGATATGCACAGTTCCTAATAATGTATAAAAAAGATCAGCTACCCAATAGAATTAAGTAGTAAATGCCACAAGTTCACAAACACAAAAATAATACAAATTACCCCTAAGTATTGAAAAAGGTGATCAGACTTACTCATAAGAATACTACAAATTAAAACCACACTGACCTATAATTTTCCTCATCAGATTATCAAAAATTTTCTATAAGTGTAATAACACAGTGGTGAAGCAAGCATGTGCCTACATTATGACCCAATGGAAGGCAATTTGGCAATATCTATGAAAATCGGGATGCATGTGAGGGGTAGTGGAATATGGTTCCCCATGCATGTCCCTTAGGTTTATTGATTAATATGAGCTGTAGGCACTTGAAACTGCAAATTCAGGGAGAGGATTTCTCTGAAACTCTCTTACCTGCCTAAAGATAGATTCTTTGAAAGGAACTTGATTGTCATCAGTCCTCACTGGGAGTTTCGTGACCAGGAAGATTGTATCTTGTCACAGGCGAGGAGACTAGATATTGACCTCATCCCCAGAAAAACCTTGTCACAAACTATCACAGCTCCCATCTGTTCTCCTAAGGGTCCATTCTTGTCCATTCTTTATTCCTAAAAAAGCATTTCTTCTTCCCTAAGACGCCTGTGCCCCCTCTCCCGTTTCCAAAGGAAGATGGGAAATACACTTAATTTCCATCTGTTTCCTTCCCTCCATATATTCCTACTTAGGTCTCTCCCTTTCTCACTTTTTTCCTACTTTTACCCTTGTATTTTATGAAGGACCATCTAGTTGTAAAGCAAAGCACGTGCAGCCCTGCTAACCTTGGATCCCACTGCATCGTAGTTTGGGAAATTCACACTCATATTCTGGCATAATGTTGTCTGTCATTTGTAGACATTATCCTTCTATGGTGTGTTCTAATTTCTTCTCTTTTTCCATGGATGTTTTTATGAAAGCTTAGGAGAAGGAAAACTTAGTATATTTTCAAAGACATTATTTTTAAAATTTCAATTACAACATGTGGTATAACTTTTTTAAAATTTTAAACTGGCTTTTAAGTACAGCCGATTTTTTTTGAGTGAAAGGTAATAATAGGTATTTGAGTTTATACTTCTCACCAAGTATATTAATGACAATCTTGTTTTGGCATATTCTCATAACTTCTATTCCTGCAAAACCTGATTATAAAAGAAATACTATTTGATTTAAATAAAATTAAACAAAAAAACTTGACGCTTAGCATTTCTCAAATATAGAAAACTGAACTCGGCCTATTTTAAAAATCAGGTTAGGTCCAAATCATACCCTAGAGCAATTTATAAATTTTATTTCTCTCAGCCATCATTCCACCTTGCACACACATGGACAAAGCCAGAGGAAGACACAGAGAGAGATTTCTATATCATGAACAAAAATAGTGAGATTGTTTCGACGCTTCAAAACCACTGATGATACTTTAAGAAGACTTATGCAGAGCCCGTTATTTTTATTGAAATTTTTTAAGTCTGTAAACCATTAAAATTATTGATTTGTGGTTCTTCTGAAATTAAACTATCAAGTATCCCTGTGTACTTGATATACTATTGATTTCCTTCAGAAAGATTTGAAGAAATGTGATGGAACCAAAAGATAAATGGAAACTAAATTTTGTTTAGCACATTGTCCCTTAACCAGGAGGGTTTCTTAATTATTTCTGTAGTATTTTCTTAGCTGTGTTTTCTTCTATCAAAAATATTCTGATCATTAAGGTATTCTAAGAAATACTTTAACATTATAATATTATTGAACATTGCTCATAAAAATATAAAAGAAAAATCCGTGTGTTGAAAAGACAGACCACAAAAAGGCCTCATTCCCTAAAAATGCATCACTCTTTTTTACTTTCATGATTGCAGTGTTAAGTGGTTGCTCTTTTCCTTGACTAGATTCATTTTTATCATATATTTGAAGAATGTATGAAAACAATTTCCCTCTACAAATACTTCAGGATTCACTCATTCATTCACCCATTCATTCAAACACTCATTCATCTCTGAAATCTATGTTGTACACCTTCCATAATTTATTATTTGAGAAACAGAGAAGGAAACTCAGCCCTATGTTTCAAATATTCATGGTTCAGTAGGAAGAGTGGGACCCTGGGGGTGGCTGGAGCACGTGAGTTTAGCATAGGAGCAGCTCATTAAATGCTTACCCACTTTTCCACTCTCTATGTCCTTTGTGTTTCAGTACATTTAAACTGAGAATCAAAACAGAAAAGGAGATGGTTATGTAGAGAATTGTGGGGAGGTCATTCCATGCAGAGAGAAAGATGATTTAAAGACCCTGAGGACTGAAAATTTAGTGTTTTGGTGATCTGAACAAAAATCAAGAAGCAATTCTGAGAATAGTCAGGATCTGGTCACATGTGAACTTTGGGGCCATAGAAGAAGTGAAGTCCTGACTCTGGAGAAATGGAAAGGCACTGAAATATTTGAAGGGGCAGTGGAGAGACGGCAAGAATTTGGGAGCTATATTTTTATTCAGTTCCTCATAGCCAAAATAGCAAATACTGTAATTGTGTCCAGCCTTCAAAGAGTAGTAATGTTGACCCATCCTAGTAATGAAATATGGCAGAGACATATTGACTTCAGAAAATACTTATAATATATAATGAAAGGCAGAGTAGAAAATGACATGCCTATAAATTGTAATTTCAACAAGTAATCTTTCAAAAAAATAACTTGAGGAAAATACCAACCTTTGATGGAACATATACTATGTACTTTGTATATATATACAGTAAATATATACACACACATACACACACACATATATGTGTGTACATTGGACTAAATGGCTGTATTACAAATATTAGCTGAATGAATTAATTAGTTAGGCAATGGGAATGACACATCTATTTATTATATTAAATGAATGATTAAACAGGCACACGTGCACAACTGTGTGTGTGTGTGTGTGCTTACGCACACGTGCATGTGTTTAGATAAAAAGGGAATATTCCAAAGAACTAATAAGGGTAGTTTTGATATTTAAATTGTATTCATTTTTAAATATTTCTACTGTAAATATTTGTTATTTTTAGATGCACAGAATATATGCCATTCTTTTTTTTTAAGATTTTATTTATTTATTTGACACAGAGAGAGAGACAGCGAGAGAGGGAACACAAGCAGGGGGAGTGGGAGAGGGAGAAGCAGGCTTCTTGCTGAGCAGGGAGCCCAAGGTGGGGCTCTATCCCAGGACCCTGGGATCATGACCTGAGCCAAAGGCAGACGCTTAGCGACCGAGCCACGCAGGTGCCCCTATGCCATTCTTTTTAAGTATGTATTTTAATATGTTTTTGTACTCATTTTCTAAGAAAATATGGTATGTCTCTATAATCAATATTTGGTAACAGCCACGACATATCATTATGTTATACCTTAAATTATTAATTTCATTAAATTCATTTTTTATCTGTCAGGCATAAATTTATGCTTTGATTTATTTGATAAATATTTGGGTGATTATTTGTATTTGTATAAATTATTCGTATTTGTATACAAATCTGTATAAATTATTACTTGATTATTTGATAAATAATTGGGTGAATTTAGTACTTAATTGTGCATACCTTGCAGAAACAACAAAGATATTAATACTAATAGATTTGATTACAAGGATTCACAATTTAGTTCTGACTGATTTTCTTACACTGGTTTGGAAAACTAATTCCAAGATGCTCAGCAAAAATGACTTCCTTGATAAGTTTTTAAAATGCTAAGCTAACCAAGTTGGAAAGATCGTGTGTGTAGGTGTGTGTTTTTATTGTTGTGGCTCTCTAAGGATGTGCAGTAGGAAGTGAATGAACAGAAATATTTTTCCACAATTATTTCAATACCATAGTTAATCAGAATATGCATTATAATCTCCTCCAGGTAGTGTTCCAAGGACTACAGTTTGAGAACTGTGTTCTTCTGGCTCTGAGAGTTAAGGAAGGCAGTGTGGTACAGTGGTGTCCCCACTGGACTGCACACTGGAAGAATCCAGTTATAGTTCTGACACTTAAAAATATTTAGCCTTGTGAACAAGAACATGTAAACTATATAGTCTCTGGTTTACTTAACTGTAACAACAGAGTAAACAACTAATAGTCTGTCTGTCTTGCACAGGTAGGCTTTATAAAATAATGATAATAAAATTCTATAAAATTACATGTAGTTACTAATTTGAAAGCCCTAAAATTTTCCTATGGCAATAATACTATTTTAGCATAATGATAAAAATCACATTAAAAACTCTAAAGTAGAGAGTCCATATTTCTAGTACAGTTTTTCTCAAAAAAAGGAAAGAATTAGATGTTGAGAGAATTAGTTCCTAGTGAAGCAGGTCTGTTTCCTAAGATTCTCTTCCCTTTTTTTTTTTAAATTTATTTATTTATTTGAGAGAGAGAGAGAACACAAGCTGGGGGGGAACAGATACTTAACCGACTGAGCTACCCAGGCGCCCCTAAGATTTTTTTCCTGAAGGAGGAGAGGTATTTGGGAAGTTAATATGCACTTTTGCAATCTTTTATCCAAGTCTCTTTTATCAGACAAATAAATGAACAAACTTCATAGTTGTAACAGTGATGTTATCCATACTTTAAACCTGAGAAAGTCAACAATTTATCGCAGAGAAAATATAGAAAGGCATACTGTTAATTACTTTAAAGGTTATGCCATTATAATTTATAAGTGGTAAATTGCCAAACAGCAAACTAGACAGTGCAGTTACTAATTCTGTTTCTGCAGAAGTTATAACATGTCCCTGCTACAGGTACAAAATATGAACCGTGCTACGTTCATAGTGCTTAGCTTACAAGAAAAATATAGAAATTTCTCTCTCTATTGGTAAAGCAATGCCAAAAATAAACATGCACTACTCATTTTCTTAAAAGGGAAGTAGAATGTGGAGTAGTATATATTTAATATGTGTTGGCATATTATAAAATAGTCTTGGTACATATCCCAATCTGCTATCATAAATAAAAAGGTTTTATGACTTATTTGTTCTCTAAATATATTAGGAGGCCACTAACATTTCAATCTCTATCTCCTCATTAACTACATATTTACTGATACTAATTAAGAATAAAGAAAGAATAATCAATGACGCAACCACCATCCAGTACCCATTACTCCTGGCATGTTGATACATTGGCTTCCAATCACTTTATATGGGTGCACTTCGGTTTTCAAATACGGATATTCTTTTTGTGGCATATTAGAACACTACCTCCTTTGACCATTAACCTTGTTCCAAATACTTCTCCCTCTTCAACTACCATTTATTTGTTCTTTTCCCTTTGAGTATAATGTCTGTTACCTGGTAATTCTTAGCACTTTATCTTCTGTGTGTTGAAATTCCTTCTCATATTTCCAGTTGTTGGCCTTCCTTATGTGGTTGATAATTTTTATTTCCCTCAAGAATTTTATTCAGGCAATTTGGGGATGTTTTAACAACAGCATTAAAGAGTGGTCTTAAGGAATCATCCTTGCTGTCTTTATAGAAACTTGACGCTTTTATAATTGTTTCCCAGGTACTTGACTTCCTAAGCCTCACCTCATGGGGGCCATGATTTGGTGGAGCCCCTGCAGATACACTGGAGATTAAGGTCTAGACCTACCATGAATGGTGCCTAAAAAGGCACCAGATATGGCAGCATATGCTTTGTCTACAGAGCTTATTTTCATTTTAGTTAAATTTTATTTCATTTTGGGGCACCTGGGTGGCTCAGTCGGTTGAGTGTCCAACTTTTGATTTCAGCTCAGGTCATGATCTCAGGGTCGTGAGATTGAGCCCTGTGTCAGGCTGTGTGCTCAGCTCAGAGTCTGCTTGTCTTTCTCCTTCTGCTCCTCCCACCACTCACACTCTATCTCTCTCTCTCTCAAATAAATAAAATCTTTAAAAAATTATTTCATTTTATTTGGTTATGTACTTTTGTCATTATGGTTAATATTACTGTTATTTAATTATTTTTCATTTAAATGTAATTTACTTCATCACATTGCATCAGAAGTCTCCCATTTGAATGCTAATTTAAATTTAAATGTCAAACATTTAAATTTTTAAATGTGTCATAATATAAAATTTAATATATCCTGTTTTCTTTTCCTATACTTCTATTATTTCCCTTAATTTCAATTATTATTATCCTTTAAACAAATTTAACACACACAAACTCTTAGTTATTCTTGCTCTTAGATGGTTAGTAGACAATACATTTCTTACTTTAAAATTGTCATCATTGAAATCAATCACAGAATTAGCAGAGGTTTTGAATATTTATTTTATTTGTTCACACATTTCAGTTTTCAAGAGACTCTAATGTAGGAGCATCAATATGGGTTTTAACCGATAAAGTTAATGTGATCAAATTATAAAACCAATTGATTTAATTATTGTATGTTTGTTTGCTGGGTAATCAGAATAAGGAGAGGTTTATTTTGAAACTTCATCAAAACTTAGTGAACAATGTTACAAACACACATGTTAAAAAGTGTTCACACATGGGCAGGAGAAGAAACCTAAACTAGTGGGCATAACTTCAGAGGCCACCTAAAACTGAACTGAGTAAGAAACTGTGCTGGTCAGAGGTCAAAGAACCTTGGTAGATAAAGGAAAGGGCTGGGGATCAATTAGGAGATCACAAGTCATTAAATCTATGCTTTGAGGTTTTCATCTTTACTGAAAAAATATTTGGTTATTAATTCTGACCTTGAGGTTACAGTGTGCCAATTATTTCCATCCGTTCATTTTATAAAATTCGTTGTGACTGACTATATAATAGGAAAATGTTACATTTTCAACTACGAAGAGTAATAAATGTTCTTTATTCCTTTGAGAAGTTCTAAAAGATTATAAAAGGTTAAAATTGATTCCACTTGGGATTAAATACACGTACCTCCCATATTTAGGATAAGTTTACTATGATGCAACACCCCAAAGCAAGAGGAGAATACGAGGCATATCGATGCCGATTATCCAAGTTATCATCGCACTAAGTCTCACACTGTCTCTACTTACACCGTGAAAAATAGGAAACACTTCTTAAGTAGGAATTGGGGATCCCTTTTAGTCAGTAATAACTGATTAATGTATTTTATTAACTGATGCCATCTGGGGTTTTTCAGATGTCTGTTATGATTCTGGAATTCCTTATGCTAAAACAAACAAAGTTCATAGAGTAAAACGGCCCAACAGCAAGTTAAATGTCCTCGAAGTATAAAGGTGCTAGACAATTTATGCCTTAGGAAACCCTCTGATTGCAACTGATATAAGTTTTAAAAATAACCAGACTCTAATAGACTAATTGTGAAAGATTAGTCCATTTATCTGAGCTTGTTAAATACTGCAGTAGACTGGAACCAATTAAATAAATAACTCTAATTCTATATTATTAACTTCAAAAGTCCCCAGTTCCCATCACTGCAGTGCTATGATAGGTAATTTTTTTCCAAAGCACAATTCTTTTCCCCCACAAAGGGAAGTGTAATTTGGCACATTTTTTAGTGAGTCTACATATATCAGACTACATATGGTCAATTGAATTTGCCACATTAGCCCTGTGTATAAATAGAGTAAAATACCAAATTAAAGTTCTGTTTTTTAGATGCCAGTAAAACTGCACCCAAATAAACAGATATAACAACAGATTTAATTCACTGTGTTCATATAAATGAAATCTACTTCTGGTTCTTAAAGATGATCTTCTTTAATTGCATTTAATAATTTAATTTAAAATATGTTCCTGATCTCACCAACCACAAAATGGAATATGGACAAGTCAGACGTTCTAAAATCCTGGAGAAAAGAAGAATGAAAAAAGGAGCATTATTCAGAGACTCTACAGCACTGCTTAGCATATGTGTCTGATACGAATGTGATGCTTCTTTCTTTATATTCACTGTTGCCTAAGTAAGTAAATAAACATCTTTATCTCAGAATTAAATAGTCAGAGTTTAATTTCCTTAATTAAACTTTCTCTGCTCTATCTTGCTTAAGCCAGAAAACAGTAAAAATAAATGTAATATGTTAAAATGGGGATTTTCAGTCAAATGGTCTCCAAGGGAAAAATATTTGTGATTATTTGAACTGCGTGATTAGAAGTAAGTATTAACAAATGTTACCAGTATTGAATTGGAAAGGGATACGGATATTTGTTGCCTAGATTTAATTTTCAAAACTTGGCATCTCTTTCTTTCTTACAAACTCACAAATGTGACTTGCATAGCTACATTTCCACAAGCTATTGTTTTGTTTTGTTTTTTTTAAAGATTTTATTTATTTATTTGAGAGAGAGAGAATGAGAGAGAGCACATGAGAGGGGTTAGGGTCAGAGGGAGAAGCAGACTCCCTGCAGAGCAGGGAGCCCGATGCGGGACTCGATCCTGGGACTCCAGGATCATGACCTGAGCCGAACACAGTCGCTTAACCAACTGAGCCACCCAGGCGCCCCACAAGCTATTGGTTTTGATAATAAATACATTTTAGGTGAAATTCTTTCTCTGGACTAGTTTATAAATCAGACACTAAAAGAGAAGCTGTGGGGGACGCCTGGATGGCTTAGTACTTTAAGCGTCTGGCTTCGGCTCAGGTCATGATCCCAGGGTCCTGGGATCGAGTCCTGCACGGGGCTCCTTGCTCAGCGGGGAACCTGCTTCTCCCTCTGCCTGCTGCACCCCCTGCTTGTGCTCACTCTCCCTCTGACAAATAAATAAATAAAATCTTTAAAAAATATAAAATAAAAAAATAAAAGAGAAGTTGTGAGACATCATAGGTAAAAGCAGGGACACTTTCTGATACTTCCTCCATCTCTATTTGTCAACACAAATTAGATTCCAAGTCCAGCTGTACTAATGTTGAATCATGTTCATCCATGTGTCAGAGGTTAACATGGATTCATCAAAAATTGCTTCAAGAGTCAAATGTGCCATTTGATACACAGAACTTTGTTGCGGAAAAAAGAAATGATAAAAGTTTGACTGCTAATTTCTTCTTTTGACCAAAGCTAATGAAACCCTAGAGCACCAGGGGAGACTATCCAGGTTCTGAAGGCTCCTGGACAGTGCCCTCAAGTTCCATGGTCATGTGGGCTTCGGATTGGAAGCAGGCAGAGTGATGCTTCCACAGAGTCCTGTAAGAATCTATATCTGGTTTGCAACATTTTCATTCTCCCAAGTGCTGAGTACCTGTAAGTGTTTGCTAATACTTTCAAAGAAATGAGTAGGTGAATTTTAATACACTAGCCAAAAATCTGATATTGTATCATTTTCTCATGCACTGACAATTTTGAGGGAAAAAATAGGAAATATGTTTGTTATCAAATGACAGATCATTGTCCTTCTTTGGAAGATGAGATGAGCAGATGAAATAGGATTCCAAGAAAAAAAGTAAAGACACCCTTTAGATCTTGGGTAAAGCAGTTTTTTAGAGTCACTTCTTAAGGGAACAAGGTCAACTTTTAAGATGAGAATAAATGGGTAGCGTAGGTAGACTTCTTAAGACTAAGCCCATGACTCTTTTGGTTAATGTCCTGATACTTGCTCCAAGAAAGAGACTGGAGACATTAATTCACAGCTGCTGTAACAACCCATTTATCCCAAATCACAAACCCACAGTGTCATCTAATTAGCTCTCTGCTCAGGGTCTAGAGGGGCACTCCAGACTTGGGAGGGAGGGAGTGAACTGGCTTGTTGACAGTAATTGGTGGTGGAGATTCTGAGAAATAGATCAGCTTTCAGTTCAGTGTGTGAACTGTTTTCTTTTAAAGATTTGTAAATTTAAGAAAATGATTTTTTACTATCAGAACTATTGTTTTTAGGCAATTGCTGTTGCATTATTGGACCAGACATTATGACACAAACCAGTAGGGAAATGTATAAACTCAACAATTTACACTATAAAACTTGCCTTAAGTTAATTTAATAGCTTTTTGGTTTCCCTCTGAGACCATGAGCCTGTATTTAGAATCCAGTGCTAAATTTGTTGTGAGTCCTTTAATCTGTGTTCTATATTTAGTTTCTAATCAAGTTTCTTGTAAATAGGACCATTTTCTCCACTTCTCTTTCCTTTATTTAATTTGAAACTGCTTAGCAAAATTCCTAATAAGTTTTGTTTGAATTTTGTTGTTGTCTTATTTTTTGACACTGAGATTCAAGGCTAATGTTAGCCTTTGGTGCATAGTTCCAACTTTGTAACAACATTCACTCTGATCTGTAGACTGTAAACTGTCAATTCTGAGTTCTCTATGATAGAGATGCTGGGCTTCCTGTGGGGCATCTGCAGTGATCCAAAGATTCTGATTCTTCTCATTTAAAGTGATCCTGTGGTGGTCACTTTGTATTTTGTAAGATAAATTAACTTTCAATCTGGGTACTTTCAATCTGGGTGACAATGAGCTCCTAATACTATGGGATTCCTGAGGGGAAATAGAAGGGAGGCTTTCAAAAAATACTAAGGGGAATTTTCTCTTCCTGAGAAGTAAGCAAAATTAGTTCAACTGAAAGACACAGTTATTCTGTATCTGTGTTTACAAATATAAGATCTTATATATTATATATTATATATTATATATATGTATATATTATATATTATGATTATTATCCAAGGTGGTATTGAATATAGTTTAAGCTAAAACTATTTTTCTTCCTACTTATTAATTTGTTTATTTATACCCCCTCTAATTTTCATCATTCCATTATTTGGGATGTAAATGAAAAACTCCATATTCTGTTCAGTTTTTAACTTACTTTGATGACACTGAGCAAATTTTTAATCATGAAATTCCCCCAAAGCATAATAATTCCCACTAATTTTTAATAAGACTTAAATATAATAACATGCATAAAGAATGCACATCACAAAGTTGAAAATCATTGTTCTGTTTTAGATATATTTTCATAGTTAGATGGATTATGGAATTTTTGGAACAGAAATATCTCCCTTTGCATGGATTTCTGCTACTGGCTGATGATTGCTGCTAGTGCAGTGTTAATGTTCTTATTAATATCCCTTCATGTCAGTGCTCTTTCTAAGATATCTTGCCTCTTTTCAAAGCCAGAATTCTCCTTCAAGCACATTCAGCCATTTGATGAAATTGCTTGTAAGATTCTTGCTCAAAATCACAAGTTTACTAAAACTCAGATATATAATCATTTTTGAAGAAAGTGAAAGAAGATAAACTGTTTGTTTTTTTGTGTGTGTGGGAAGCTGTAAAAATTGCTCTTCTTACACTTGTTCACTTCCAGTAGAGGTTTAATTCAGAGAATTGGTCACAGTATTTGCAGAACAGAAAATATCTGAGGTAATAGCTGGAGAGATGAAATAGAAGCATTATAGTGTACTAGTTTACTAATACGTTGTATCTATCTTTCCATCCATGGATCCATCCATCCAAACTAAGAGTTAGTGAAATGTTAGGAAGGCAAAATCCATTTTTCAATTGTTATTAAGTGACAAGCACTACTTACAATGACTCAATATGTCCAAATTTGCAAACATTTCTCTTGGGTAAGTATGACATGGCAGATCTCTAGTTTCCTAGTAACATTCAATAAACATTTTAGTAAAAATAACTAAAAATAGCTAACAATTATTTTCACCTCAGACGCTGTTGTAATGGTTTCCATTTTCCCTCACAAGCTTACAAAGTAATTATTGCTATTTACATTTTGTAGATGAGGAAACGACAGCATAAAAAACTTGAATAAATATCTCAAGGTCACACAGCTGTTGATTTATCACTTAATCCACAGGAAAATTTAGATAACTCAATTGTCATTAACTATTTCTAAATTAATTGAGGCTTCCTCAAGATTTTCTGTAACAGACTTAACAGAGGTAAACAGACTAAATTGCTTTAACTTTCCTCAGATTTTGTAAAATAAAAGCCCCCCAAATTAAGCCCATATCAGATTACAATGACAAAATTCTGTTCAAAAATATAACTTCTTAAGAGAAAGCAAGTGTTTGGTTGAAATGTATTTTATATCTTAGCATACCAATGAAAAACTATAGTTTTAAACTACCAGATAATTTAGTTTATCACATCCCCCCCTCTTTCAGGAAAATTGGTCAATAGATCGGAAGAGGGGAAATTCCCCAACCAGAAAAAAATTATATCCTTATTAAGGTTTCCCTTCAATTGCTCTATTTGACATCTTAGAAGATAACATTTATAATGAAGGAATTAGAGTATTATAAAATTTTTGAGCAGATAATTTTCTAAAGCTGAAAGATAACAAGGAAATTATTATAATCTGGATTGTCATCATTATCAAAAACATCAGTGGAATAGTTCTGGGTAATTTCAAAGAAAATGAAAGAGGATGATGATTGTCTTGCTAAAATCTGCATACTAAAAATTCATATTCTCATTATTGAATACATATGTTGGGAAATGTATGAAAGGCATCTCTGTGTTACCAAGCTTCAGCAGGTAGGAAAGAAAGCTCAAACACGTTCGAGAGTTAAATCTTGAGCTGTAAATATACTGATGCATTTGCCCTGAATGTTTACAAATAGCATCTTTGCTGTCTGGATGCTTACTGAGGCAATTCTGGGTTTCTCAGCTTTCATTCTCAATAACAGCTGCTAATTGCGTCCAAGTTTCCCTTTCCTGAGACAACTCTTATTTCTCATTTATTCTTCAGTATATTCTGTGTATTTGTCAACTTTCCCACAAACAGAATCCTTTTTATGTTTTGGTGTTTTTGTTTTTGTTTTATTTTTCCTACAGAAATGTGAGGATATTATAACTCTTCTCCATCTTGCTTTTTTAACTCTTCATACGTCATGGAGATCATTCCACATCAGTTACACATATAGCTGGCCAATTCCTTCTAAAGGCTGAATATGAGTGTATAGATGTAACATGATTTATATCACTAGTCCAAAATTGACAGACTTTAGATGTTTTCAATCTTCTATTGTTTTAAATCATTGCTATGAATGACCTTTGGTACAATTATTTAATTGTAGGACAAATATATATATAAAGAAACAGAATTATTAGATCAAAGATTGTGTGCATTTTAAACACATGTACAATATGTAGCTAAAATACGTATTCAGATATATATGTAAATAGCCCTCTGTAGGTGTGCCCTTTTCACAAGCAATAGTAATGTATAAGAAAGTCCCACTAACACAAGATACTGTGATTTTGTTTTAATTGTTGTCAATCTTTGCCAAATTTAATTTATATTTATCTTATTATGAATGAGGAAGACTATCTTTCCACATAACCAAAGCATATCTGTTTATTTTCTGAAAATTGTTATTCCTATCCTTTGTTAATTTTTCTTTTGCATTTCAATTTAATTCTAATAGATCTGTAGAAGCTCCTTATGTACAAGAAAATTTCCCTTTGTATGTAATATGAATTGCAAATATCAACCTCACTGTCAAAAATTGAATTATTAGGCCTAACTTTTCACTTCTCTTTGATAGTATTATACATTAAAATCCTGGCCCTTGCTGCATTATGAGACAGTATACTTCTCCACCCCTTGACTTTGTTCTTGTCAATGTGACTTGTTTGGGCCAAGGATGAGTTCATAGATGTGACAGGAGTGGAGAATTTAAATTTACTTACAAGACTTGTCTTAAATTCTGGCATTTTGTGATCCATAATTAAAGAAGTTTTCCTCCAGTTACCATTGTCCTTTTAGCCTTGACAGTGAACACATGCAAAAACCTGAGTCCCACCACAACCAACATCGAAGCCCAGCTGGTGCTGCAGGATGAGGCAGAGTGCCCCAGTAACCCAGTCAAAATTTCCTTAACCAGATGCAACCTGGGGCTACATGTGCATAAACAAAAATTCTTACTGCAGTGAGACTCTGAGATTTGGGGGGTAGCTTCTTATACAGCAACAGTTGACACAAACATTAAGTGGTCAATTACCTCTAATTGTCATTTTTTAAGAGTATTTATTTATTTGAGAGAGAAAAGAGAGAGAGAGAGTGCACAAGCTGTGGGGGAGGGGCAGAAGCAGAGGGAGAAGCAGACTCCCCACTGATAGGGGAGCCAAACTCAGGGCTTAATCCCAGGACCCTGAGATCATGACCTGAACTGAAGGCAGATACTGAACCAACTGAGCCACCCAGTGCCCCTGACATGATTTTTTTTAATTCCTTTTTTTATTTTTATAGCTTGAATCTATTAATAATTTTCATGTGTACTTCTAAGATTTATATGCTGTTGAGAAAGGCCTAACTACTGAAAACATGAATTAAAATGAGCTATCCTACGTTTATTTCATTATCTTTTAATGTTATTTTTCTTTCATTTAATTATACAGTAACTTTAGAATTTCTTTTACTGTAAATTTTAGAGTAGAAATTAAAATATGTTGTTCAACTCAAATGTTGACATACTATTTATTTAATAAACTATGTTTTATTTGCTGATTTGAAATGTCTCCATTAAATATACTGAATTTCACAATGTATTATAGTTTATTTCTGAAATTTCTTGACATTCTTTCTCTCTCTATATATATCCATTTAAATGGATATATATATCCTTAATGGCCATGTATGAAAAACCAACAGCTAACATACTTAATGGTGAAAAACTGAGAGCTTTTCCTCAAAGTTTAGAAACAAAACAAAGATATTCATTCTCACCTCTTTTACTCAACAAAATACTGGAAGTCCTACCCATAGCAGTCATACAAAAAAAGATACAGAAAGCATTCAGATTGGTACGGTAGAGGTAAAACTTTCACTATTTGCAGATGACATGATGCTATATATAGAAAACCCTAAAGACTCCATCAAAAAACTACTAGAACTGATACATGAATTTGGTAAAATCACAGGATACAAAATCAATATACAGAAATCTGTTGCATTTCTATGCATTAATAATGAGGTAGCAGAAAAATAAATTTAGAAAACAATCCCATTTACAATTACACCAAAAATAATAAAATGCATTAAGAATAAATTTAACCAAGAAAGTGAAAGACTTATACTCTGAAAATTATAAAATATTGATGGAAGAAATTGAAGATGATGCAAACAAATGGAAGGATAGTCCATGCTCATGGATTGGAAGAACCAATATTGTTAGAATTCCCATACTACCCAAAGCAATCTATAGATTTAATACAATCCCTATCAAAATGTCAACAGCATTTTTCACAGAACTAGAACAAATAATCCTAAAATTTGTATGGAACCACAAAAGACCCAAATAGCCAAAGCAATCTTGAAAAAGAAGAACAAAACTGGAGATGTCACAATCCCAGACTGCAAGATATAATACAAATCTGCAGTACTCAAAACAGTAATGGGACAAAACAGTAATGGCACAAAAATAGACACAAAGACCTTTGGAACAGAATAGAGAGCCCAGAAAGAAAACCACAGTTATATGATCAATTAATCTTTGACAAAGGAGGCAAGAATATGCACTGGGAAAAAAACAGTTTCTTCTTCTAAATGGTGTTTGGAAAACTGGATAGCTACTTGCAAAAGAATGAAACTGGACCTTGTTCTTACACTATACACAAAAATAAGCTCAAAATGCATTAAAGACCTAAACATGAGACTTGAAAACAGAGGCATAACCTCTCTCTCTTTTTTTTTAAAGATTTATGTATTTATTTATCAGAGAGAGATAAAGCAAGCACAAATGGGGGAGGGGCGACAGAGGGAGAAGCAGGCCCCCCGCTGGGCAGGGAGCCCAACACTGGACTCCATCCGAGGACCCTGGGATTATGACCTGAGCCAAAGGCAGATGCTTAACTGACTGAGTCACCCAGGTGTCCTGGCAATAATCTCTTGACATCAGCCTTAGAAACATTTTCCTAGATATATCTCCTTTGGCAACAGAAACAAAAGTAAAATTAAACTATTGGGACTACACCAAAATATAAAGTTTTTGCACAGTAAGGGAAACCATCAACAAAACTAAAAGACAAACCACTGAGTAAGAGAATATATTTCCAATGATACGCCCATTATATCCAAAATATATAAAGAACTTATACAACTCAACACCAAAAAAAAAAAGAAAAGAAAAACAATGAATAAACAATCGAATAAAAAAACTAGGCAGAAGATATGAACAGACATTTCTCCAAGGAAGACATACAGATGGTCAACAGACACATGAAGAGATGCTCAACATCACTCATCATCAGGGAACTGCAAATCAAAACCATAATGAGATATCACCTCACACCTGTCAGAATGGCTAAAATAAAAAACACAAGAAACAACAAGTGTTGGCAAGGATATGGAGACAAAGGAGCCCTTGTGTGCTGTTGGTGAGAATGCAACACTTTGCAGCCGTTGTGGAAAACTCTATGGAGTTTCCTCAAAAAAAATTAAAAATAGTATTACCATAGGATCCAGTAAGACCACTACTAGGTATCCCCCCCAGATGAAAACACTAATTCAAGAAGATATATGTGCCCCTATATTTATTGCTGTATTATTTACAATAAGCAAGAGATGGAAGCAACCTAAGTGTCCATCCATAGATAAAAGGCTAAAGAAGTTGTGAGATATATACATATATATACAATGAAATATCACTCAGCCATAAGAAAGAATGAAATCTTGCTATTTGCAACAGGATGGATGAATCTGGAGGGTATAAGGCTAAGTGAAATAAGTCAGTCAGAGAAAGACAAATACTTTATTATTTCACTCTATGTAGAATTTAAGAGAAAACAAACAAAACAAAACAAAGAAAAAAAGAGAGAGAGAGGAAAAAAAACAAAAAACAGACTCAAATATGGAGAACAAACTGGTGGTTACCAGAGGGGAGCTGGGTGGGGGAAACGGGCAATATAGCTGAAGGGGATTAAGAATACACTTACTGTGATGAGCACTGAGTAATGTATAAAATTGTTGAATCCCTATATTGTACTCCTGAAACTAATATAATACTGTATGGTTACTATACAGGAATTAAAAAATAAATAAAAATTTAAAAAATAAATGGCACTAACACTCTCTACTCATCACTTTAATATTAGATCCATTTTCTTCTCCTTTTCTTCATTTTGAGAAGTATCCTTATGTATTTTCTCCTAGGACTCCAAAATCATATTAGTATTTTCAAAAAGATTTCAAATGACAGTTTCATTGGAATTACATAAAACATAGAGCATGATTTAGGGGAAAGCAATAGTTTTTAAGACCTCCTGAGTCTTCATTTTCAAGTATATATTTTTTAATTATTACTCTTTTGTGTCCCTCAGGAGCAGTATTTTTTTAGTTTCTGGATGTGATGTCTATTATTTAATTATATCAACTTCATCTTCTATCTTCCTATTGTTTGTTTACATAGAAGATACATAAATTTTTATCCAGCCAATTAAACGAATTGCATTTTATTCTGAGTTTCATTATTTTTATCTTTTCTTGTTTATCATAGTTTTCTAGGCAAAATATAATATCTTAAAATAATCACAAGGTTTTTTTAAAAGATTTTATTTACTTATTTGAGAAAGAGAGAGCACAAGCAGGGGAAGGGGCAGAGGGAGAAGGAGAAGCAAACTCCCTATTGAGCAGGGAGCCCAACAAGGGGCTCGACCCCAGGACCCTGGGATCATGACCTGAGCCGAAGGCAGACACTTAACCGACTGAGCCACCCAAGTGCCCCCATAAGTTGTTTTTTAACAAATTTTTAAAAAACTTTTTTGGGGAAATAATTGTAGACTCACATGCAGATGTAAAAAATAATACAGGGAGACAGAGATACACTGTGTACCCTTTACCCAGTTTCTCTACATGGTGACATCTTGCAAAAACATAACACAATATCATAACCAGGATATGGACATTGATACAATCAAACTACACAAAATTTCCATCATAGCAGGATCCCCCAGGTCCCCTTTTATAGACACGCCCACTTGTCTCTTACCTCTACTCTCTTCTCTCCTTAACCCTACTCAGACACTAATCTTTTCTCCATTTCTGTACTTCTGTCATTTGGGGAATATTATATAAATAGAATGAAAGAGTAAAAAGCCTTTTGCAATTGGCTTTTTCACTCAGCATCATTCTCTGCAGATCCATCCAAGTTGTTGTGTGTACCAGTAGCCTATTGCCTTATAATGTTGAGTAGGATTCCATCATTTGGATATACCAGTTTGTTTAATCATTCACCCATTGCAGGACATCTGGATTGATTTATGGTTATTATGGATATTATGGATAAAACTTCGATGAACATTTGTGTACAGGTCTTTATCTTCACTTCTCTGGGGTAAAGGCCTAGAAGTGAAATTGCAAGTTTGTATATTCAGCATTTTAAATAGCAAGCATACTATTTTCCAGAGTGGTTGTATCATTTTCCATTTTCACTAGTAATGTATGAGCAATTCAGTTCTTCTCCATCCTCATCAGCATTTGGTGATGTCACATTTCTTTTTCTTTTCTTTTTTTTTTTTTTACTTCAGCCATTCAAATAGGTGTGTGGTGATATCTCCTTGTGGTTCTAATTCACATTTCCCTAACAGCAAATGATGTTAAACATCTCTCCTCATGTACTCATTTGCAATCTATGTATCTTCTTCAGTGAAATGTCTCTTCATGACTTTTACCTTGTTCTAATTGGATTGTTTGCCTTTTTACTGTTGAGTTTTAAGAGTTCTTTTTTATATTCTATGTGCTTGTTCTTTGTTAGGTAAGCGGTTTGCAAATATTTCTCCCACTCTGTAGCTTGTGTTTTCATCCTGCTGCCAAGTCTAAGAAGTCTTTGCCTAGCTCCACATCACAGAAAGTTTCTCCTATTTTATAAAACAAGTTTTAGTTTTGCATTTAATTCCATGATCCGGTTTGAGTTAATTTCTGTGTGAGGTGTAAGACTTAGGTCAGGGCTTACTTTTTTTTTTTTCCTACAGATGTCCAATTGCTCCAGCACCATATGTTAATAAGGTTTTTTTTACCTTCATTGAATTGGTTTACACCTTTGAAAAAAATCAGGTTGGAAGAAGAGTGTGGGTCTCTTAGTCCTTTTGCTATTTTGGTTCTGGATCTATGTGTCTATCCCTTAGGCAGTACCACATTACCTTAATCCTGCGGCTGTATAGTAAACTTTACCATTAACTTGACCCACTGTCCTACCCCCTGGTCAGGTTATCAGGGCACCTGATGACAGCCTTGCAAAAGTGGAACTCTGGGCTCCTCCCTCACCTTTTGTTGCTGTGTTTGGAGATGAAACCACAGTATTATCTGTGGCATTTGGCTGGGGGAGAATAGTTATTGTCTAAACTTATCTGTCTTGTTAAACTTCTCTCTGGTCCTTGGGAGAGAAGGAGAAAGCTTTGGTTGTGGTTTTTTCTCTCTGCACACATTGGGTTTCCAGGTCGACAGCTTCTTCGCTCCAAGCCTGAGAAATAGCAGGCAAAGAGAAAATCCAAAAAACTCACCACCACGTATTTCCTTGGGTGTCAACGTGTCTAGCTGGTCTGCCTCTTTCTCTCCACCATTCAGAGTCTCTTCATGTTTGTTTTATGTGTTATGTACTTCGCAGAAGGAATTAAGAAAAGTACATTTAGTCCACCTTCCTGAAAGCCAAAGTCTCCATTAAGATTTTTATCTTTCATTTCTATTCTTATCTAACGGGATTAAACTGTATATCAGAAAAATGAAGAAGAAGGAAGAAGAAGAAGAAGAAGAAGAAGAAGAAGAAGAAGAAGAAGAAGAAGAAGAAGAAAGTACTTTTGTTATAATTCTTATTTTGAAAATAATGCTTCCTCTAAGGTTTTATATGCTTTCAGAACATTAAGAGAATGTTAATATAGGAACTTCTATTTTATCCATTAAAGAGATAGGAATTCATTTTATCTGTTATAAAAATAATTATCTATTCTCATTTAATTAAGAATTTTTATAAAGAATGGATTATGCATTTTAAACTGCTTATTGAATATACAATGAGAAGATCATGAGTTTTTTTTTTACTTTCATTTATTAATATAATAAATAAAATATTCTAACACCAAAGCAACTTGACATTATACCTTAAGTACTACTGGGTCATCATGTATCAATGTCATGTTGAAGTTTGGATTCTGTTTCCTAATATTTTATTTGAGATATTTTAAATTGATATTCAAAAGAATGATTCATCTGTGATTTTTTTGTGCTATGTTTTTGAGCTATTTTTTTAATTAGAAAAAAAGAAAAGCTTTAATTTGAACAGGATTATTGGTTCTTTCTAAATAAGGAAATAATCTCTTAGTATTAAGGAAAAGATGATTGTATTTTTTACATAGAACAGTATCCAAATCTATGGAATACAATCATATGAAGTCTCTAGAAAGTGCTAGAAACTGTTTCATCAGATTTCATAAACTTCTCAAGGTAGAGTCCCGGTCACTTATCCAGAACTAGCCCGGTACATGCCAGGATATATGCATTCATTAATATATGCGTCAATTTGTTTATGCATGATCCAATCACTTAACACAATGACCCACTTCTCAAATTAAGAAATTATGTTTCAAATAGATGAAGAATCTCAGTCCAGGGTACACTATTTCTAGGAATTCTCATTCTTTGCTGCTTGATTCTGTGGCTCTTTATTCCACTGACCAGAGCAGAGCAGCCCAAGACTACACACTTCTTCTGGGGCAGGATGTCTTCTTCTTATATATTCTATAGCTGCTAACACAGGCTCTCCAGAGGAACAGCCAACCAGGACACTGGCTGTTTTCTTCGTTTGCCACACGGCTGGACTATGGCTGCAGTGTGAGTCGCAAAGAATCTTCTCATTGGTTTTCCTACTTTAATGCACAGAAACATGAGTGGAGTTTTGTTTTTCTCTTCTTTCGAAGAAAGGTATCTTCAGTGGATACTTGAATTCTCTTTAGTACACATAACTGAATTTCAAACTTATTATCCATTTGACTGCCTTGGCATTTGTTGTCCAAAGCAGCTTCTGCAGAATTGTCTGGAGACTCTTATTCCTATTTGCTTCTGTACCAGAGGCCAGTTGCAGTGGGAGGGACACTAACCCAGGTTTTATCTGGTTCTTTATTGCCTTCAGTTGAGGGATCACCCACCTGGGGAAGAGAATTACTAAGGGTGATGTGTATTCCCAGTGGCTCAATACTTTTGCCATCATTTAATTCTGCTTTCTGTAACTTTTCAGATAAATGTGACCTTTCATTGTTCTTATTAAGGTAATATTCAATGTACCTAAGTTTATCTAGACCTTCACATACATTCCATGTGTTTTCTACATGGTTTTCTGGGGAACCAGACTGCTTGTCCATGTCTAGCATTATATCTTGCTTCTCATAGGTTTCTAAATCTAGGACTCCCTTCAGTTCAGCATTACTATCTGTTCCTGAAAATTTCAGGGCTGACTGCACCTACATTTCTGTTGCAGAACTATTTTTCATGACTTAGCCTTCCTTAGCCCTTCTAGGTCAAGAGAAAGGCAAATCTTTTGAGGTATCCCTTTTGTCCATTTCACTATCAGTTTGAGAAGAAATTTCTTCCAAGTCAAAAAAGTCAACATCTTCCCCTAAAAGTAAATTTTCTTTGGCTAGAGATTCAAATAGAGCATGAGTGTCAGAAGTCTCCTTGCTGACCTTAGTTACTGTGATAGATCCATTGGTTTGTTCTGGAGAAATTCCAGTGTCTTTAATTTTCCTGACATAGAGCTGTCTGAGGGCTTCATGTGTGTGTATTTTGTTGACGTCTCCAAAGGTCTTGTTGTTTTGGAATCTGAAGAGATGGTTCTCTCTCCATTCTACTGCTGCTTTTCCATGTTGAGAGACTTGAACTTCCTGGACCATGGAAGAGATTGTTTCCATTGCCCTCTACAATGACATTCCCATATGAAGATCCAAAAATGCCTTGCCATTGCCTGGAGAATGGGAAGATCTGGCTTCGGAAAAGGATATCAACCCATTCAGTAAGTGTTTGAGCTACTTTTGATGGCAGTGTACTCTTAACTTCATTTTTAAAAACTGAAATTCCTTTTTTTTTTTCCTCTCTGTTCCCATGCTCCATGACAGGAAAAGTAGTATTTTAAAGTTTCATTATGTAAATATTGCACATTTCTTGTTACATTTAATCCTAGATATTTCATTCGCTATAGTAAATGAATTCCATTTTATTGTCTTTCTTAAATAATTGATAGAACATGCTGTGAAATTACCTAGGCCTGATATTACCTAGGTATAGTTCTTGACCAAATTTATATATATAAATTGCCTAGCTATCTCTTTGTGCTATAGACTTTTGACAATAAAAGCACTGTACACTTGTTCTTCTGCCTACTTCCCATAAATATGTTGAAGTAAGTCACTCTGCAACTGCTAGCACCTTTTTGGTGAAAATACATACTTAAACTATGTTTGTTTAATTTTGAACTCAATGGGACAATTTTCCAAAAGAATTGCACAACGCTTAAGTTTTATATTTTTGGTTTCCTTAAATAAATATAGGTATGAGAAAGGAAATGGTGGAAGAGATTCAGAAACTTTAGGAAGAAAACAGCAGAAAGCCAGAAGGACATTGACTGTATATTGGTAATTAGGAAGAAGCAATGATTTCAAGTGACACTGGAATTTTGCAAATGCGTAGGTGGGCAGATGAAGCCCTCTGGACAAACTTATGACCGTTAGGATGGGAGACATACTGGGGTAGTTACGAGGAGATGCAGCAGCCAGCCTTGGCCCCGTGGCTCACAGGCATCTTGTAAATGCTTTTTGAATGACTGTTAGATGAATTCCATACCAGACACACTGAATTTGATGTGGATGTTTTCAGTGGTCCTGTAACCTTAAACCTGTGGGGCACTTTCAGTTTACAAAGCGCTTTCATATGCTGGCCCATTAATCCCCACAATAAACCATGGAGTAAAATATCATTAAAGCCCTCTTAGAGCTGAGGAAATGAGGCTTAGAAAGATTAAGTTCTTTACTTAAGTTCTATGTTTAGTAGGAGCCAGAGATGAGGTTTAAGCCAGAGTGTTTTTGAAGCCAGAACCTGGGCTCTTTCTCTTAGTGCAGAATGTTCCAAGTAAAAATTGCTTCATCTGCCAGTAGCCAGCTATCTCAGACACATCTGAGGAAATTATAATGTCTGGAAAGACACAAATAATTGTAGAGTGAGTTAAAAATGAGAGCACATCAGCCATAGGCAAGAGACTCACAAAGGTTGGGACACTGTTTCTTTGTGACCAACACAGAGGGAAACTCAATGCTGTACTTATGGGAGTGAATGATTCCCCAGAGGCTGGAATGTGCTGGAAGGATACAGATTTGTTTGGTAAAAAAAAAAAAAAAAAAAAAAAATCAAATGCCAGAATTATGGTAAAAGAAGGACCAGTACTTGGCAACAAATTTCATGGAAAAGTTAAGGATATTGGGAAGCAAAAAGAAGGATTCCACAGGGTTCTTCTTGAGGAAAAGGTCTTACATATCAACTACAACAAACTAAGATATCTGAAGAAACTAAAATAATTCAACAACTAATATTCTTTTCCAATTTTATGATACACCTTTTTATAGAGATTTAGATATGGGTAGAGTGTTGGTGAAGTACATGGCTTAACAGCTGAGTGGGGTTTTGCTGACAGAATATACTGCTTTTGATAAATTTAAAAATTTCTCAACTTTGATTTCCTTGCTTTGGTTTTTGTTTGAGCTCGTCTTCTATAAATCTATTGGACAGTCTTTACACACATTCTATACCAGTCACTTTTTCTTGGTTCCCTTTTAACTTTTTGTTTCTTTTTTATTTTAAAAGTTTTTCTTCCCTTGCTTATTCTGTTTGTCTAAAGAGATTATCTGTGTGCCGAGGTTAATATTGTTATTCATTATTTCACATCTTTCTCTACGTGCTATCACCTCATTTCTTATTATTTCTATTTTAGATTTATGCTATTGTTTTATATCTTCTATCATTTTCTTAATTTATTTTCGCGGGTTTGGAAACACGTGGCTTGTTTCCATTTGTTCTTTGCCATGACTTTTTGGAGTGCTTCTATTTTCCACAGGGTCAATATTCTATTTCAATATATCTTTTAAAAAAATAAGAGTATGGGATTTAATTGTGATAATTTGTGTTGTGCTATTTTTTATTTCTCTACAGTAAATTAGTTTTGTGGCATTTGGAGAAGTAGCAGTGGGTCTGAAGAGTTTTTCTAGGCTCACAGCTCTAATGGGCTCCCTGTAATTTCCATCAATTCTTTTAAGTTATGTTCCTTTACCATTTGAAATCTCCTAGTGGTTTTTCTTTGTTCATTTTAAACATGCCTAACTCTTGCTTTTGCTGCTATCATTCCTCTTCTGATAAATTTAGATTCTCTTTCGAATAGTCTCTCTCCAGTGTCAGGCTCTGTTGTAGGAGGGATTTTGCAGATTCGGTAGACATCAGATTGCTCCTGTCACATCGTCTTAAATCATGGACTCATGCTAATTATCCACAATTTAGCATATGAAAAAAATACTTAGAGTTTCAGTAGATTTTTCTCAAATTGTCCTGCCCATGTTCCAGTGCATGCCTGGTGGCAATTTTGGGATTCTCTACTTCTCACATCCACCATGGACCACCTTGCCCCCTGTCTTTCCTCCTGAAGAGATGCTGATACAACCCAAGTCTTGAGCTGCCAGGGGTTTGTGCCCCCTGCTCTTATTTCCTGATTTATTTATTTATTTATTTTTAAGATTTTATTTATTTATTTATTTGAGAGAGAGAGTGTGTGCATGCATGAGTGGGGGGAGGGACAGAGAGAGAGGAAGAAGCAGACTCCCCTCCGCCATGTAGGGCTCAATCCCAGGACCCTGAGATCATGATCTGAGCCGAAGGCAGACGCTTAACCGACTGAGCCACCCAGCTGCCCCAATTTCCTGCTTTCTTGTAGTGGGTGTCATCATGGGGGTTTGGTATTTGCTATTTTTGAGGAGCAATTCCAACATTACTGTGCTACAGCTGCCGTTTTCATATCCCTTCACCTGACCTGAAGGTGAGAGCATAAAGCTCAGTCTTCAGGTTTCAACTGGCTTGAATTGTGGGCTCCAGTGCTTCAAAAATACATATTTCTGAATTTAACAGAATAGAATAAGCATTTATATTTGTAGGTGCCTTATTTTCTGAAACTTAAAATCTTCATATCCTTCTATAAAGCTTTGTACACACACTCAAACACACATAGTAACTGTTCATAATTAAAAACTGATTTTGATTTTCACAAAACATTCTAAATGACACAGAATATTCTTTATCACCAAATTATCTCAAATATTCTCTTTTCTACTTTATATTTTTTATCAGATTGACAGACCTGTTCCATTGGTTTGATTTTACTGTAGAATGGTGCCCATTTTTTTCTTTAAGACTGAAAATTCCAAATCACTCTTCCTATCCCAGTCAGAAAGAGAAAAAAGAAAATGTCTTAAACTGAAAGCAAACATTTGTAATGATTAGATAGGAATATTTTTGCAATTTCAAAGACCTAAACTATTTTTTTCCTCAAACACTCAAGTTTATGTATTGATTTTATTAAGAAAGTTAGTAGATGTCAAATATTTGGAAACCATTTCTACGTTTCTTGACTGGTGATAAACTGAGAAGTAAACAATTAATCGTCTTTGAGTGGCAGTAAATACTATGCTAAATACTCTGTCAGGGAAATCTTTATATGCTGGAAGCAATTTTTAAATATCAATGTAAAGATAATGCCATATTTTCTACATAGTTATACTAGGCATCTACTGAAGCCAAACCATTAGTGAGATTCATTACCTTGCTGGGGTCTTCATCTGAGCCTTTTCAAAGGTACTCTGTGGCACACGACCATACAGCTCATGGTTTCACAAACAAGTTATCAAGGGATTGCAGCGTCTCCATAGAACTCCTAACTATTCATTTTTAACTTACTTTGATAGTTAATTTAGTCAAATAGAATATATGATTAAAATTTGAAAAACAGCTCCATGTATCTAGCTAATTGTTTGTTTGGTTTAACTAATTAATAGAATCTATTTAAAAATGTTTACAATTTTATGAAAGGTAATTTTGGTTTTACTACAGTAATTTTTACACTCCATAATTTCCAGCACAGTATGGCAAGTCACAAACTCATTCATGGTTTCTCTTTACTAATATCTTCTTACCAAAATAACTGTTAAGTCATTCATGTAACATTCAACACAAGAGGTCTAGCAATAAATTTAACATGCTTTTTAGCTAAATATTTTCATAGAGTTGTTTAAAACATTCTTCTGAGTAAAATTCCATTATACACACACACATGCACACACGCATAGATACACTTCTTTATCCATTCATCCATGGACACTCAGGTTGTTTCCATATCTTGACTATTGTAAATAATGTTGCAATAAAGCCAAGGGTTCATACATCTTTTGTAGTTAGTGCTTTATTTTCTTTGGGTAAATACCTAGCAGTAAAATTACTGGATCATGTGGTATTTCTATTTTTAATTTTTTGAGGACCCTCCATGCTGTTTTCTATGGTGGCTGCACTGATGGCAAAATAGATAAAGGGGATTAAGAGGTACAAACTTCTAGTTATAAAATAAATAGGTCATGGGGATGAAAAGTACAGCACAGGGAATATAGCCAGTAATATTGTAATAACTTTGTATGCTGACAGATAGTAACTCTACATATGGTGGTGAGCAATGTGTAATGCACAGAACTGTCAAATCACTATGTTGTAAACCAGAAATTAATATAAAATCGTATGTCATCTATACTTTAATAAAAAATAAGCAAACAAATAATCATTTTTCCTGGAGCTGAATAACATAACTTACATTTTCAAATATGACTCCTATGTTATAAAAAAAAAAAACCTCACACAGGTGTTACCAAATCAATTTCCACTTGAAAAATTACACATTTTTCCCTGAGAACAGTAATTAGTCAAAGCTTAAGGGATCTGAAGTATCGTAAAGGGCAGTTACTCTGTACTTAATCGTTGTGATCTGTATTCCTCAATCAGAGATTAAAAACTATTTAAAAAATTAAATCTTCCCAATCTACTTAGATCTACAGATACAAACTGAAAACAAAAGTTTGTTAAATTCTTCATCTTCAGAAACTTTCATGCAAATAGAAATTTTAAATATCTATTACCTTTCAAGATATAGAACGACTAAAAAACCCATTTTCTTCTTTCAAAAATCTTTTTTTTCTTTTTTTTTAAATTTTTTTATTGTTATGTGAAAAATCTTAGGCAAGTTTCAAAAGAAGGGAAGTAAAGGGATTACAGTTTATTGGAAGTTTAATATTTGCCAGCTACTATGCCAGTACTCATACGTAGGTTTATTGACTTCTACTCGATTTACTTAGTTTGATTTAAACTTTAAAATATAGTGAAAAATAGATTTTATTGTCTTATAAATAAAATAGATTTCAGCGTCTTAATAGTATTTGAATGTCTCAAAAATAAAATAGGTTTTATTGTCTTATTGGACATGTGAAGAAACAATAAGATCAAAACCATAACTTAATCATCAGTAGGTGTGATATTTGTAGATAAGCCTCGCTGGCCCAAGTGGTGAGTTTGGTCATTTTCCTCCTCGTATGGTGTAAGGCAGGCTTGCTGGGGATAGAGAAGCCATTCATGTGGATAATTGCTCCCTGAAAAATAATAATCTATTTTTTTTTAATCTGAAATAGGAGTTCAAACTAAATAGAGATAATGTATAAATCAACTGTGAGAGGAGTTATACTTGCCTGGAAGGTAATGATCATATGAAAATGCAAAACTGTCATATAATTTTACTAAAAGCTCCTTCACTCTTTCTTGAAACTGAAACAAGAGTTCTCATGGTTGTCATAGTCTGTAATCCCTTACAAGAAGTGCATTATAAAAAAGAAAAAAAAAGAGTGCATTACAGTTAGCATAGTTTGGGGCTAAATAAGCAAGTGAGAGTTAACTCTTGGCTGGTGACAAACAGGCAGGGTGGTCATCAAACAATAAGTCACCTGTCTGTACCTCTATTTTCCTTGTCTGTGACATGCCAAGAGGATGTCAATATTCCCCATAATTTTCATTGTTACTTATGATTGTCTGAAAGTTCTAATCAATGGAATAACACAAGAAACAGATATGTGAGACATTCTTGTTGGATTAAACCTACTGGAAGGCAATATAGGAAAAAAACTTTCCCTTTTTTACACGAGGTTTGAACTCACGACCGTAAGATCAAGACCTGAGCTAAGATCAAGAGTCAGTCGCTTAACTGACTGAGCCACTCAGGTTCCCTGGAAAAAATCTCCTTGACATTGGTCAGGAAAATGATTTTTTTGGCTATAACACCAAAAGTACAGGCAATAAGGGGCGCCTGGGTGGCTCAATCGTTAAGCGTCTGCCTTTGGCTCAGGTCATGATCCCGGGGTCCTGGGATGGAGCCCCGCATCGGGCTCCCCTCCCTCTCCCACTCCCCCTGCTTGTGTTCCCTCTCTTGCTGTGTCTCTTTCTGTCAAATAAATAAATAAATAAAATCTAAAAAAAAAAAAAAGTACAGGCAGTAAAAGCAAAGGTAGACAAACGGGATTGCATCAAACTGAAAAGCATCTGCACAGCACAGGAAACAATTAACAGAGTGAAGAGACAACCAACAGAATGAGAGAAAATAGTACAAAAGATACATCTAATAAGGGGTTAGTATTCAAACCATGTAAAGAACTCCTACAACTCAAGAGCAAGGGAAAAAAGAACTCAATTAAAAAATAGGCAAAGTAATTGAATAGACATTTACCCCACAAAGATAAACAAATGCCCAACAGGTATTTGAAAAGATACTCAGCATCACTAATCATCAGGGAAATGCAGATGCCTTAAAGAAAACAGAAAACACATACCGTCTTCATACACTAGTGGATGTCTTAGATGTAAAGGACAGTTCATAAGGAAGGAACAGGCTGGACATACAAATTCTGGAATTTTCAACAACTAAATGAAGTGAAACCAAAGACCTGGATGAGTTTACCAAAGAAGGGTGGAAAGACACATGAGAACCCAGGGACCAAATCCTGTGTCTAATGTGGGTTAACAAGAGTTGGAGGTTAACAATGGGGGTCCAGTGGCCTGTTAAACAAGAGCAAAAATAGGTGAAAATGGTACCTCGAAGGCACAGTGAAAAAAAAATGTGGCAGAGAATGAGCTGTTTTAAGACAAATGCTATTATGTAGGGTGACGGACTAAAACTGAGCTTGGACATGAGGAGTCCAAAATTCCAGTGAAATCCTTCAGAAAATACAATCATCTCCATTGTTTGAGATCAAGAAACAGCAACCTTACTTGCACATATTATTACAGAAACTTCAGTAAAACAGTAGCAAAACTATCTACTTTATTAAAATAAATACTTATTATTAACAAATGAGATTTGGCACAGAAATGCAAAAAAAGTTTGCATGCTCGGAAATGCAGTTACATTATCTATTGTACCAGAAGGTCAGGTGAGAAAAGCTAGACCATCATTTTTAAGGAATCTGCAAAGACATTCATGAAATTCCTCAGTAAATTATATGGAAAAACAGGCTATTTCTTCACCTAATCAATAATATACATAGGTGTACTTACAGGAGGCAATCGTGGTTTTTAACTTATATTTTTGTTTTGGAGTTTTCAAAGTTTTAAAAGGTCTTTTTTTTTAAGAATGCATGCTATTTGAAGCAACATATATTTTTTATTTTGTTTTGGTTTTTATTTATTTGCACAAACCATTCCTTTGACACACACCATATCTGGTGACTGCTGACCTTCCTTGATCCACGTTTATATCAGAAGCAGGTAGCCTTTGTCATGACTCCAAGTCCTCTACAGCTGATTAGGACAGAAGTGATATGAGCTGAGCTGAGATAATCTGAATGTGTACCTTGGATTCTGGATCAGTATCTTTCTGGGTGGATGAAACTGAGGACATGTAAATACTGTCCCTCTTGGTAACCAAGTTTGTCTATCATATAAACACCAAACAAAGAAAAATCAGGTTGCCAGTGAACAAGGAGGATGCAGTGGATGAAGAGACATGCAGGAAGAAAAAGAAACACAGGCAAGATGTAAAGTAAGAGAAATATCCAGATTATCACTAATATTTTAATCCTTTTATTCTAGCCAAATTCTGACACCTATACCCCTATAACAAATTCCTTTTGTTATTGAAATCCACACAAGTTGAATAATTATATGAATCTCAAATGATCATAGGTAATATGTTAATTCCCATATTTATTTTCTGGAGTCCTGAGGAAAAAATATTGGAAAATGAAAAAGAGATCCTTAGACCCATTCTGCTTCTGTTAAAGAAAAAAAATGTTTTTCTTACAATCAAGAAATTTCTTTTCTTTTCTTCAAAGATTTATTTATTTATTTAAGAGAGAAAGAGCATGGGGACAGGCAGAGGGGGAGGGGTAGAGAGAATCTCAAGCAGACCCCCGCTGAGCACGGAGACTGGCATGGGGTTAGCTTGATCTCAGGACCCTGAGATCATGACCTGAGCCAAAATCAAGAGTCTGACACTTAACTGACAGAGCCATCCAGGCACTCCAGAATCAAGAAATTTCATTCTGGCATTCTTTCTAACAATTTGAATTCCAAACAAGCAATCAATATCCAGTACAAATATTTTGAAGTGATGGCATATAGATAAGATTAAATAAGATTAAAACCAAAAATAAGAACATGTGGATATATTTGTTTTCAAAGCATAGACTCCTCACAATGTAATTATATTGCTAATACACTGAAAATTATAATGGTGTAGAAGAACATTTTTTTTAATTAAATTTTGTTAGTGAACATACAGTGCAATATCGGCTTCTGGAGTAGACTTCATTGATTCATCACTTACATACAACACCCAGTGCTCATCATAGCAAGTCCCCTCCTTAATACCCTTCCCCCATCTAGCCCATCCCCCACCCACTTCCCTCCATCAACCCTCAGTTTGTTCTCTATGGTTGAGTCTCTGATCACTTGTTTCTCTCTCTCCTTTTTTTCTTTTCACCCTTCCCATATGTTCATCTGTTTTCTTTCTTAAATTCCACATATGAGTGAAATCATATTGCATTTGTCTTTCTCTGACTTAGTTCACTTAGCATAATATACTCTAGCTCCATCCACATAGTTGCAAATGGCAAGATTTCATTTTTTGATGGCTGAGTAATATTCCATTGTGTGTGTGTGTGTGTGTGTGTGTGTGTGTGTATGTACACCACATCTTCTTTATCCGTTCATCAGTCAATGGACACTTGGGCTTTCTCCATAGTTTGGCTATTGTTGATAATGCTGCTATAAACATCAGGGTGCATATATCCCTTCAAATCAGTATTTTTGTAGCCTTTGGTAAAAACCTAGTAGTGCAATTGCTGCGTCATAAGGTAGTCCTATTTTTCAACTTTCTGAGGAACTCCAACCTGTTCTCCAGAGTGGCTGCACCAGTTTGCATTCCCACAATAGTACACAAGGTTTCCCCTTTCTCCACATCCTCGCTGACACCTGTTGTTTCTTGTGTTGTTAATTTTAGAAGAACATTGTAAAATGTATTTTAGCTTCTATTTATATTATTTTATAGTAATATTTTCTGATGTAAATTTTTGAGTTCTGATTGATCTAACCAAATAATGCATAAATCAAGACTAATTCAGCATTCCATAGTGACTCCTTTGAACAATAAAAACAATAAAAATACCTCTCAAGTCATGGAAGTCAGGACCCAGTAGCCCCTGCTTCTGGCTTATAATAACAAGACAGGGATAACTTTACCCTGTATGATCTTACAAATATCTTCAAATAGTGTTGCAAGAGTGCTGAAAATCAGAACAAGTTTTCTTTTCTTTTTTTTTTTTAAAGATTTTTATTTATTTATTTGAGACAGAGAGAATGAGAGAGAGAGAGCACATGAGAGGGGGGAGGGTCAGAGGGAGAAGCAGGCTCCCTGCCGAGCAGGGAGCCCGATGCGGGACTCCATCCAGGGACTCCAGGATCATGACCTGAGCCGAAGGCAGTCGCTTAACCAACTGAGCCACCCAGGCGCCCAGAACAAGTTTTCAACTGATAAAAATGATTAAAGTCCTAGAATTGTTGCGATATGATATCACAGACTGGAATGAGATCGGCTAAAATAATTGCACGGCACATCATTTTTTATCACAAACAGTATTTTTCTTCACATAGAAGTCTTTTGTATATTTTTAAATTTTGTTTTCCAACTAATGAACCATGAATATCTGTATTAATTTTCATGCATAGCTGATCCATGTAGTACAATCTCATCTATTGTGTTATTAAAATGATTAGTTTTGTTATAAAATTAAATGTAATACAGATTGAAGTAGTTTGGGAAAACAGAAACAAACAAAATTGCAATATTACACTAGAAGATTCCACTACTACCATAGGCCTTCTAGGTTTTTTTCCCTACACGTTTGTATTTTTGTATGGCAGACATTAGCTTATATATAAAATATTGTCAACAGTTAGTTTCTGCATGGATTTGAATGTCAATGGTACAACTTAGATTATCAATTATAACAAAATGGAAAAACAATGTTGCAGGAAAAAATGTTAAAATGCAAATAAGACTTGGCACTGATTTTGCAGTTTAGTCCATTTTTATCATGCATTAGTATCTACCCATATGAAAGAATCAGTAATCTACTGTCCACAGGCCAAACTGACTTCCTATTTTGTAGATAAAACTTTATTGGAACATGGCCACATTCATTTGTTAACATGTTGTCTACAGTGCTTTTCCACTAAAATGGCAGAATTTAGCAACTGCTGCAGAGATGGTATGGCCCACAAAGCTGGAAATATTTATTATTTACCCCCATACTAAAAAACATTTGCCAATTCCTGCAGTAGGATATCAAAAAAATACAACACTTGGTCATGGCACCCAAAAGCTTACAATCTATTTAGGCAAAAAAATATACACATTAAATACATAACCACCAAGAGCTGCAGTTGGTCTACTAAGTTCCCCAACCGTGGTTTTCTACTTGGGAAAATTCCGGTTTGAGATAATCATTCATGACCTTTGGTGATATGGGCAAAACGATTTTTCTGGATAGACTAGGGTGAATTAAGAACCAACAATTTAAAAATTTGAGTTAAAGCAAATAAAAGTAACATTCTATTCTGTCGATTTAGATTTTTATAAATTAACATACTTAATATAATATTGATTTATATATTTTTTTACTTAACAACTTAAGAGTAAACTATATCTGGAATTTCCTTTAGAAGTTAAAAAAAAAGGGGGTATCTAGGTGGCTCAGTTAGTTAAGTGTCTGCCTTCAGTTTGGGTCATGATCCCAGGGTCCTGGGATAGAGCCTCGTGTGCGGCTCGCTGCTCACAGGGAACCTGCTTCTCCCTTTCCTCCCAGCTCAGTGCTCTCTCTGGCTATCTCTCTTTCTCTTAAGTAAATAAATAAAATCTTTTTAAAAAAGGAGTTTAAAAAGGGCATGCATCTGGTTGAAAATATAGACACAGCTATAAAATCTAAACATTTTCAATCCTATGTATGTTTTATGCTTTGATAAATGACCTCCATAGAGGTAAATAAAGCTATAGGGGGAAAAAATTTTGAGAATGCAAAATTCTTAGATTTTGCAAACGCATTTGTTTAATTAACTGGCTTAAGTCCTGGGGTACAACAAGAATTAATATTCTTGATGAAAAATTACATTTGAAAAAAACCATATGATAATGGGGAAATATTAGGGAACATAGAACTAAAACATTAGAATGTTAGTTAAGTTGTTTGTGCCTCTCTAATTTATGTTTTCTATTGAGGTAAGAATAGTTAACATGAGATCTACCCTACTAACACGTCTTTCAGTGCATAATACAATGTTGTTAACTATAAGCACATTGTCATAGAGCAGATCAACAGAATTTATTCATCTTGCATAATGGAAATTTTATATACATTGAACAACTTCCCATTTCCCCTTCTCTGACAACCACCATTCTACTCTCTTTCTATGACTTTGTTTTAGGTACTCATGTAAGTGGAATTATGCAATACTTATCTTTTTGTAATTGGTTTATTTCACTTACCATAACATCCTTCAGATTCATCCATGCTGTTGCATATGACAAGATACTTCTTTTTTTAAGGCTGAATAATATTCCAGTGTGTATGTATGTATGTGTGTGTGTATAAATGTGATTACATACATATATGTGTGTATATATATACATATATAAGAATTGAAATCAGAATCTCAAAGACTTATCTGTATTTCCATGTTTATTACAGGATTATTCACATGGGAGTAATAAACATGGGAGCACAGGTATCTCTGAAATTGATTTCAATTGTTTTGGATGTATACCCAAAATTGGGATTGCTGGATCAGATGTTAATTCTATTTTTAGTTTTTGAGTGACCTCTACACTGTGTTGCATGGTAGCTGCATCATTTTTCACTCCCTCCAACTGTGCACATGTGTTCCCATTTCTCCATATCCTCCTCCACACCTGATATTTTTAGGTTTTTGGAAAATGCCATCCTAATAGCTGTGAAGTGATATCTTGTTGGACATTTTCCTGTGGATTAGTGATGTTGAGCATCTTTTCATATGCCCATTGGCCATGCGTAAGTTTTTGTTAGAGATATATCTATTCAAGCCTTCCTCCCATTTTAATTGGGCTGTTTATTTGCTATTGAGTTGTAGGAGTTCCTTACATATTTTGGAAATGAACTCCTTATCAGATATATGGTTTACAAATACTTTTCCAATCCCATAGGGTTTTTTTTTTTTTCACTTGTTGAAGATTTCCTTTGTTGTGCAGAAGTTTTTGTTTGTTTGTTTTTTCATTTGATGTAGTGCCACTTGGCTATTTTTGCTTTTCCTTTGGTGCCATATCCAAGAAATCCTTGCCAAGACCAATGTTGTGAAGCTTTTTCCCTATGTTTTCTTCTAATAGTTTTATAGTTTAAGGCCTTATGTTGAAGTCTTTAATCCTTTTCAAGTTTACTATTGTGTATGGTGTAAGATAAAGGTCTAGTTTCATTCTTTTGCATATGGATATCCAGTTTTCCCAACATCATTTGTTGAAGAGACTATTCTTTTCACATTGTGTATTCTTGGCACTTTAGTTGAGAATAATCAATCATATATATGTGAAGTTTACTTGTGGGATCCCTATTCTGTTCTGTTGGTCTATAAATCTGTTTTTATGTCTCAGTACAATTTTTTTTTTCATTACAGTAGCATATATATATATATATATATATATTTGAAATCAGAAGTGTGATAGTCCCAACTTTGTTCTTCTTTCTCAAGTTTGCTTGGACTATTGGACTATTTGGGGTCTCAGATCATAACATGGATTCTTCTCTACTTGATGAGACAGTCTCTGTGTCATTTCAACATGTATTCCATAAATGGAAAATGAAATATTGAAAAAAGGATTTATCTTTTCATGTGGAAAGACAGATTTTGAGCACTTTAAACTGGCACTTCCAAAACGAAAATCAGTAATCTCTTTGTTTCACTCCAAGTAGCAAATTTCAGATTTTTGAATTTCTAATGTATAAGGTTCATTTTAGATCTAAATACATTACATAGCAAAATATAGTATTTTTAAATTATAAGCAATTTTAGAGATTATAAGTTTAATCCATCATTTTTTTAGCTGAGCATATTGAGATTCAGTAATATATAGAAGTAATTTGGTTATACAGTTATTAATTTTCCAAAATAAATAAGTTCTCAGTTTCCTAAAACAGGGTATATTCTGCCTTAATTGTGAAAAGTGGTGATTACTTCAGTATGAAAAAAAGTAAATAATAAAAGCAAGATATCAGAAACACTCATTAGGATAATTCTGGCATGTATTTTGTTGCTAGACAAACTCACTTAGGCAGTCATTGGTTTCATTGATATTTTTGGAATTATGGGAGGAATATTCACCAACACTAATGCCAGTTACGTATGTAAATCCTCTGTACAATGATGGGAGAATAACCCCAAAGTGTTTGACTTAATTAATCTTTTTCTGAGGCCCTTCACTACAGAACAAAAAATCTAAATAATGAGTAGGGACAGAGTATTAAGTATCTTTCTGCACTTAGGGGATGATTAATTATAATGGCTAAACCCCTGAACATTAAGTTGAATACTAATCTGATGACAGAGTTTGGAAATAAGCCAGTACTGCATCTGGGTTTTTTCTGTCCTTTTGACAGAATAATAAAGAAAAAGAGGAACATATTAACAGTTTATGCTTATTCCACTTAACACAGTCTCCTTCAAAGTCTGCTTGTTAGTCAAGTAAAAACGTAAATTTCTCCCACCTTCTTGACCATAAATGTAAATTGCATATATATCTCTTAGTGATTTGGTACTCATCTCTGTTTTGAGATAGTGAAAAAAAGGAAATAACGAAGAGTAAAATCCCTTGAATCTATAATTTACACTTGCATCTTTTCATTGTGCTTGCTGTTGTCTGTAGACAGAGAAAAAGTGCAGTCCTGTAGAGTTGCAAGCTGCTTTGAGGTGGTTTTGATTTACAGAGCAAATACCTACTAGATTGTTCCATATCACATGGATTCACAGGGCTGGTGCAAATAAACTCAAAGGGCAAATGGATAAAAGGTCAAAAGATAAATGTTATTAAAGACTTTTGCCAATAGACAAAAGAAGTAGGGAAACTACTTTCACAGGAAGAGTTAGAAAAACAAGTAGCTCTTTCAAACTTATTTTTGTTGTTCCAAGGGATTAACCATACTCCAATGATAATAGGAGGGAAAAAGTCTTCAAGATGCTTACTTCTAAATCCCCCTTCTCTGGCTTTACTATTTAAAAATAGAGAAGAATGTAAGGTCTAATATCTACCTCCTTGAGCACTAATAAATTTCTCTTTTCTTTGATGTGGATCAATTTGGTCATGGCACCATTCTTCAGACTGTTCACCTTGCTCCATTCATTGGGGATAAAGCACCATGCTATTGCTGTGTGCTAAGAATTTTTCCCCATTAACTTACTGCTATTGTCATTTTGTCTTTTTATATGTGACCTGAAATTTCATACACACACACACACACACACACACGTATATATATATGTAAATGTATATATACATTTATGTATATTTAAATCTGTACATTTATATTTATATATTTATATATTTAGATTTTGCTAAATTCATATTATTTTGAATAAATGGAATTTTAAAAATTTTAAAAATTCATATGAGCTCTGCTGAAGTCTCTTTTGAGGAAAGCTATCTGATCTTATGCTAATACTATCAACTAGATGTAGCTCTAAATATGGAACCAAAATAACATTGGGTTTCTGCTTCTGTGTTGTGACTCATCTGTGACAAGGTTACATTCCCAAGAAGCATTGAAAAGTATAGAAACAGTTAGTAAATTTTTTCCATGATACAATGATAACATAAATTGACGTAAAGAAAATAAGTGTATTCATTCGTCTTCTAAGTGACTATAATGGCTACTTTGGAGTCTACTTCTCTGCTCTCTATACTTTCCTCTGAAAACTCTCTGCCAGAAATCTGCTCCCAATGGCTCCTTATTTTCTCTCCTCTCCATTTCTGTCTCAATTCAGTAATTCAGTATTGAACAGGTCAACTTATCCCCTGTGCCCTTTCTTTTCCATGAACTTTCTGACATTTTACCCATTGTCTGTATTTATTTTACAAAGCCTTGATCTACGTGCAGAAATGCCTTAGATATTTTTTGAGAGGACAAAAAGGCATTAATCTGCTGACATGTCACATTATGAATTTATAGATTTTATTTTGTGATATTCTATTAAATGCATTTTGTATTAATCAACAATCTTTTTGGTTGTTGTTGTTTCTCTTTTCATATCAGAAGAAAAGCTTAGAAAGCCTAAGTTATCATTGGGCAGTATTGCCAGCATCTTTATTTCTGCCTTGTGAGACTGTAGGCAGAGAATCAGCTGAGCCACACTATGTCTGGACTTCTGACCTACAGAAGATTTTTTTTTCCAGGACTACTCAGGAAAAGTAGAAAATCTTCTTTCTACTTTTAGAAAGGAACAAGGGAAGGTTTTAGGACTGGTGTGAGGAAGGTGAAGAATTCAGAAGACAGCACCCACAGCCCAGGAACATGACACCTGACAACACAAACCCAAGACCTTGGTGTGTCTGTCTTCTGCAGATGTTGCCTGGGCCAGGTTCTGACCATCGAAGAGAAACCCTACAATTTGATGTTCTAGACAAATAATGTAGGAGCAAACCCCAGCACTGGGAAAGCTAAGTCAAAGTATAGACTTATCTAAGGTGGCAATCCTGATTACTCACAGCTATCGTGTGGCTTTCAAGATAGTCAGAAGTTTCTTCCTCCAAGTGGAGACTAGAATGCTGGGGTTGGAGAAGGGGGATAGGGCTTGTGCCCACTCTGAGTTTCAGTTTTCCAGTGGAAAACCAGGGTTAGGACAAAGAAAACAGAGTGTGTGGCTAATTCTGCATTACAGTGGAAGGTCCACGATCACATTTCCACAGTGGATGTTATGGTGGCAACACAATCAATATGACCAGCTGTGTGTTCACAGGCACCAAGGTGGCAGGGATCAGACTCACTCAGGCACTGCATGTTAGAGATAAGTACAAGTTCAAAAATAAAACAAGGTCCCTCTGGCATGCCAACAGGCCCCTCTCCACTTCTTATGGCAACACACAGACATCTGATCTTAGAGAGGCAGAGGGAAGAGCAACACTAAAAGCTTGAACATGGGTATCACCTTCTGTCCAAAAAGAAGTAGCAGGAAATAGATTTACAATCCCATCTTCAACAAACAGAACATCAGATCAATTATAAGAAACAATGATTTTAAAGGCACTGAGCATCAGATCAAAAAAAGTCAGGGATTGGTGACTATAATAGCCAGAATTCTAAAGAAGACACTCTGAGATTACCATCCTCTGGTTATCCATTCAGGCAATATAAGCAAGCACTGTCATGAAGGAACTCTGTGGATAGCATTATGATTACTGACCAGCGGACTTTGAGATAGAGAGTTCATCCTGGACCATCAAGGGGATCCCAAAGTAGTCATAGAAAAAGGAGGCAGAAGAGTCAGTAAGAACAATGCTGCAGAAGAAGAGAAGAAGGGCAGGAGATGAGGCAGCAGGAGGGGTCACAGAGAGTAGAAACCTGGAAGGACTTGACACACCAAACTTGGCTCAGAAGTTGGCTACTGGCCAGGAGATACAAGCAGCCTCTAGAAACTGAGAACAACCCATGTCCTACAGCCACACAGAAACGAACTCTGCCAACAACCAGAATAGGCTGAGTAACGGATTATATTCCAGAGCCTCTGGAATGGAATGCAGTATTGCCAGAATCTTTATTTCCACCTTGTGAGACTGTAGGCAGAGAATCAGCTGAGCCATGCTATGTCTGGACTTCTGACCTACAGAACTGTAGAAAATAAGTGGGTATTGTTTTAAGTCTCTAAGTTTGTATTAATTTGTTATGGCCACATTTGAAAATGAAAATGAACACACTGAAGGACAGGAAACAAACAAGTGAGCCCTACAATTGTCCCATTTTACTGCTTTAAAGAAATGACAAGACCATGGTTCTGGAAAGGAAGACCCAGGCAGAGCCAGACACACTCCTTTGTTTGGGCAGACAGAACTGAGAGTCAGGGGAGATGAAAGCAGAGAGAATTCACAGGACAGAGGAGAAAGATGTGCAGAAACAGAGCTGATCTGCAAGAGGCTTCCCTTCAAGCATTCAGCAGAGTTCTGATTGGCATCTGTGTGTGAAGAAACTCCCCGAGACCATAGAAAGGATCATTCAAAATGATTAGAAAAAACAGGATTAGGAGCTCACACAAGGCTGGGAATAGTGCCTGCTCCTACCAGAGAGATCAGAAAACTCATATTGACAGGGCATCCATAGAGAAGAGTCCTGATACATCAGTGGGAAACAATTAGCTCTAAGCCAAACACCACTCTGGTCCATAACAAATCTTAAAGGAAAACATGAAAGTATCAAACTATTTCCAACTAAATGGCACCCCAGAACTACACATAATAGGAGGAATTCAAAAATATCTAGTCCTTAAGAGGATAAAGTTCACAGTCTTGCATCCAAACAGGTGAGATATATACGTAAAGCAAGAAAGCATGAGTTGAAAAGAGGAGTATTCAATGAAAACCAACCCAGAACTGACACCTGTTGGCATCATAATGCAAGGACATTAACAATTATCGTATCTGTATCCCACAAGCTAAAAAATGATAAAAAAATATAGACATAGAAAATATAAAAGAGACCCAAATTGAATTTCCAGTGATGAAAACTGTAGTGCCTGAGATGAACAATACACTGGATGAGATTAACGACAGACTAGATATTGCAGAAGAAGATTAAGGAATTTAAAGACATAGCAATACATATTATGTAAAATGAATAGCAGAGGGAGGGTAGAATATATGAATATATGAACAGAGTATCAGTTAATTATGAGATCAACTTAAAGAAGCCTAATACACTTATTATTGGAGTACTCAAAGGAAGAAAGGGGGCCAGAAAAAATATATTTGAAAAAAAATAGCTTATTTTTTCCAAATTTGATTAAAATTATAGACTCACAAATCCAAGAAGCTCAATGGACCAAACTTCATAAGCATGAGGAATACTATATACATCTACATTACTGAATTGGTTAAAACCAAAGATTAAGAGAAAATCTTAAAAGGAAACAGTAAAAACAAAACAAAAAACAAAACAAAAAAACAAAACAAAACAAAAAACCCACCAGGAACAAAATACGGTTGACAGCAGATATTTTATCAGAGAGAAAGTGAACGAGGAGACAGTGAACTCATCTCTTTGATTTCTATACTTGAAGAATTCAATAATATAGAATTCCATACTCAGTGAAAAATCTCTCAAAGAGCAAAAGCGAAATAAAGACTTTCAGACAGAAAAAATCCAGGAGACTTCATTTCCAATAGATCTGCAGTATAAGAAAAGAAAAAGCTGGGCTATCAGGAAGAAGAAAAATCATACCACATGGAAATCTGGATCTACACAGAGGAATGAAGAGTGTAATGACATATAGAAAGGTATGAAATACTCCTTATTGTTTAAACCTGAAAGGTGATTTACTATTTAAGCAAACATACTAACAATGTAGAGTAAGGTTTGTAATATATGTAAAAGTAGTAAAATACATTAAAAAATAGCACAAAGCTGGATAAGGGAGGAATGGAAATAGGCTGCTTAAGTTTATTGTCCTATGCATGAAATCATATAATATCACTTAATGATAGACAATGATGGGGTAAATGTGTATACTCTAAAACCTAGGGCAACCACTAAAATAAAACTAAAAAAAAAAGAATTATAGCTAGTTAATAAACCAACAAATGACATAATGTGGGATATTTTATTTTATTTTATTTTTAGAGAGAGAGTGAGTGCAAATGGAGGAGGGAGGGACAGAGGGAGAGGGAGAGAGAGAATCTTAAGCATTCTCCATATGCAGCACGGGCTAGACAAGAAGCTCCATCTCACGACCTTGAGATCATGGCCTGAGCCAAAATCAAGAGTCAGAGGCTCAACCAACTGAGCCACCCAATGTGGGATAATTTAAAAAAATACTCAATTCATTAAAAAGTAGTCAAAAAAGAAAAAAGGGGAACAAAGAACAACGAAAATTGATATTAAATAAATGGTAAGATGGCAGATTTAAACCTAATTATATCACAGGTAATATTAAATGTAAGTGGTCTAAACACCCCAAAGCTTGTCAACTGTATAAAAAAGCATAAAACTGTATAAAAAAAACATTCATCCTATAGGTGATAGGATGAATGCAAGTAATTCATCTTATCACCTGCCTACAGGATGAATGCAAGTAATGTGCCTTAAATATAAGGACAAGACTAGGTTAAAAGTAGAAGGATGGGAAAAGATTGATCAGTCTGTATCCAATCTGGAGACAGAAACCACAAATAAAGAGGATTTTAATAGAAGTAGTTTTATATATACTAAGATATACAATTTATATAATATAAATAATTTTAATATAAAGCAACCATAGGACGGCAAGTGAAAACATGGAGCGAGAACTTTAAAAGGTCCCCAAGGGCCGTGGGAGAGCACTCACGGAAAGGCACACTTAGAAGGAGAAATCACCCTGTGGTGAGGGTGGTGGCAGAATTGCAGCCAATTCAGTGGAATTTTGCTGGGTTGCCTGGGCCGGGGCTGCTCTTGAGTTGCCAAACAAGCAGCAACAAGACTGGGACCCCGGCGAGCCACTGTTGACGGAAGAGGACTCAGAGGGTGTCAATGTGCCATACCGCAGGTCTTAGAGACCAGGAGCTGGAGAGACCTCCCTCTGCAGGAACCAGCTTAGGCTCTGGGAAGCCCTGTGCTACTAGGCGCGTAACCCTGCAGCAATCCTGGCCATGTGTGGATGGGGCCAAGGAAAAAGATCAGAAAGCAACAGCCCAGGTTGGGGCTCAGCGCTGCACTGTCTTGGTCTCCTGGCGGTGCCCCCATTGCCTGAGTCAACAGCTGAAGGAAATGTGATCAAGGCAGTGTGGTGTTGGTGCAAACAGAATACAGTTCAGAAATGGACACATACCTACACGGGCCACATATATATGATTTTCAACAAAAATGCAAGGACAATGGAGTGGAGAAAGGGAACTGTTCACAGACAGCACTGGAACAATTGAATATCCATACACAGAAAACCTGAACTTCAATCCACACCTTGGTCCATATATAAAAATGTACTCAAAATGGATGATAGACATAAATATAAAATCTGAAACTATACATCTTCCAGAAGAATGCATAGAGGCATATTTTTGCACTCTTCAGTTAGGCAAAGCTATTTTTAGATATGACACCAAAAGTACTATCTATAAAATAACAAATCAATAAATTGTTCTTTATCACAGCTAAAAAAATATCTGCTTTTTGAAAAATACTGTTAAGAAAATGAAAACAAAAACCCAAAGACTGGGAAAAAATATTTGCAGATCATGTATCTGATAAAGAACTTGGGTCCAGGATACATAAAGAACTCTCAAACCTCAGTGATCAGAAAATACATGGCTTAGCTTAAAAATGACTGGAATACTTCACCAAAATAGATAGACAAGATAATATATATGCATATAAAGAAGATGCTCAATATTATTTGTCATCAGGGACATGTAAATTAGAACCAAAATGGGATACCATTTCACACCTGTTAGAATTAAAAAGTCATGCCATAGGAAATACTGATGAGGATGTGAGGGATCTGGATCACTCAAGTACAACTCCTGGGGACTGCAAATGGGACAAACACTTTGAAAACCAGTTCCACCATTTCTTAAAACTTTCATCATACATTGATCCAGCCAGTTCACTCCAGGTAAATTTGAGTCTGAGAGCATATGGACAGTTTGGAGGTAAAAGAAACAAAGATATCCATGCATAGGTGCATTTAAGTTTCAAAACCTTCCCACCTGTGCTCATCCCCCTCATGTTTTCTGGTAGAGGAGGGAGTCAAGAACAAAATAAGATATTATAGAGAAACAAAGTATTTTTCAAATCTGAGTTTTCCGTATAAACTTTTAACTTCATTATAGTAACTCCTTTTAGTTATGAACGGCATTTCTTATAACATTCACTGACCTTTAGCCAAATCCTTGTGCACTTTCCTGGAGCGCCACTCAATAAACACTTCTATCCTGCCCTCTGCTTGAGGGAATACTACATATATATTATGCAAACATCTCTACTAAAATGAATCACCGTGCACGGAGTTTAAGTAGACTTCATTCATATCTTTGAAAACTTGATAATGCAAATATCTAGATTCCAGAAAATGCATGATTCTTCTGGAGTTGTCCTGAGTATGTCTTTGAGAAGAAAATTGGTAACGAGCCTTGAAATGGGATGCTTTACATTTCGTTCAGTTTATTGTGGTACTTTTTGGAAAAGATAACATGTTGACAAAGCCATAACCAAAAGCTATAACCATTGGAGCAAAAAAAAAAAAAAACGAATCCTGCCAACTGTTTAATTGGGTAAGACATTTAGGAAGGCCACAGATTGTGATAAGAAGCTGACTTGAAAATGTCATTTAAATAAGGCATAGCTGGAGTAAATACAAATACCCGTATTTTTTTTTTTTTTTTGATAGGGAAATAAAATACACAAACCGGGAGAAGTACATTTATTATCAAATGTAATATTAAAATGACTTGCAAAAGATCACTGGATATCTCACCAGGTATTTTACAAAATAAAAGAAAAATTCAGTGAACAGCAATTTTCTTGATGGATGTGCTTCCTCAGGCTACTGATTTACTCGATTCCCCACTGAATTTCCAATCCCACCTATGCAGCCACTGTGGGCTTCCTATCAATGTCCTGGGCTTTGTTACAACTCTCTGAGGAAGAGACTCATGCCAGCAGAATGCCTATTAAATAGTAGCGTTTAATGCATACTTGAGGAAGGAAATAATAACATTAGGCACTTTTTTTACTGAGCACTTACAATGTTCCAGAACATTCAGAAGTGTACAGGTGACCCTTGAACAGTATGGGTTTGAACTGCAGGGGTCCACTTATAGGCAGATTGTCATTGATAAATACAGTACAGTGCTGTAAATGCATTTTCTCTTCCTTCTGATCTTCTGAATAACTTATTTTCTCTAGCCTACTTTATTGTAAGAATACAGTATATAATAGATATACAAACTATGTGTTAATCGACTATGTTATCAGTAAGGCTTCTGGTCAATAGGAGGTTATCAGTTGTTAAATTTGGGGGCAGTTAAAAGTTGTACACAGATTTTTGACTGTGAGGGTGGCCAGCGATCCAACCCTCATGTTGTTCCAGGGTCAAGTGTATGCAGCCTTCTGTTGGGTTCCCTAGAAGCAGAGAATTCATGATCCACCTTGAAGGAAAGTCTCAGGAAAGACACACGACGACTGGGATAAGCAAGCGAGGGAAGGGAAAACAGCTACTCAAAACTGTGCTGTCAGGTGGGGTCCAGCATGTAGTCAGACCCAGCAGAGGCTCCTCAGAGCTGTCTTGCCTTAATACAAGGGACTTGGGGGCGTGGCGCCTGGATGGCTCAGTTGGTTAAGCATCGCCTTCAGCTCAGGTCATGATCCTGGGGTCCTGGGATGGAGCCCCACATCGGGCTCCCTGCTCAGCGGGGAGCCTGTGTCTCCCTCTGCCCCACCCCAGCTGGCGCACTCGCGCGCTCTCTCTCCCTCTCTCAAATAAATAAAATCTTTAAAAAAATACAAGGGACTTGGGTTTTGTAGAGTTTGGAGGAAACTTGTAGGTCTCCCCTTAGAAGGAGGCTTCCACAGCCCAAAGGGCAAGCTGCAGAGAGAGAATAAATGAAGGGAAATGCAGAAGCCCCAGCTGCATGGAGAGGAAATGCAGACCAACCAAGCCAGCCAAGGATCCAGGGCACCTGGACCTGAGCCAGCAGCATCTGCTGCAAGTGTGTCAATTTATTTAATCCTGGAGGCAACCCTGCCTAGTAGGTAGGGTTTTTGTGTCTATTTTTCATAGAAACTGATGCACAAAGTGATGACTTCACTTGCCAACATTACCTAGCAAGGAAGTAGCTGTGCCCACACTTGAGGAAAGAAAGGGAGAGAGGGAGGAATGAAGAGGCCAGGGGGCGAGACAGAGAGAGAGAGCGACAGTGAGTAAATCTGCAAACGCGTCCATGACCTCCTCCTGCTTCTCAGATGCTCCTGCAGTATCTGCTTTGGGAAATTCACACAAATCATTTCCAACAAAATTTGAAGTTCTTTACTTGGTTCTGTTTATGGAGGAACTTGGGTAAGGACACATGGTACTTAGGACACTACTCCAGATATCCATTTTAAAAATCTGATTTTTCATTTCAAAATCATGGTGGAAACATCATTCCTAACTAAACAACTAGGGAAACCCTCACTCCATTTTCCAAGGTATTCACCTGGATATTTAACTTTTTTTCTTATGTTTCACCATACTGGGATTGTATATTTACAGGTACCAGCCCTAGTTCCTGTAAGATGAGCTAGGTAACTGATGTGTAAACAAGACGAAGGCAAGTCATGTTCTCTCTCAGTGACTCAGTTTCAATTTTTTGTAATACAAACATATTAAAAATATCATGTATTTTAGATTCAAAATATAGTATATCTTAAAAGACATTTAAAATGAAAAAATACTACAGTAATGCTAAAATATGCTTATCATGAATACTTTTTCAAAATGATAGTTTTTGGTAAGGATCCATGGGAAGTCCATATGCACAATGGCAAACCTTGTTTTTCATTCATGGTATAGTTCTGTCCATTAATTTGTCTCTATGCTTGTTTCTATGGACTCAGATGAACACTGGATATTCTCTACCTGGTGCCATAAATGAGCTACCTTACATGTTTCTAGCAATATCAACTTACTTTGTCCCCTTTGATCTATTTATATGATTTTACCAACACCTCCATTTACATTATGTGCTATTAATTAGATGACTTATGGCAATATGATTGATTAAATCTAAAATCTTGTTTCTCTAACCAGCATACTTTAGTCACATCTTTTCTCTTTACCTATTTCCTTGTCCTTTTAGACGAACTCACCTAAAATGCTGTTTGTTTGAGCCTACATCTAAAACTGAGCTTCCTCTTAAGTTGTCCTGCATTGCTAGGTTTTTAAATCACATGTTTTCTACCTTAAAATTAACTCTGGACATCTCAAGTCATCATTGCCTATATGTCTAGCTGAATGTCCAAAAATAACACTAGAATTTTCTAGGTCCTTCATCTTCTATGCCACATTGCATTGTTAACCTTGATGGCCAAAGTGTTCATAAGATGAAACCTGAATCATATTATACAATTCCATATATCATATTGTAATTTGCAAAAGGTTAATATGATTTCAATAACACAGTGAAAATGTTGTGGCATTGAGATGCTAATCTGAATTCCATCTAGGGGACATTCCCTCTCCATGAACTTTTTTATATCCTTTATCTGCAGCTCTTCTATCTCAGAGGTCCCCAAGGAAGTTTGCTGTGTCTCCCAATTTCTGCCAGGTGCACCTTATGTGGGCTTCACAAACAATCCAGAAAAGCTCTGACAAAGGCAGACAGAGAGGAGGCAAAGGAGAGGAGGAGCGATTTTCTACATCAAAGATAATACAACACACTCGCCAACATTTTATAACAAGGTATGGAACACACATTATCCATGCATTCTGAAAACATCCTGTCATTCTAGGTCTCTGGTGAGTCTTGCCAGGCACTTTGAAATTGTACTTGCAAATACAATTCCTAGTTCTCGCAATATGATCTAGGTGAGTGATGCATAAACAACCGTCTCTCTTATCACCAAGGCGGGGAAGACAAATGGAATTCAAGTAGCATATTCTGAGCAATTATATAGAGACTACTCCTGGTGGTACTGCTCTTCATCCTACACACACCTCACTGCTTATATAAAACAATCGCTGTCTGATGAATGATTTTAACAAAGCAGCAAAGAAACAACTCTACGATGGCATAAAGAAGCAAGACTTGACCTACCAGTGTAACAGCTTACAATAATGACAGTTGAAGAGGAAATGCAGATATAAAAAACTGTGAATATCAAACGTAGTTTGAGACAAAAGAGTGTCATAATTTAGTTAGCATGACTGAGTTTTTAATGAAATCAACGATAGCCATAATCACTTACAAGGCAGCATCTGATAGAAAAGAAAAAGCACTTAAATGGCTTGAAGCCTTTTTTTACCTCTATCGTGGAAAGTGCTGTGCTGCACATAATACAGGGAATTAATATATACTGATAGCATAAAATTTTTTTAAAGATTTTGTTTATTTATTTATTTATTTATTTGAAAGAGAGAGAGCACAAGCAGGGTGAGGGACAGAGGGAGAGGGGCAAGCCAACTCCCCACTGAATGCTGAGCCTAATGTGGGACGGGGCTCCATCCCAGGACCCTGAGATCATGACCTGAACTGAAGTCAGAGGCTTACCCGACTGAGCCACCCAGGCGCCTGGGATAGCACCAAATTTTAAAATCAACAAATCTTTGATGTCAGTTGAAGACATAGACCATAGTAATGATCAGTGGAGAAAGGGAAGTCTCTTCCCTGATGTTATAATTCATAGGCCTTTCTTGGCCTTATCTACCTTGAATATTAAGAATAGTATGATCCAGTGCATTTTTTTCTTCATAATGGGTAGTCCATGAAAAATTAAAACTAATGAACAGTGAAGATATTCAGTAGCTAGAAATACTTAAATTATTATATTCTAGGGCCATACCAGTCTAAGAAAAACAACACACACATGAGATGCTTAAATTCCCCTACATAGAGCACTAAAGGCATCTATCTACAAAATACAAACAAATTAAATGACCAGGTCAAACTCACTGGACATTTATCTGAAAGCAGATATTTCTCTTTTACTAAAGAACACACAGAGAAAACAAAATTATTTCCTTAAGTAAATAATTGTTGGACTTTTGGTAGACTGATCTATTTAGCCATTTAAATAAATCCCCTTGATATTTTCATTCTTAAAATTTTTTTGATAAAAAATTAGCTAGGTCCCAATATCCTTAATTAATTAGCAATACTCATTTCCATTGTTTATTGATACAATATTCACTCCACACCTGAGTAAATATTCTTCCTTCGGAAAGTCACTGGTTAAATTATCCTGTGCCATTTATCACTAAAGGCGCAGTCATGTTTGTACTCTGAAGTTCCTTCTCTGCTAGAAGTAATTGAGGCTTTGAGCTTCCAAAAGGTTAACTAACCCATGAATGACCAAATAGTTTCATCTCAGAGGGTCATTGTTCTTAAAAGTTACCGTCATTAGAAGCCATGACAGCTTAACTACCTACCTTGGACTTGTTTTTAAACCATGAAGAATTAGAAACCAAAATAAAAATTCTCACTTTTATCAGGGGTTAGATTACCATAAGGTCAACATCTTCAAGGTGACGGTGTCATCTGAGCTCAGTGCCTGTGCACAATTTTGTACTCAGTTTTGAACAGGCCCTAAATTGCTTAGAAAAAAAATGTATCCCCGATTCGTTTTTCGGGGGGAAAATCCATAAATGCAACTACAAAAAAAAAAATGCCCCACTAAAATGTCTTGGAGACTTTACGTTGTTGTTGTTTTACTGTTAAAGATGATATTTGAGGAGCTCAAATCATAGAAACAAAATCACATGTAATAAAAATAAAAACATGTCCCAGATATCTGTACATAAAGAAAAGAAAATATTGAAAGGAATTGGTTGCTCTTTTACCTCTCCATCCAGAACAAGACTGGTAAAAGGGTAATAACACAGCGGCTCTGCTTTTCTCAACCCAAGAGGGTGGAATGAAGGCTAAGGATGTTGCAGATGGAACAAACCTTCTTATTACTGATTTCCATTTGTGTATGATATACTGAGCTTCCCCGATTGCATTTCCTATAAATGTTTGTCGAATGGATGATGAATGAATGAATGAATGAATGAATGAGCTGCAATTCAAAAGGGCATAAATAATATGATCGTTAAGCGCCATTTCTTCTCCTTTCTAAAGCAGATGAACTACTAACCTGTTTCTCTTTTTATAAGGCATGCATGTGTATGTGTTAGCTTCATTACATGTTGTTACATGCTCATGCACAATTGTAAGAGAAAAATTCCCCCAGAGCAGTTAAATAGGCAAGGAAGATTTATTCAAGATGATTCCAATAGAAGGAAAAGGTTGAACTCAGTTCCACTGAAACAAAAGGTGAATGAGTTTTAAGCTTGAGGCTGAGCTCCTGGAAAAGTACTGGAGGACATCAGGGGAGGTCGTCTGACGTGATGAGGCTGGCTGTGTTCGCTGACTGATATTTATGGACGTTAGGCTCCTACTCTCCCAGCGCCTGGGAGATGGGGCACTATCATTCCTGATGATGACATTTCCCTAGTCCTTGAGAAAGACATCCCTAGGCTGTAGGAGATATACATCTCAAAGGGACAGAGAAAGCGTGTGCAGTTGAAAGTTTTCTAAAGTAAATGCTTAAAGAAAAGGGAAGTCAGGGGACTATAGTCAGAAAGAAATCTGTCTAAAGTTCAGTCAGGCTGAGAAGAAAGATAAGGCCATCTTGGTCAATGCCTGCCCATATTTATATATTTTGTTAAACCTGCATATTCATATATTTATATATGGGAAAGTGATAGTGACCTGGTTTATACCAATTAGAATTCAACATGGTCCCATGCCCAAAGAGCTTAAATATATTAGCAGATAATATAGTATTTTTAAAAATCAAATTATAGAATACATATTCATGTGTTATAATTATTAAATGTACTCTCTAGACACCTAATTACAACTATAGCATTTCTCTCTAGAAGGCTGAAGAAATTTCAAGTGAAATTCTATGTTAGTTGCATATTTCCAAGAAAAAGTTCATTTTACATTTACTGATTGATAATTGATTTTCTAGCTTTTGAAAATGTCATTTGGAACAAAGAATTCATTTTTAAAAAGTAGATGAAGTGAAGACTTGCAAGAATAGTCTGAATATCAAAATTTTAAATGACTGCTGATACTTTTATTTGAGTTGAGATGTGTAGTAGCAAATTTCCAGTTGAGGAAACTTTTGTGGTCTGGTAACAAGTCAAGGAGATGATGTGCTGGAAACCTTCTTTGCCCTGGGTCAGACTTTCATCTCTCTCCCCTGGACTACTGGATGTGCTCTTTTTCTGGTCCCCTTTCTTGAAATGAAACTTAAAAAATCATTTCATTTGTGCTCCATAAAGAGTCCGGATTTATTTTTCTAAAATGTCAAATGTAAGTCTGTCTCATTCTCCTTCTTACCTTACCCTGCCATGCCTCCCCAAAGCCTGTCCTACAGTCCAAATTCCAAGCTTTGTAGTGAGCTCAAGGAATGCCTGTCTTCTGAACCACTCTGTACCCCAGTGCAACCACATAACTCCTTTGCCCAAATCATCTTACCAAAACCCAAAGACCAGGTTTTTTAGACTCCACTGTACTTAAGAATCAGTTACTAGTTTGAAGTGCAGACTCCAAGGTCCCACACACAGCTATTCAAATTCAGCATGTCTGTGCTGGACTCCGGAATCTGAATATTAACAACCCCTCAGAATGTGTCTGAAGAAGCTGTATTCTACTTCCTTCAGATCTGGTTTAAAAGCTGAATTCTACAGATGGAGGTGGGTGAGAGGACAGAAGTCATAGTTTTCTGAATTTACTTGTTATTTGCTTTTGATGTTGCAACTATGAAGATATTTTACATAATTAAAACTTTTTAAAAAGCAGAGCGATCCTTAAAATTTTAAAAAGTCAATTCCTGAAAATCCTTTCCTGGAACAGACTCTACCCCCAACATCCTCTGTGTTTCTTCCTCACTTTACGCTGCCTCTGGACTGAGCACACACATGCATCAGGTGTTGCGCTCATCACAGTGCACTATGGTTATTGTTTGTTAAACTGAACAGATTATAAGTCCTATTGAGCCTAGGATCTTAATGTGTTCACCCTTGTAGCATTTAGCCCTGGGATTGGCACATTATGATTCTTCAATAAATGTCAAATTATTTATTTATGATATATAACCATATTCTCCCAGGGCTTTAGAGCAATGTGGGGATGTCCTAAATCTTTTTTTTTTTTTTTTTAAGATTTTTTTTTTTTTTATTTGAGAGAGAAAGAATGAGACAGAGAGAGCATGAGAGGGAGGAGGGTCAGAGGGAGAAGCAGACTCCCCGCCGAGCGGGGAGCCTGATGCGGGACTCGATCCCAGGACTCCAGGATCATGACCTGAGCTGAAGGCAGTCGCTTTACCAACTGAGCCACCCAGGTGCCCAAGGGATGTCCTAAATCTTGATTCTTTTAGGATGTCATTGTTTAGACTGGTAACATGGAGGCAGGGATTTTGTTCAAATTAATATCCCCAGTGCCTGGACCAGTAACTAGCACTTAGTAAGTCAATTCTGTTGACTGGTTAATGAATGAGTGAATGACTAGCATAATTATGCCTAAAACACCCACAGATAATGGTGTATCTGATTCATTCAACAAGTGGATTCTACTGGTCATTCTATTTCTTGGTTTATGTATACTAAGGCAATAATGTTCTGTTTGAAATATTCCAAAATATATTGGAGGAAATGAAAGATATTTAGAAGAGGAACATGTTGTCAAATAAAAAAGGCAGACACAACACATTTGGACACATACTTCCAAGTTTTTCCATTGAAAAAAATCCCTGCAAAGACTGTGGTCTTACTGACAAATGAATGACCACTTGGGGTTTTCATAAAGCTTTTGTGAGTTTGTTATAATAAAAAAGAGCAACTCTTCTCTGCCATTGTTTGAGAAGGAAATAGCTTTGATTTGAGGGGCATAACATGCATTTAGCTAGTAGAAATGAAGCCTTTTAGATGGATATATTGGTGTGACTAAATTGGGCTTAATTTCTCAAACAGACTTCTTTAAAGACCTTAGAAATGATTGACTGGAGTGATTCCTTTAAGAGAGATTTATGTAGGCAAGACCCAATTTAGAAATAGTTTTTTCCTGAATGTGCTAAGTATTTTCATTAACAAACCAGAAATGTTATTGTGATCTTTGTCTAGATATTTGTTTAGATGTTTGACTTTAATACCTTCTTGCTGCCTCATTCTGAGTATTCTGCCTAAGCAGTTCCCCCAATGCTAGCCCACAAATTATCCATGACAGATTGTCACTATTCTTCAGCAAAACAAAACAAAACAAAACAAAACAAAACCAGAAAAAAATGCCATTATGTCTATATCCATATTTCTGTATCCCTATGTCAGGACACAATAAAAAGTTGACAATTCTACATGGTGTTTCAATTAGAGAGGGAAAAAAATTGTTCTGTGAAAATCTAATGTCTATGCCTGTTCATTCTGGTTTATTCCACCAATACCGAGGAGACTATGAGAATGATGTTATCACCCCACCTCCTTCCACCTTAAACTTGTCATTCTCCTAACACTATCGCCAGTCCTTAGCCTCTACTGTGCTTCATTGTCTTGGAGTCTTGCTAGGTGATGACTGACCTGCTTTATCTGATAAAATCAAATGTGGTTCCTCTGATTATTTTTTCTTCCTCATGATCAGGGCCAGAAGAATATTTCATACACCAGTAGTGGGCTTTTCTCCTTGAAAGATTTTGAAAGACGTGTCTTTGGGAGCATGTGAGTAATAATGATTAAAAAGATAATCAATTACCTTAAAAAAATAAAATACATCAGGGTTACCTTGCCCTCCCATTCCCTGTTTGAGTAAAACTAGAATATGTGAAATGGGGAAATTCATAAAAACTTATACCAGTCATCACGATGTGAGACATCAGAAAAAGTAAAGAATAGCAGAGACTACAAAATATCTAAATCCCGTTACTAACAACTCCAAATGAACCAAGCACATGGCTTGTTTGCTCAGATACAACAGTGGCTACAGTTAAAATGAAATGCAGGTCCTGCTCCTGGTAGATAGAGTCTTCGTCCTCACAAGGATGGTATTAAAAGGAGAGAAGCTCACAGATGAGATAAATAGTATCAAAGAAGTACCTGGTTGTCTAAATAGATCCTCCTGGAGAGTAACAAGAACTAGCTAGGAAAAGGTTTGCATAGAAGTAAAATTGAGACCAAGGGAAGGAAAAAGGGCTTACATGTACACTGAGGATGCATGTTTGGAAACTTCTCAGGTTTGAGAAGCTGAGCTGTGCTCAACTGAAGTCACTCAACACTGGTTGAGTGACTGTGGAGGAGGTAAATGTTCTGTAGGCTTTCTTAACAGCATCTTTCCTGGCTGCCATGACTTCTGTATGGAAAGACCCTCTGGGGAGCAGGGAGTGGAGTCAACACCACTTACAAACTAGTTTATGTGTTTTCCTGCTTCTTGAGGGAAGGCAGTGGACTTACTCATCTATATCCATGCAGAGGCAATATCTAGAAAAGAAACTGGCACATGGTAGGTCTTTACAATTTTACTGAATTGAATTAATTGACCAATAGAGTACACATTAGTGATTTAAGCAAGACATTTAACATATTTTAAGCAAGAAACATAATCGGATACTAGAAATTTTACATATAATGACAAGTTTTGGGGGCATGATGGTTTGATGGCAGTTTTGTGGACTAATTTTCCTGAAATTACAACATGTAGGAAGCAACAGAATCCAAGTAGGTATAGATCTAGAGCCTGGTCAGTACTTATGTGAATAATGAATAACAAAAATATCTGGTTCATTCAGTAATGCATCATTTCATATCACAGTGGCTTTCATGGATGAGGCAGTGTATACCAATGGACAAAATGAATAAGATGATTCTCAGGGATGTTTTTGTTTTTTTTAATTTTTTTATTGTTATGTTAATCCCCATACAGTACATCATTAGTTTTAGATATAGTGTTCCATGATTCATTGTTTGTGCATAACACCCAGTGCTCCATGCAGAACGTGGCCTCCCTCAGGGATGTTTTTAAAAGAACTTTGCAGGTGATATTGATGTTTAAACCGTTTTAAAGAGCAAAAATTATAGTGGGAAAAAAGTTTGGTCTATATAGGAGATGGTAAAAGTAAAACACGATCTTAATCTTGCCTCTGCTACCAATTCTGTGTATAAGTTAGTCCATTATAACTTGCCAGGCTGCCAGTTTCCTCGTTTATTAACCAAGGAGTTGAGAGTTGGGATGAGTACACACGTCGATGTTTGGATACTAGATAAGGTGATCACTATGACCTCTTTCTTCTCAAATGTTTCAAAATTTTATGAGTAAGAAGTAACGAAAATGAGAGCAAACAGGAGTTCAGCACAACTTCAAAAAGGAGCCCACTGCCTAATGACCCATTTCCTTGAAATGAGAACTAACCACAGAAGCCCCAGCTCTAGGGCACTGTGTGCTATGACCAGCACTACTATCCTAAGTCACTATGAGACTGATGACTTCATATTTTGACTACACATTTCCAGGGAATATGGGTGGATTTAGATGGCTTGAACGATGGGCAAAAAAATCACATCTCCTGATGATTTCCTGGGTCATTGATATCCTTTGGCCACTATCAGGGCCACGAAATAGAGACATGACAAATTTAATAAGGAAAACCCCATGGAAAGCACAGCTTCGTAATAGTCAGCTTAGGTGATAATGAACAACCCCCAAATCTCAGAGTTTTATGAAGAGCTGCCTTCCTCTCTGTCTTACCCTATTGTGTAGCTGTGGGTTGACTGTGATGCTTCAAGCTATGATTCTGTTCCCTGTGTCTTCTCTTCCATTGACCCAGATTAAAAGAGGAGCGTCATCCTGGGCATTAACGTGAATGGCAGAGGACAAGAGCAAAACCAACAAACTACATTAAAATCCTTGCATAGATGTGATATCGTCATGTTCCACAACTGGGCAGCACGAGTTGTGGGACTGTGGCTGACAAAGGACAGGGAGCACGTTCTAACTGCAGGGGGAGTCCTGGGGGTGCCTGGACACAGAAGGATGTGCTGTGACTATGGAAGGAGGGGAGTGCAAAGTGCTGACAAGCAATCTGGGAGCTGATACCCAGGCTCTCACTGTGAACCCGAAGGATATTCCTAAACATCATGTCTCATACAAAGTCTTCCTACTTCTTTACCGTGGGGTGCCTACTTCTTGCAACTCTTGACAGCATAGAGATGCTGGAGATGGGGTCCAGTAAGAAAGAGAAGTGAGAAGAAGAAGAAAGAATTAGTGAAAACAGTAATCACAATTATTTAATGTATTTTAGAGGCAGGATGGAATTTGGGATAATGTATTTCAACCTTTTCATCTGTAGGATGAACAAATCAAAACAAAACAAGGATGAACGGCACAGACATGGCTAGGTTTTACAGACGATGGTAGTTTCACTTTTTGATGCCAGGTCTTTGGACTCCAGTGTTCTTTTGAGTAAAAAACAACCCACCCACCCACCCCCACGCACAGAATATGACCAGATTCTTGCTTTCTACATTTCTAAATAGTAGTGATTTTCACTAAAGGATGACTCACACTTCTGTCTCTGAGATGTGGTTGTGTCTGCTATTATTGGAAGTATACAACTTGGAAAACTAATCCACCACCTGCCCAAATCCCACTATTTCACTTGAACAACTGAAAATGAGTTGAGCTCTGTGGAGCCCCTCAAGGGCTTCAGATAAATTTCATTGAATTGTAATTCAATATTTTTACTTCAATCCGCACGACTATGTATATTGGTGAGATTGGGCACTCTCATTATCCCAACGAACTGTGATGTATCTTCTCTGAATTACATTTAAATTGAATTTCAAAAGACTTTCCAGCACATAAAAAGAAAAACCAAGGAAAATGCCTCATTTCTCTCCATCTCAGAAACTGAAGGGAGCAGGTTGCTGAGAGTTTTATCATCAGAAGTTCCTATTCTGTAAATCTGAATTTGGGAAATGTGAAAAAAAATCAAGCCATTTTAAAATATATTAGGAGAAGGAGGAGGAGAGAACAGTCAACGTGTTCAATTCATTGTCAGTGATTAGCTGACTATATTCTGATTTAAGAAGCACACGCACAAAAAAATCATTCCCTATTCTCTCTCCAACTGTGCTGCGAAATGAATACAATGATCACAAAATGATGAATTTTTAAATATATCTTTTGCTCCTTAAAGAAAAAGTAGCTGGCCTGTCAAAATAGGTGCTGCCTTCCAAATTTCCAGATTACAGGTGTTTCCCCGTGATATAATTAACTTAAATGGCTGTCTTCCTGCCACGATGACAAAGGTGGGACACTTTACGTAACTACTATCCATCTTGTAAGGAGTGTAGAGAGCTCTCACTCCTGACTGGCTTCACACACTGATTAATAGACACTTTCTATTTTAGGCTTTAATTAAAAGCAATAAAAGCAGTCAACTGTAGGCCGTGATTGTGTTGGTGACAAAAAAAAAAAAAAAAAAAAAGTGTCATTAGGAACATGGAATATCAAGCCCTGAACGAATTTAGCATGAAGCCTTGTAAGTGGGTCCAGATGCCTGTGCTCAAACTTCTCTGAGAGCCCCATCACTCAGAGATCGCACTTATCACAAAAAACAGCATTTAAGAGTGGAACTGTCTGGGGCGCCTGGGTGGCTCAGTCGTTAAGCGTCTGCCTTCAGCTCAGGTCATGATCCCAGGGTCCTGGGATCGAGCCCCACATCGGGCTCCCTGCTCAGCGGGAAGCCTGCTTCTCCCTCTCCCACTCCCCCTGCTTGTGTTCCCTCTCTCACTGTGTCTCTCTCTGTCAAATAAATAAATAAAATCTTTAAAAAAAAAAAAAAAGGGTGGAACTGTCAGTGTTAGGTCCAGTGTGCTTGAATTTAAAAGAAATCCACATCATATTTTTCCTATCTTTATATAAATATCGAAGTCAGTGGAAACAAACAAACAAAAAAAGATAACTTTCGAATGAGCAAACTCTAGCCTCTAGGTTTTGTTATAAAATATACATTGCTGAATTAATTCCATTGCGTCTGAAGAGTGATTTAATGTAAATCATGGCACAGATGTCATGGGCTATTGTGACTCTCATAGAGAAAAGTCAAGCAAATGGTTATTGATCCCCACAGTATTACACTAATTATTCACTTACCACTCTACGACAAATATTTACCTGTACTTGAAGCCGTACAGAAAGTAGGCAAGTAGAGAGGACGTAGTATTAGCAACACACGGGACGGTGGGAGTTGTATGATTTTTGCTTTCTACTCGCATTCCCGCAGCCTCTCCGAGCCCTTGAGTGACAGGCAGAGTGGCAATTGCAGAGGGGTTCCCCAATACCTGATGCTCACGGTCGGATCCTTACAGGGCTGCAAGAGGGTCCCTACTTCCCGGAGGTTCTAAGGGCCGTTCTCTATGGCGCAGTGAATCAAGACCAAACAAGGACTTAAGAAAGTACCTGAGCTCAGGTCATCCTTCAGAGGAAGGCTTCCTTCTCGGTCCCGACAGGGAGAGCCCTGTGGTGTTTGCGCATGATGTAAGGTCATGACTTTTCAGGGCTCCGTGTTTGGGCACAGAAGGAAGACTGATACCAGCTCAGCCATTTAAGAAGGCAGGGTGATAAAGGTTTAAAAAATGAAATCTAGTGTGACAGGAAAAACATTCACATATGAGTTTCATAGCCTCTCCCCTTCATTCCCCATTAAAGATAATTCTATTTTTGCCAGTTTTATTCAGGGTGCTATGTGTGCATTGGCCAAACAGGGGTGGAGGGCGGTTGGAAGCGTGGAAATTAAAGAAGCCAAGCACAAACTGATTGATTTTGTTGGAAAAGGCATAGAATTACCCCTAGAAAATAAAACATATAAGAAGGGGAACTGGTGATAAACATAAAAGCCAGCAATTCTGTGCTTTAGAGAAGCAATGTAGGGCTGGGGGTTTTGGAAGAGAGCACAGCCTTCTGGAGGCAGCAAGTAAAACAGAATGGAGGATGGGAGATGATTTTAAAATTTTTTTTTTTTATTAAAATTTCTTTATGTGCCTATGATCTTTTGGAGGATAACAGTAAATATTTAAAGTATATTTAAAAATGTCTTTAGGTATAGGACAGGAATTTTATTTTAATACAATATTTTACAAATTCATACAAAATGGGCAGTAATATACACAGATTTTGCTATGTAATAGTAAGTGTAAAGTCCCTCTCTTTTCTAATACACGCATCTAGGGCGCCTGGGTGGCTCAGTTGGTTAAGCGACTGCCTTCGTTTCAGGTCATGATCCTGGAGTCCCAGGATCGAGTCCCGCATCGGGCTCCCTGCTCGGCGGGGAGTCTGCTTCTTCCTCTCCCACTCCCCTCTCTTGTGTTCTCTCTCTCTCTCAAATAAATAAATAAAATCTTTAAAAAAAAAAAATAATAATGAAAGCTTGTCTTTAAAAAAAAAAAAAAAAATACACGCATCTAGAAATCTAGCCAGCGCTTCTTAAAACTACCACAGGCCAATTTATTCCAGTCACTGGAAACATGAGACAAGTTTAAATTATATTTTAGTGTGATTCTTAAGATACTAAAACATTGATATTAGATTTTGAGGGGTAGATTCACTTCTTTGTTTCCTTCTTTACTATCATTAATACTATAAATCGGAAGTAGGAATGTGCTGACATTTCTCTCCTGGAATGAATGTGATTCTATTTTGTAGTTTCTATAACCTTCTTATCAATTGCAAAACACTATGGTTTGATACCCCTGAAACCTAGGAAGGGCTATTTTTCCCTCGTCATATTCAGTTAGATTAAAATAAAAGAGTGCAAATCTTTTTGATTATCTCTTCAACAGTCAAGAAGTCCATTAAATTTCCAATATTAACAATCAGTTTTTGTAATTAAAATGCATCTCTTGGTTCTTTTCATTTGGTCAATAGACAGCTTCTATTTGCATATAAAATCATTGGGATGTGAATTGTAAACAATTCATGATGAGACTCCTAGGCCTAAAAATGTCTCTCTACTTGTAAAATTGTCCAAATTCTACTTAGCAAGCAGATTCAAACTTACACATACATTGTTTCTACCAAGCTCAAATCAATACATAGACTTTTTTAAACTCTTTTCTACGTTACATTATTTTACTTATATAAATTTTGAGTGTGTTTGATTGAATCCAAATACTAGGGTTGAGTCTGGGCTTTTCTTCCTAAAAACAGAATATCCCTGTACAAGCAGAGTAAATTATCTTGCTTTTTCTCATCTGTGAATTGGAGATGAAACCTGTACATGCCTTATATGTATTTTGTGAAGTTTTAATGAAATTGTGCATGGAATGTGCTCAGTACTCAGCACAGGGACCAGCACAGAGCAAGCTCCAGTAAAATGAAGCTGTTATTTCCATGATGAAATTAACGTTTGAATTCTTTCCCAGAGCCTCACAGAAAGAGATGGTGCATTTCAACATTGACACTTCTAGCGAAGTGGGCCACCGTCAACATGAACAAGTACAGAATGCTCACTCTATGCATACTAAAGCCTCCACTAAGCCTAGAATTAGAATGTCTTGACTTTCCTATGGATGTACATCTTCTGCTCCACAGAAAAACCGTCACTGCAAACACCTCCATGCATTTTGGGGCCTACACAAGAAACACCACTCTCTCAAATGGCTGTACAAGTGGAATTTTGGGGGGAAAAATGAGGATTTGTTTAAAATATCTCTCTCTCTCTTTTTAGAGAGTAGTTGAAGATATTTTATGTTCTCACTATAATTATATCTTTTGGAGACTTAACATCAAATGTAGTGGTTATTTCAATCAGGAAGACATTAATTTCTATAAACCTAGGTCTAAGTATCATTATGGATCATGTTCTCAACGGGACCCAGTTTTGATGAGATGGACACATTTTCTCTTTTCTAGAGTCATTGCCCGTACTTCCTTCCCCCGCTTAGGTGAGCCAAGGAGGCTGGAGGGTGCTGCTGTTGGGGGGGGGGGGGCTAGGAGAGGGGACACCCTTCCCTGAGGACAGGCGGCTCTGCCAGTTTTTCTCCTAGAGGATTGTCCTTTATCATGGAGAATACTCTGGGCGTATTTCCCACTGGTTACTTCCTACCTTTATTTTATTTATTTATTTATTTATTTATTTATTTATTTATTTATTTATAGGAGCTACAACTGGATCTTTAATAGGCTGGGCTTACTCTACAGTATTTCAGGAACAGGGTCCTTGGGGGCTAGAACTCAGCATCCTTTTTTGTGCCAGTGAAACCCTGTTTAGAATGGTTGCTCGGCCCTCTGCAGAGCCACATGTGACTTTTTACATTTATTGGTTTTTAAAAAAATTTTTTTAAACATTTTTATTTAAATTCAATTAATTAAGATATAATGTATTATTGGTTTCACAGGCCTGTGATTCATCAGTCTTATATAACACCCAGTGCTCATTATATCACATGCCCTCCTTAATGTCCATCACCCAGTTACCCCATCCCTCCACCCTCCTCCCTCCCCTCCAGTAACCCTCAGTTTGTTTCCTATGATTACGAATCTCCTATGGTTTGTCTCCCTCTCTGGTTTCATCTTGTTTTATTTTTTCCTCTCTTCCCCTATGATCCTCTGTTTTGTTTCTTAAATTCCACATGAGTGATTATCATATGATAACTGCCTTATCTGATTGACTTATTTTGCTTAGCATAATACCCTCTAGTTCCATGCATGTCATTGCAAATGGGAGGGTTTCATTTTTTTGATGGCTGAGTCATATTCCATTGTATATATTTATACCACATCTTCTTTATCCATTCATCTGTTGATGGACATCTGGGTTCTTTCCATACTTTGGTTATTGTGGACATTGCTGCTATAAACATTGGGGTGCAAGTACCCCTTCAAGTCACTTACATTTGTATCTTTGGGGTAAATACCCAGTAGTGCAATTGCTGGGTTGTAGGGTAGCTCTATTTTCAACTTTTTGAGGAACCTCCATGCTGTCTTCCTGAGTGACTGCACCAGCTTGCTTTCCCACCAACAGTGAAGGGGGGTTCCCCTTTCTCCACATCTTCACCAACATCTGTCAATTCCTGATTTGTTAATTTTGGCCATTCGGACCAGTGTGAGGGGGTATCACATTGAGAACACTGACAGGATCTTTCTTGGCTCTTAGCCACAAGAATCTGATAGGATTCCAGGATGTAAAACCCATGTAAGGTCTCCCTCAAAGAGTTTCTCACTCATGTCAGACCATAGTTAGCCTCCAGAAATGTGTCAAAGTGTCATTTAAATGTTCCTATCAGTTAATCACTCCAGGAGCAGCTTTGATTCCAGCTGGAACCCTGGATTCGCCATTTCTTCAGAGTCCACTGTGGTGGCTCGCCCTTGGAACTCACCTCTTTGATGGACCAAGAAAAGTCAATTTTCAGTTTGTTCAGTTTTTTTCCCTTGTTTATGATCAGGCCAAGCTCCATGTCAGAGCTGAAACTGGAAGTCTTCTCAGTAAGTTTATTTCTAAAGTATATTTTTTCATCTTTCTTTTAGGTAATTCAATTTGAATTTTAGAGAGTGACATAATTTCATTTGGATGACTTTCATTGGGTTCATTGCAAATTTAGGTGTTTGAATTTTATAAACCTATACTTGTCAACATTTTCAGGAGTGAGGTGATTGAGTTCAAATTTAAATATAAGTAAGAGTAGATAATAAAATGTTTTTCAGGGCGCCTGGGTGGCTCAGATGGTTAAGCGTCTGCCTTCAGCTCAGGTCATGATCCCAGGGTCCTAGGATCGAGTCCCACATCGGGCTCTGTGCTTCTTGGGAGCCTGCTTCTCTCTCTCTCTCTCTCTCTCTCTCTCTCTGTCTCTGATGAATAAATAAATAAAATCTTTTAAAAAAAATGTTTTTCATTATTTTGAAAAATAAAAATAAATTATAAATTATTTCTTAAATATAGAATATATTATTTATATATTGTTGGCTTCTTCAGGACTGATAATATAAAATCATAAGTAATTTAGTCTAGTATTATTAGAAAAAAATTTCTATTTCATAATCCCTCAGAAAATGTCAACCAAATAGTTATTTACCAAGCTTTCTAATGACAACCAAAAAAACATATTTATTGTTTATTTCCTGAGTGAGAAATGTCTCCAAACCTATTTACACATAATATAAATACAAATACATAACATAACAGAGATGAATCATAATATAAATTAGAAATTGGATCATTTAAAAAATTTTTATTGTTTTAAAAGCAGTAATACATATGGAGATAAATACGTATTCTCTTTTGCCCACCCTCCATCATTCTCTCTCTGAAGATCTAAAAGAATCAAAATACTTTTAATAAAATCATTATTAGGGCGCCTGGGTGGCTCAGTTGGTTAAGCGACTGCCTTCGGCTCAGGTCATGATCCTGGAGTCCCTGGATCGAGTCCCGCATCAGGCTCCTTGCTCAGTGGGGAGTCTGCTTCTCCCTCTGATCTTCCCCCCTCTCCTGCTCTCTCTCTCTTATTCTCTCTCTCAAATAAATAAATAAAATCTTTAAAAAAAATCATTATTAACTGGTAGCTATTTTTTAGTCTAATTAATGCAAAAAAATCAGAGAAAAAAGAAAACAAAATGGAAGCTAAAGAAACAATGATGCATGCGGATCGTTTTAAAAAGTCATTGCCAAGAAACATTTGTTTTACTCCAAAATGTCTAATAATGCCAGGGATAGGAAAAATGAAGGATATTTGCCATTGAATGCCAACAAAGACACAAGAGTTTCATTGTGGCAGCCCCTCCTTCTCTTTAAGGGGCTTGGCATGTTTCATAAATGTTGGAGAAGGAATCTCCATGTGGCTTGTGTCCACCTATGGAGAATGTTTGAAGGAGGATGCAATGAGGGGTTTAGTATTATATTACCATCACCATCATCATCATCATCATCATCATTATTCTCTCCCTGGACTTGGAGTCATTTTCCCACATCGAGAACTGCCACACTTTGAGTATTTGGGGGTGCGGAGCCTGCTTCCCACTAGGAAGGGCGCTAGGAGGTGACCTCAGGTCAGCCACGCAGGCCCTTCTGCCCAGGGAGTCAAACCAGAGCCTAGTGACACCCTGCAGCCGTCACGATAACAGACATGGGGATACAGTCAGTGGTCATGACATCATGAAACCCATGTGGAGATTAGATCCAGTGCCCTGTGCCAGTGACAATGGTGGTTAAGCTATGACACCAGAGTTGAGCGGAAAAAGCAAGTTTTCTCACTGAACTGCTTCTGGGGCTGGACTTCGGCAGTGCGGCTGCCTGCAAAGCTGCCCTGGGCTCCTACTTGTTCTTGAACCTGCTTCTCCAGCTGTTCTTGTGATGCAAGTGCTGTCCAAACGTCATTTTCTTAAATCAGCCTGAACTATGTTTTATTGTTCACGACTAAGAGGTCTGGCTAAAATGGAGGTCATGACTGATAATGTGATTGTTTTGAAACGAACAGAAAATCTAAGTTTGGATTTAGTGACCACATCTTTTGTGGTAAAAAACAATTGAGTTTTCTTTAACAATATGTGTTAATGAAATTTTGGTGCACCAAGGAAAGCACATATTTTCATTAGAGGTAAGAAAAAGAGAAAGACGTATGCTTGGAGGAATTGCAGTAAAAGACTTTATGATTGCTCCTGGGACTCTGGGGGAAGAAAGAGAGGGAGGGAAGGAGGGAGGGAAGAAAGGAGGGAGGGAGGGAGGGAGGGAAAAAGAGAGAGAGAACACCTGTGGGAAGTTCCTAGTAAAAGAAATAATTAAGGGGTTTTCAGAGCAAGCATACCTAATTCTGAAATTTAACATGGCATTACAGTGCAATCACACCTCTATCCAATCTCCCTCTAGCTGTCATACATAATGATTTATAGAGCAAAGATATTGGGAAGACATTCTGTGCAAATTGATGCTATGGAGAATAGGTGGATTCTTTATTAACATCGATCAATAATTCACAACCAGAAGGAGATCAGAGACAAGAGTGACCTGGAAATATGTGAGATTTCTCAAAATTTTCAGGATTTTTTTGCAGGATTGGAGCCAGGGCTTCCACAGTTATTTGGAATGCAGGGTTTAGTGACTTTCCTTCTCATATTAAACAAAAATGGAAGCCCCTATTTTGCAGTAATTCTGAAGAACTCCAAGCAGCTGAATGGATGTCACCTTTATAGTACTTATAACAAAGAAATTCTTTTATGACATGTGTTTTCTAGGCCATTTCAACTTTGTGGTAAGAATAAGATGATCGTAAAGACTCCAAAAGAGAGATTTTCTCATTCCATATCCTTCAAATTTACAGGAATCCTTGTCCCGAAGAATCTTCCCAAACAGCTCCAGAAAGGGTATGGAATGAGATGGGAAGAGAAAGTATAGTCCAAGGACATTGTCTACCATGGACTCCAATAGGCAATTTGGTTACTCCTAAAGGCCCAGTGAGATTGTGTCCTCCTCTCTTCTTCTTGAAACAGGCATTGGGATTAAGGGCAAGAAAATGACCAAATACCAGAGTGAAGAAATGGGCATTTATTCCACAAAGTGCAGTGGTTAAAGGTCTGGTTTGGCTGAATGTGGTTCTCCCATCTCTTCAGAAGGCTTTTCTTTCCCACACAACTTGTGTATAAGGAGGATCTGTGTGCAAGTGGTCAAAGAGTAGGGGAGGAAGGATCTAATTTGCCTTGACAAATCAGGAAATGCATCATACAGGAGTCATTTAGCCTGAGTCTCAGAGATTGTTAATGCACCAAGACATGATGGAGGGATCCCATGCTTTCTTTTATTCAACAATATCCATTGAGTCCTTTGTACATGTTAGGTGCTGTGATATAGAGTTGAGGAATGAACAATGTGCCTTCCCTCTAGATCTATCAATCTAGTGGAAAAAATAAACTTTATACACATAATGACACAACTACTTTTGTAAATGCAAAATACCCTAAGCCTTATGGTAGAAAAGGTTAGGTTGCTATAAGATAATAAGGAATAAGGAATAAGGAAATTAATTTATATTGGGGCCATGAGGGAAGATTCTATTGAAGAATATAAGATATATAAGATAAGATCTGGTTAAGCAAAGGGTGGTTGGAAGAAAGCTCCACAGAGAGCAAAGAGCAAATGCGGAGCCCTTGGAGATTAATGTGTGGTCATCCAAGAAACTGAAGAAGGCTTATGTGAAGACACAACAAGAAGGTGGTCATCTGCTAGCCATAGAGAAGCCACAGGGGGGAGCCAACTATACTGGCATCTTGTTTTTCCAGCCTTTAATACTATGAGAAAACAAATCCTGTTTCTTAAGTCATCCAGCCTGGGGGGTTTTGTTAAGGCAGCTCTAGCAAACTAATACAGGTACCAGAGTGCTTTACCAGCAGGTAAAACAAGATCTGCCCTAAATATTGATTTTAAAAATTAAAGCTGGTGATATACACAATTAGATTTAATTTACATAAGAATTGTGATGGTCACTGGGAAATGTTCTAGAAATAAGGAGCCCTGGAGGTGGAGACCAAGTAGGTTGAGGAAAATTTCCTTAACTGGGGCGGGGGGAGAAAATTGCAAGAGGTTATTTCAGCATTGACCCTTCATTTGAAGTCTCAAGGGACCATCAAATGGAGATGTCCAGTAAGGATTTATAATATCCAGTAAGAATTTGTCAATGGAGCTTGTAATTTGAGAAGAGAGTCTGCTATAAATATAGAGCTGTGGTTATTCATGTATATTTAGAAGAATATTTCAAGAGAAAATTTGTATACCATTTTCTCATCCTATCAGAGAAAAGTGTTTTCCAGAAATTGTGTCATTATCACTTTTCGAGTTTGGATAAAAACATTCTTTTTGGAATAGTTTGGTTGATAATCAAAATCAACAAATATGTTACATGCTACGATGAATACACACACACACACACACACACACACACACTACACTAAATGAAGTTTGCTCTAGGAGTAACAAAAACAAAGCAAAACAACCACAATGATAAAATACAATAAAGTCACAGAAAGGATCAAAGAGAGATGTATTGCCAGGAAACGCCTAAGGAGCAGGGGTCATGGAGGACTAAAATGAACAGAAAAAACCTTAAGGAATAGGCTGAATTTCACCTGAATTTGAGCACGGATAATATTTGGCTATATATATGAAACTCAGTCCACTGCTGTCTTAAATGTTAAGGACAATCCCATTCAAAAGTGAAATAATGTGGTCAAATTTCTCTGGCAACATTCGCTGCAGGGTCAGTATTTTAAATTGATGTTGATGGACCTGTTCTTGACCATGGAAACAAACATAATGCTATTACGGTTCTTTCCCCTTTTAATATCTAGTAGGTATTAAAGACTTACCTATTGCACGTACTCTTTTAATTTATGTGAATAAGCTCACTGAAGGTAATAAAGCCATGTGTCATGTCCATTTGAGGCCCATAGGATAAAGAGAGAGTTGGGGATACAGAAGACTTCTGAAAAGGTCTACATATATTATAGGTTTAGGTGTCATAGATGGATAGATATAGATAGATAGAGATACAGATATAGATATATGTATAGATATACACACACATGTAAGTTGAGGCCCCCCCAAATTATAAATAAATAAATAAATAAAATTTGAGCCCAGGTGAAGCTTCTGGGCAAGCTCAGGTGACCTATAACCTGCAGCAGAGCCAATAAACAGACTCCAGCCTAGGTCAGCTAAACCACAGCCAACACAGCAGATCCATGAGATAAATGTTCATTGTCTTTAAATCATTCAGGTTTGTGATGCCTGTTTCATAGCATTATTGTGGCAATAGCTAATTAATATTTGAATCAATGACTAAAGAAAAATTTGGCAAATCTGGAACGAGAACAGAATTCACAAAGATGTTTAAATAATTAGACCATGCAGTCACTAAAACAAGAAAAAGAAAAGAAAATTAGAATACCATGGCTAAATAAAAGATTGATTAAAGTAATAAAATTAGACTGAGAAAAACCTCAAATCAATGTGTTGAGCTGTTGCATGGATTAAGAAACTATAATTCTTTAAAACAAAAAACAAATAAAGAAATGCTTCATCTATGTGGTAAGGACACCACCACCAGAGTTGCCTGGTTTCCTACATTTATACTGATATTAATACCCATATCCTTGCTACTGCTCGTTAATTGACCATTTAAGTTGTTCCTAAAACTAGCAAAATGGCTATTACCTATGTTAGATAGAGCATAGAATTAAATTGAGTAGTCCATCTTAACTAGGCTAAATCCTATAAAGAAGCAGGAAAATGACAAAATCATAAGAGAGGAAGACTCTTAATTGAAGAACATAGACTCGTTTCTCTTACACGAATAGCAATACTCTTCTCAGACCCCGACTCTGCTTTCCTTGCTGAGCCACCCGGTATCTTGACACACCTCACTGTGTAAGCTCATCATTCTTGGTCATTCTGCCAAAATTTTACTGCAACGCAAGCAATAGATCTTGATCTATTTGACTAGATTACAAGTTTTGTCTCAAAACTATGTTACCTTTCAGTCAAGAAATTTATTATTAGCTCTAATCTCAAGGATTTAATATCCATCTCATATTTTATATCTAGTCTATTTGGAGATAATTCATTAATTTATTCATCCCCACAGTGATTTTTTTTTTAAAGATTTTATTTATTTATTTGACAGAGAGACACAGCGAGAGAGGGAACACAAGCAGGGGGAGTGGGAGAGGGAGAAGCAGGCTTCCCGCGGAGCAGGGAGCCCAATGCGGGGCTTGATCCCAGGACGCTGGGACCAGGACCTGAGCCGAAGGCAGATGCTTAACGACAGAGCCACCCAGGCGCCCCCCCCCCCCCACAGTGATATTAACTGAGGGCCTACCAGCATGCACTGAACAAGTAAATGAGTGATTAAAAAATAAATAAATAAATAACTCCATGGACCCTGCTCTCAAAGAAAGTATAAAACAGTGAATAAATAAGAAATGTCCAAGGTTAAATTTTAATGGTACCAAACAACAAGATAAAATTGCAAAGTAGGAGGCAGGAAAGATCATTGTATGATTCAGGGGTGAGGGACTTTGTCACAGAGGAAGCAAATTTTTATATGACCCTTGAAAAAAGAACTTGATGTGATTTAACTGAACAAAGAGCATAAAAACCTTTAATGCTGATACAGTATGAGATCTAAAATTGTGGAGATGGAGGTATGTGACATGAGGAAGTAGTTGTGACAAAGCAAAGTCAGCTAGAGTAAAGGTTCATTCTGGATAAAAGTCACCAATAAAGCAAAAACACGCCTTAAAATCAAAGCCAAGATGGAGTATTAGGTTCAGAGCGCTGGTTGGTATCTACAGAATATACCAAAAAGGTCAGTTTCCAGAATCTTCATAAGTTCAGGAGTTCATAAGGACCCGAAGCCCTAAAAGCTGACCCTGGCTTGAGTTTAAGTTGAAGAAGATGCCTCGCTCAAACATGCAAGATTGATATTTTGAAAATACTATAGTAAACACAACAGAGCAGTACAGTCAGATGGTGGGGGAGCTAAGTGAGTTTCAAAAAGTTAAGAGGTAGATGTGCAAACATTCCATGAAGGGGAGCTATTAAGATTGTGGAAGATGCAGTACAGAGAAAGTAATCAATTCAAGGATGACTATTTACTGAGATCCTGCCAAGTGCCATCTGGCCTCTGTGCTCAGAACTGGGGACTGAACACAGGCAGGCAAGCCCAACTGTGGACTGGTGAGAAGTTAGAGTTATATTAGAGTTATAGTCATTCTTTCACACAGACTCCTCATTGTCTTCTAAGCGCAGGGACAATGGTGGATCCTAGGAATACAAAGACAATCAGGATATGGTGATCATTTTATTTCTTGCCTTGCCCTTTAGGGTCCTGCAGACCAGTTGTAGAATCTCCCATTGAGGAAGATGCATGAGTCCACACCAATCACATATGCATGTTAGGCAGGACAGTCGGAAAATGTACTGAATTAAGAAAGTCAAGAGAAAACACGATTTAAGTCAAATTAGCAAGATAAGCAGATTACAGAAGAAAGAGCAATGATGTTGGCAAAGGAAGGAAAGCTAGGAATGGCATTGGTGGGTGAAGCAGGGCCGTTCATGAACCATATCTAAGAATCACCAACATCCACGAGATACTCTGTGTAAGCTCAACTTTATGGTCTCACTGCAGAGGTAACTCAGTAAAGCTATCATGCAGGGACCAGACCTCCAGATACAAAGCCAGGGTTCCAAGATCTCTAGACCAAAAATGGAGGGCTGAGACTAATAGAACACAAAGCCAGGTGCCAAAGAGAACAGATAGAGTCTTGGCCAACAAAAATCCTGGGCCTGGTCAAAAGATGGAAATAGATTTAGCACTGAGGAAAATGGGGACCAAAAACTTGAAATACTTGGGTTACTTTTAATCCATCCAGACTAGGGAAAAGATTGATCTTCCACACTAAGGGCTGTAACGGACTATGTGACTTGGGAAATTAATGTGAGAATTATTGACCAGGATGGATGGTTACTGGGGTACAGACTGGCCACATGTTGCTTGCAAGATGCATTAGAGAAGCATGTACTGGATACACAGAGATGAGGTAGGCAGGTCCTGAGTCCATCGAAGCAGGAGGTCGAGAATGTACCTCAGCCTGAGATGCTGGCAATGGGAAGGAATGGACAAGTCTGGCAACACTATAAAGAAAGACTCCCAAGGAATTAACTAGGGAAAGAGTATAGCAAGGAAGGGGAGAGAAAAGACAGAAATAAGACTCTCTTTGGTAACAGTATCAACAAAAGCTATCACTTACTATGTGCCAGGCATGGCGCTAATTTGTTTAATTTGAAATCTGAGACAAAAATTAATGCAATACCTAGACCAATATTTTACCTGAGCTCAGAGCCATGGTGGCCTCCTTCTCTTTCTCCCTTCCACCCTTCCTTTCCCCCTCCTTCCCTTGCTAGTTTACTTGGGAGAAATTCCTCAATAAGTCACTTGCCCATGAGTTGTCAACACAGGGCCTGCTTCTGGGGAACTTGACGTAAAAAAGTGCTGGAACCAAACTTGAACTCAGGGTCATTTCACTCCAAACCTTTGTTCCTAACTCACACACTTTTTTTCCCCTCAAAATCTATGTTCCTTTTTTTTTTTTTTTTTAACCTCAGACATCGTAAGCTTGGGGCATTTGCCTGGTACTCAAATGGAATATGTAGTAGGCATTTGAAAAGCAGGATGCAGTTTCCCAAGAGGAAGTAAGCAATTTCTGATTAATTACTCTTTGAACTTCTATGTAGAGCCATTGAGTCACTAAGAAAATGCATTATGTCAATGAATATGCATGGAATGATAGCAAATTCACCAGATTTAGAGAGTCAAGAAGCTTAAGTTGAAAGAACACAGTTGAGAGATTAGGAAATCAGGTGAAACAAGAATAGGTATTACCTACCCCAGCAGAGTCACAGTGACCTTACTATTTGCGCATGTTTTATCTTTAGATGCGAAAGGAAGGAAGAAAAGAAGAAAGGAAGGAAGGAAGGAAGGAAGGAAGGAAGGAAGGAAGGAAGGAAGGAAGGAAACTTACTTCAAGGTAAAATATTCTATTTTATTACATTACGTGTTTGAAGTTATAGTTATTTTCAAAACTTTAGAGTATATTTTATTATGCCTATCTTTACCTCAAATATTCCTAAATATCTTGTGAAATTTTATGTAATGCATGTTTGTCATCTTTACCCATTCTTCTGGCTAAGTGGTTGACCCTTGTGTCCTATAGTGAGAAAACTCTGCCGCCCGGTGACAGCAGAACGGACGGAAACCCCCGTACGTAGCTGGGGACTCTGCCCAGCCCTAGAGAAGACTGTCTCCCACAGAGTCTTCACAAGCAGCTCATTTATACAGTAATTGGCCAGGTTGTCTTATAGAGCCAATTACCATTTGTCAAGCATTAAAAACACTCCTTAAATTGTACTACTGGACTCATGCAGGGCTACAGTTAAACATTTAATCATTTAATTAATCTAAAAGACAAACATACGAACAAAAACCGTGCCCCAAACTTTGCATCACAATCAAGGTCATGTTTATGTCCCAGGAAGAATAACAACAAGATCAAACCTGGTGGACAGACACTTAAACCATGAATAACAGGGATCCTGGGTTCTCTGGAAAATACTGTGCTTCCAGGAAATAAACCACACTCCAATATCTACTTTGCTACTTTGTGAGATGGTTCATTCACTGTTTACAGGACCCTGGGAGCACTCTGAAGGCCAAATAAAGCCATTAATTTTTTTCTTGAGTTTAGTCAGAATATTAAAGATAAGTGACAGAGACGGGATAAAGGCATGGAGATAAACATCTGAGTTGAAGGCTCCAATGTTACATCTCACTGAGGAAATCTCAGTGTGAAGAGCATGTAAGTCTGGACACTGGGCTGTGCCTCAGCAAAGAGCGGGGAGTGCACGGCTGAGTCTTTGCTGAAGGGGGTGAGCAGGGTTGCCTCCCTGTGGGGGTTCCCACGTCCTCCAGGGCTTCTTGGTGCTGAGCACACAAGCAAGTTGCCTTCAGTAGCATCGAGAAGTAGAAAGTCAGGATGCAAAGAATTCTGAAGAGTGACCGGGCTTATTATCAGGTCTAGGAACTGAATGCTGCCAAAATGGGTCTCTGTTTTTTTGTTTTTTAAGATTTTTTTTTTTTTTTTTGACAGGAAGACACAGGGAAAGAGGGAACACAAGCCGGGGGAGTGGGAGAGGGAGAAGCGAAGCAGGCTTCCCGCTGAGCAGGGAGCCTGATGTAGGACTCAGTCCCAGGACCCTGGGATCGTGACCTGATCCAAAGGCAGATGCTTAACGACGGAGCCACCCAGGCGCCCCTGGGTCTCTGTTTTAAACCCTCCGCCCTTGCCTGCCAGTAAGGAAGGGAGGGGACAGAGAAGAGTCAACCATAACACAGTCGCCTTGTCCTTCGGTCTGTCCATGCACAATCTGCATTTACAGCAAGGGGATCTGTGATTTCTTCCTACTTGATTCTCCCCTACATTTTCTCCCTTCCATCAAATAGCATTAAAGTTCACTACCCTCCACATCTAGTACCCAAGTGCAAATTACATATACTTCCAGCGGTGACTTTCATTCTTTCATTCTCCCCAGAATTCCAAAGGATAATTACCTATGTTTTTCTTCCTTTCCAGGGCTGTGTCACACTTTGAACTAGCCTCAGAGTTTCCCAAGCAAACTTAAGATCAGCTACATCTAGCTCAGACAATTGATCCTCCAGCTGCGCAGGTTTGAGGCCGAGAAGCTGATAGCACCAGAGGCCATTAACTTTCTTTTCCAAAATCACCTTTCTCATTAGATTTGAAAAATGTGTTTGAGAACAGCAGCTTATGGCAGTCGACTAGATAAAACTTCAGAAAGATAGTACACACAAGGAAAGGTGAGACAAATTGCAATGATAAGGTATGTCAGCAGAGGGCTGATGTTGCAAGAATACAGTGTCTTTGTATCTTAGCCATTCATTAAGCAAGGTTATGTCAGCGCTGTCGGCGGAGAGAAATGAAGACTCCAATATACCTAGGAGCGACTGGACATAATTATGGGTACCTCCGTACTTCTGTATCCCTCCCTCAGACTACTTGTTGGCACTCGTATATTCATTTGCAAAAATACAGATGCCAGAAAAATATTTTGAAAATAATCATTTTCAGTACTTTAATAACTCACGATTGGAAAGTAACAACTCACTTCACATTATAATATTGACTCTGCCTCAGAAAAAAAAAATATCTGATGGTTAACCCTGAATAATCATGAAAGCCTAAATGTGTCCTATTAGCTTAGGAAACAAGAGTTATGTTTTTGTGGGGCTTAGGCTTTTTTTTCCTACTTAAAATGTAGGAAAAAAAATCCCTGTTTCCAATGTTAAGCCATGATCAATATACATCAGAATGTATCTTTCTTTTGCAATGATGTCAGTATTCGATTCTTTATTTTTACCAGTGAAACAGTGGCAGGTTCCTGTTGGTAAGGGAAATATTTGCATAACCCACAAAAAGTATTGGGAATAAAGCCAATTCTTATCTAAGAGAATTTTTCAATTTTTGCATCTTATACCTGGAGAATGTTTAGAACCTCATCCATGAACTTTCTCTTGGAAAGAGAATTACTTTCAGACCTAACATGACTAATAGGAATCTGATAAAAATAATTTCATTTGCGAAGATTAAAACTCTCAAATGTGATTATGGCCAGATCAGGAAAGAACTTCCACAGCCCTCTCCCAATACTCCTGGTTGTGTACTCACGAGTCCTGACTTCACTTCAGCCTCTGTAGGAGAATCTCTCTGCTCCTGTCTCAGCTATGTGCCCTATTTGTGTGGTGGGCCCTGTGCTCTGACACCTACTCAGGAACGTTGTTTCTGCAAGTGAATTTTCTCACGTACCTATTGGATCATCACGTGAGCTAACACAAATGGCTCAATATCCTTCACAATCACAAAATGCAAGTAAACGAACAGAAGAGCTCGAGCCCATGTCCCTGCCAAGCTCATGTCCATTTCTCTGCTTTCTTTGAAAGATGTCAGAACTTGCTAGGAAATGGAAGCTGAGTGCAAAGCTTAAAAACTAGTCTTTCATGGAGGGTGCAATCTCGGGAAGGATGCCTAGGGAAAATAAATGAAGCAAAGAAGAGAAAACAGATATAAGATTATATATTATCAAGCAGCTTAATGAGACATAGCTGATTGCTCACTTGCATAGTGTATCTCCAACAGGCTGAAAAGAAACACCATATCTGGGAGCAATCCATTAGTAGAAGAATGGGAGAGGAATTTATCTGTGGGTTCCCTTACATCTCTTTCTCTCTGGGCAAGACTGTGTTACCGGATCATTAATTCCACATGGTGTATTGCGTCATCTGGACCTTTGGGAAGCTACTGAGGAATAAGATAACATGTCCTGAAGTGTGGGACTTCATCTGAATCCCCAGGTAATGGCAAGGGTCCAGGTCATTCCCTTAGGTGCCTCTCTCAGGTAGGGTAGGGGTGACAGCATCACTTTGGCTCCCTCTGCATTAGAAGTGAAGAGAAACTTTCCTACACATGACACTTACCCAGGTAGAAGCCTCTGGTGAGTGAGCCAGGATATGTGACCACGAGTGGTGGCAGCTATGAGTTATCTAAGACCAAGATGCCAAGAGCCCAAGAAACAAGTAAGGCAAAGTAGATGGGAAGGTATGCATAAATTGTGCCTGATTAAAAAGAAAATTGTATGTACTCATTCAACAGTCTGCACTCAATCAGTGATTTTTAAAATGCAAACCCCAATGGACAATTGTTGCTCTTCATCTTTCTTATCCTCTCAGCAGGATTCCTCCTTCATCTTCAAATCACTTTTTTGCCTTCTTGAAGACCTTACTCTCATTTTTCTATCTGTATTCCCCCCCCCCCCCCCCCCCGCCTTCAGTCTCTCTGGTGGTTATGCCTTCTTTTCTGAGATTTCTAAATGTTTTAAGTACCAAGACTCAATCATCCCTGGGCTCCTTCTCTTTTTCTTGCTACTCATTCTTTGTGTGACATTATCTAAATTGCAGTAAATTCCATTTCTATGCCGATGATGCCCACATTAATTTCTCTGGTTTCAACCCACCCTTTAACTCATTTCCCGTATATTGAACTACTTACTCATCATTTCCTCTTGACCCCATTCCGATCTTAACTCAAATAAATAAATGAATAAGTTCATGGAAAAGGAATCTTAAATAGCTAATAGGAAAGATTCTCAACTTTCATAGTAATTAGGAAGGAATAAATTAAATCATTGATTATATACAGTATCACAACCTCTATAGTAATTAAAAAAAAAAAAAAAAAAACAAGCTAGCAAGCAAACTGTCATGGCATATAAGATGGTGATGATGTGAAGAAAAGGAAGTCCAGTGTGGCCCTTTATTCTTTTTTTTTTTTAAAGATTTTATTTATTTATTTCACAGAGAGAGACACAGCGAGAGAGGGAACACAAGTGGGGGAGTGGGAGAGGGAGAAGCAGGCTTCCCGCGGAGCGGGGAGCCCGATATGGGGCTCGATCCCAGAACCCTGGGATCATGACCTGAGCTGAAGGCAGATGCCCAACAACTGAGCCACCCAGGCGCCCCCAGTGTGGCCCTTTATTCTTAACACTTGGGACAGCAATCAGGTGACAGTCACCTGCTAAGCTGGAAATGCATATACCCTATATCACATCAGACTTTCTTCATCTCTCTAAAGAAATGTTCCAGCAAGAAGCTTATCTTGAGTGACTATGTACACTTTGTGTCTAAAAATTGCATGTCTTTTCTTTTAATTAGCCTGATATAATTGATATACAAAAAACACTAATTTAATATATATGATTTGATGGGTTTGGATATATGCAAACACATGTGAAAACATCCCTGCAGTCAAGGTAATAAACATATCCATCCCCTCCAGAAGTTCCCTCCTGCCCCCTCCCCCTTTTCTGTGGTAAAAACACTCAACGTGAGATCTACCCTCTTATTTAACCAAGTGCACAGTATTGCTAAACAGAGTCACTCTGTCGTTCAGCAGAACTCTAGAACTTACTCAACCTGTATGTGTCCCTAAAGTGACAAGTAGGCTCACCACAGAATCAGCTGCTATAGTAAAATATGGAAACAATCTAATTTTATATTTATAATGTAATGGTTAAATGTTGATATAGTTATGCAATAATATACAGAACAACTTGAGTAACTCTAAGAATGTAATGATAAGTGGAAAAAACAAGTTGAAAAATATGCACGTTAATGCTCTATGGATGGTCTTATAAATCTATAGCCTATTAATAATAAATTAGCCTGGAAAAGAATACACCATACTTAACATAATGTGACTTTTGTAATGAAAGAGAGAAATAGGTCCAGGTAGACAACGAATAGAACTCCAATTATATCTGTAACATTTATTTCATTAAGGAAGCTTTGAAGGAAAAAAAACTTGCTTTAAAAAGCATTTTAAAATAGGGGCACCTGGGTGGCTCAGTTGGTTAAGCGTCTGTCTTCAGCTGAGGTCACGATCCCAGGGTCCCAGGATCCAGCCCCCGCATCGGACTCTCTGCTCAGCGGGGAGCTTGCTTCGGACTCTCTGCTCAGCGGGGAGCTTGCTTCTCCTTCTCCCTCTGCCCCTCCCCCTGACTCATGCTCTCTCTCTCTGTCTCAAATAAATAAAATCTTTAAAAAACTAAATTCACTTTAAAATCTGTGTAAGTAGAAAGAAACCAATATTTACCAATAGCTAACTATGTGTCAGTTTTCTGATTCAGGTTTGAATCCTGTGCCATTCACTAGATGTATTGCTATGAACAAGTTAGGTAGCTTTCCTAAGATTTGGTCTGTTTCTCTGTAAAATAAGGATAGTGGTAGTACCAGCCTCTTAGCATCGTTGTGATAACCTAATTGCATGATTCATTTATGAAGTGTTTTACAGAGTACCTGGCATTAACCGTTGTTCCATGAATGTGAGTTATTCTCCCCTGGCTAAGAACCCAGGCAGTCTATCTCCATGGTCTCAGCATGCTGGTTTAAGGAGAAAACCACACTGAAAAAATTATAATTAGGATGCACCTTTTGTTTTTTTCTTTTCATCTTGAAAATATACCCACTGCTGACAAGGTCATCAGCGGGAGGATCCGTAGTCTATTCTTGATTAATTAGCACAAGGTTTTAAGCATGAGTCAAGCGTGGTGAGTTGTTTGCCATCAACTGACACATAATATCATGTTCAGAAATCTAAGCGAGTTAAAATAGAACATTTAACCAGTATTCTTGCAATATCTGAAGGAAACATTAAAATATTATTTCAAAACTATTTGCTAATGCAGTTATATCGTTGCATCGTCTAAATTACACTGAAGATGAATTATCAAACTGAAAATAAAAACTTCAGTCAGCTGTCAACTTCAGCTTGAGGATTATATATTTACCAGATGAGGGACTTGTAAGCTAAAGGCTCTATAAATATGGAATATAAAATTTGCTGAATTTGAGTCTGTTTCCCAAATTTATACTTCTTTTTTTTTTTCTGCACATTTGAATATACAGCAGAATTGAAGGTTAAGGAAGAGATAGGGAAGATTTTTGCAAGAATCATTTAAACTAGAAAGACTGCTCTCTGCCTGGCCTAGTTACCAGATTTCTGCTGAGGTGGCATTCCTAGGAGCGCTCGCCCTTGTGAACACATGCTTTTGTATTTATTCCCCAGGTTTTTCTCATTTCAACTTTTACGTGGTTTCCTTCTATAATTCCTTAGGGGCCACCTGGCCTCCTTTTCAGACTAAATGCTTGGGCTGCTACTGAGGGCGAACTAGTAGCCACCTATGCTCAGAGATGCCCTTCTCAGCCTTTATAAAATGGCTGCAGGGCCCACGGAGCAATAAGACACAGCCCCTCACGGATGCAGGCTTCTTGCTCTCTCTACTACCACTGTCTGATTGAGTGAAAATGCTCTAACCTCTTCCCCATCTTTCTTTTTGATGAAACCCAAGAGGTGTAGCTTCAAAATTTCAGACTACAAAATTTCATACTACTTCAAAAGTGTAGCAACAAAATTTCAGACACAACTCATTTTGGTGGTAGAGTGAAATCCATTTAGATTGGTTTTCTCATCTCTATTTGGACCCCTAAATCAAAAAGAAATAAACACAAACAGAAGCTCGTTGAATATCTGGCATTTATACCTAATACTGAGTACTGTGTAATAACCTATGAAGATTTTTTCACAACACCTCCCTAGATGTAGTATTTTAACTTTTCAATTTGGCACCAACCAATTTAATTTGGAGCATTCTAATTGTGGGTTATCATTTTAAGGCATAAAAAAAAAGTGATGCATACAGCAAAGAGGCTGCTTTCATCTCCTAATACATGTAAAGAAAATAGCATGTGCAACAGAATGTTTCATGCCCACTTCAAGAAAACAAAAAACAAAACAAATGAACAACAAAAAAACACAACTGCAGAAGGCAACTCCAATATTGCAGAAAGTTATTTTGTGATTCTTCCATGAAGAGTCATTGAAATGGAGAAAGGCAGGAGCACTATAATCAGAAATCATAGTTGATCAATAGAAAAGTGAATTGTTCCATTCTAGAATGATTTGAAATCCTGTATGATATTGGATTGGATAGGAATTGGGATAAAATTATGTAAGGACATATATGGGCCGATTTTGATTAAATTCTGTTTTGAAGTAAAGCTTATGAAAAAGGATACTCCCTTTCGATCACTTATCTTGTTAAATTTTCAAGTTTGCAATTTCCCATTTTAGCACTGATGACCATTACTACTTTTCGGTTGGATATGGCTTACTGAAAATACAAAAGTTAATTTAAAATGTTTATTATATGTTTGGGGTATCCTGATAAACTAAATTTAACACAGTGGACTAAAACTATACATGTTTACATTTAAAAAAGGTATTTTAGTGTGTAGTAACACAACAATGGAGAAAGAAACATAGCTGAGGGTTTTGTTGTTCTTATATAAACCTAGCATTCACACTCTCTATATGTAAAATTTATAGCATCACCTAATTACTACAGTCAATCACAATTACTCCATCAATATTTATTATACATCTTCTATGGACTACATTCTGGGCACTGGGGATGTAGTAGTGAAAAAAAACAAGCAAAAGTCCTGCCCTCACACAGAGCTCCTTTATAAAGAAGCACAGACAATAAACGTGTGTGTGTGTGTGTGTATGTGTGGTGTGTACACAAAGGTTTCATATGTTAATAATAATACTAAAGAATAAACAAATCAGGGAAGGAAGGGGCATGGACTGTCAGAGTTGTGAGTTACAGTCTTAGATAGGTTGCCCAAGAATGGCCTCATTGGGAAGACGACTTCTGAATAAAAATCTACAGAATATGAGGGCACTCGCCATTTTGACACACCTGGTTTCCAAGAGAAGTAAACCTGGTGATTCTCACATTGGAGGCTCACCAAAGAGGCCAGTGTATGGTGGCCAATGAAGATAATAGAGGAAAGAGGAATGGGAAGGGGTAAGAGGCACCCAATCATGTAGGCTTTGCAGGCACAAGATTTTTCATTTTACTCTCGGTGAATTGGGAAGGCATTAAGACATTTGAGCAGGGGAATGGCATTTTAATTGAATCCCTCTGGCTGATTTTTTGAGAAGAGATTGCAGGGTCAATAGCAGAAGCCAGGAGCCCGGATTGGAGGCTGTTGAAGTATTGTAGCGTTTTGGTGATAAATGATGGTGAGATAAGATGGCGGAACATGCTGGAATTCTACGTATTTAGCTGCCAGAATTAACTGACAAGTTGGAATAAAAGCCCGGGGATAATAAAATGGAGAAGTCAGAGCTGACATCAACGCCTTTAAGAATGTGGGTGCATATAACTAAGAAGAGGAGAATATGGGAGGAGCAGACCAGTGGAAACCCAGGGACTCCCTAGTGGACAAGGATATGCCAATCTGGAGTTCAGGGGAAAGATCTGGGTAGGCTATATCAGTTGGGGAATCATCAGCATGTAGATAGCATGCCTATTACTGACATGAATGACATAAGCAAGGGAGTGGAGATACATGGGAAAGAGGAGATTCTCCAGGACCGAGCACCGGGCAATGCCACATTAAAAGGACAGGAGATAAGGAGGAACAAGCACAACAAAAGAGAAGAAATAGGAAGAAAAACAGAAGTAATGCCTGGTGAGTATGACATCCTGAAAGCCACATGAAGGAACTGTTTCGAGGAGACAAATGTCAAATGCCTTTGACAGATCCTATAGAGTGCGAAGATGAAGAAATGATCTTTGGTGAACCTGAAATAGGCAGTTTCAGCACAGAGGGCAACACTTTGTTTAGAGAGCATCCCTAGAAGGACAGGAAGGCAGGGAAGGAATATGGACAGCATTTTCTGGGAGTTCTGTTATAAATACAAGGAGAGTAACAAGGAGGTACCTGGGGGAAAAGGGTGAGGGTGCAGATGGAATTCTAAGGTGGGTGAAGTAACAGCATGAGTGTTTGCCAATGAGAAAGATACCTTTGAGAGGCCATAAGAAGGTGCTGAACCAGGAGAGTGAGGGAAGACTGGCCTGAGCAGTTCTGGGGGCGATTCGGGGAGCAAGTGGCTTCCCAACATAAGTGGAGGGTGATGGCCTAAGGGCACGTTCTATTACTCATCACAGTCACTTAGGACAAGGGCTCATCTGACCACCTTAAATTCCTCCACACCCCAACCACCTAGGCATCCCCTCTTCCCTTATTCTGTTTTATTTCCCCATGTGTAATATTTACTAAGTTAAACTTCAGTTAAAAGCATATCATTCAGGGGCACCTTGGTGGCTCAGTCAGTTAAGCCTCTGACCTTTGATTTCAGCTCAGGTCAAGATCTCAGGGTCCGGGATTGAGCCCCCAGTTGGGCTCCGCACTCAGCGGGGAGTCTGCTTGAGGACTCTTTCTCTCCTTCTCCCTCTGGCCCTCCCCCCGCTCCCTCTCTCTCTCTCTCAAACAAATAAATAAATCTTAAAAAAAAAACCAAACAGGCCACTCAATAAATAATGGCTCAAACATAAATGTATTTCGCTTCTGGGCGCCTGGGTGGCTCAGTTGGTTAAGCAACTGCCTTCGGCTCAGGTCATGATCCTGGAGTCCCCGGATCGAGTCCCGCATCGGGCTCCCTGCTCAGCAGGGAGCCTGCTTCTCCCTCTGACCCTCCCCCCCTCTCATGTGCTCTCTCTCTCTCATTCTCTCTGTCTCAAATAAATAAATAAAATCTTTAAAAAAAAAAAATGTATTTCGCTTCTACACATTAGTCCAAAATGGATGTTCCTCCTGGTCCCTGGATGGCTGTTCTTTTCATGGGGACACAGAGTTAGAGGCTCATTTCATTTGCAGTTCACCCTATGTACTGTCATGGCTCCACGCAGCATGGATGAGGTGAGAAGAGAGGAGAGAACCACTGTGTAAGGGCTCGAGAAGAAGTGGCCACACGTGACTTCTGCTTACCTGGCATTGGTGAGAAATAATCACTAAAAGGGACCACATCTCAGGTACATTTGAAAGAAAAAGAACACATTTTGGTGGAAGCTCGCTTACCATGACCTGACATATTATGAACACATATGATTATTTTCACTCTGCAATGACTAGTAAGCTTCATGAAGGAGTTTCGTTTACTGTTATATTCCTAATGCCTTGACAAAGGTCAGGCATGTAACTAGCCACTTAATAAGTATTTCGTAAATGAATCAATTTGAAGCACATACACTTATTTGACCTAAAAAATAGTTGCCCTTGAGCCAGAAAAGGAAGCTATCTCAGCATTCAGGATAAAGTATCCATCTGCCAATTTTAGTAGCTTTTGGTTAATAAGCTTCAACTTCATAATATATTTTCCACTATTTCCCATAACACGTGACAAAAATAGAGTTTAAAAATATATGTTTTGACTGTTATGATGGATGAATGCAATGTAAAAAAAATTCATTTGATGTGGTTCAATGTGCTTGAAGTATTTTCTTGCCTTTTGATATTTTTTACAATGTAAATATTACTAAATTTATATATGCCCTTTTGACATCTAATTGTGAGTAAAACTAAGTCAACACTTTCTATCCAGGAGAAAAGAAGCACATTTTTATTATAGTCTTTTAAATTTTTCAACTTGGGTTAATTGATTTGACTGTTCCCTAGTAGTGTTAGCACAGGAAGAATTACCCAAGAATTTTAATTTTAAAATTCACAGTTACACTTAGGACCTTCAAAAGTCATCAAAACTAGTTCACAATTTGGATACTTTCAATTGAGTAAGTAGAAGTTATCTAATTTACAATATTGCATGCGACAATATGAATTCTGGGAAATTTATGTAGATTTGTTTTCAAACATGTCTATACGTAATAACTGGTGTCTTATTAAATTATGTGACCTCTAGATATACCATCATAGGCTTATTCAGATTTTCCGAAGTTTGGACCCTAAATGATTCAGAACTGATTATAACAATCTGCTCTGGTATGCTAATGTTGAGTGACACCCAGAAGCCCCAGCTGGTATGCAACAGCAGTGGTAATACACTCGAAGGCATGGGATTTGGGAAGCGCATACCAGCTGTGCTCTAGAGCCACTCAGCCTGCCTCTCCACTTCCGAGTGGAATTCATAGTGTTGACATTTGATTTGAACGGTGTGGAAGTCCTGAATGCTTCTCTGGTAAGTGCTCAGGCAAATGATACTCTGCTGTGCTGGTTTTGAGGTTCAGTTACTTTCTACCAGGTCTTTTGGTTAAAGATCTAGTCCTCAACTTTATCTCTAATGCCAAAAAGTGGTTATAGTGAAATCCTAAAATTTCCTCAGGCAAAGAGACTGATCTTGAGCTTGAATTTTTGTCAGTGAGTCTACTGGATTTCCAGATTAGCCTAGCGCTGACAGAAGCTCTCTCTCTCTCTGTGAGTCCAACTAAGCAGTCAATCTTTGTGAGTGTTCTGAGTGAGATGAGGCAGGGAAGTGTGGCCAAGACAGTTTTCTCTCAGAATAACCTCACATGCCCTGGGAAACCATTTTGCATAACCTGCTCTGAAAACTGCTCTGGCGCATCTGAACTGTAAACTACCACAATTAGCTAAAGCAGAAACCCTAACTATTGCCAAACCTGCTAGTTTTCTGGATAGCCAACAAGACATTCCAAGCTACTTGTCCCACCTTCACTTTACAGTCTTTGTTACAACTTAATTGGTTTATACATATATTAAGTTGGGCCAAATCGGGAAATAGGAAAACATGAAAAAATAATACAATTGTTTGGGTAGTAGATCTATGTCCATTGATGCTATTTAACATCGTTAATGTTATTGAATCTTAATTAGGTGCTTATAAAGCAACAGACAATATGTAGAGTACACAACCCATATTTTCTATTTTTTCTATTTTTCTATTTATTTATTTATTTTAATTCATTTATTTAAAAAAATTTTAGAGAGACTGAGACAGAGAAGAGTCAGGGGAAGGTCAGAGGGGAGAGGGAGAGAGAATCTCAAGCAGACTCTGCGTGGAGCCTGACATGGGGCTCGATCCCAGGGCCCTGAGATCATGACCTGAGTAGAAATTAAGAGTCAGATGCTTACGACGTGGATGGAACTGGAGGGTATTATGCTGAGCGAAATAAGTCAAACAGAGAAAGACATGTATCATATGACCTCACTGATATGAGGAATTCTTAATCTCAGGAAACAAACTGAGGGTTGCTGGAGTGGGGGGTGGGGTGGGAGGGATGGGGTGACTGGGTGATAGACACTGGGGAGGGTATGTGTTCTGGTAAGCGCTGTGAATTGTGCAAGACTGTTGAATCTCAGATCTGTACCTCTGAAACAAATAATGCAATATATGTTAAGAAAGAAAAAAAGAAGAAGAATGTAGCAGGAGGGGAAGAATGAAGGGGGGGAAATCGGAGGGGGAGAAGAACCATGAGAGACAATGGACTCTGAAAAACAAACTGAGGGTTCTAGAGGGGAGGGGGTTGGGAGGATGGGTTAGCCTGGTGATGGGTATTGAGGAGGGCACATTCTGCATGGAGCACTGGGTGTTATGTACAAACAATGAATCATGGAACACTATATCTAAAACTAATGATGTAATGTATGGGGATTAACATAACAATAAAAAAATTAAAAAAAAAAAGAGTCAGATGCTTAATCAAATGAGCCACACAAGTGCCCCCATATTTTCTATTTTAATTCTCACAAAAAATACCTATCAGGTCTTCTACAATAATACCTGTAAGGTGTTATCATGAAGAATTCATGATGGAAGGAAGTGAGGTTCAGCATGGTTAGATAACTTAGCAAGAACTGTTTCACAGCTAACATATGATGGGATATAAACTCAGGGCCCCTGGCTCCAGACTTCTCACCTCTACATTGGATTTCTTCCACTTAAAGTGTCTTATTTTCTACTCATTGATCACACCAGTCTCTTGAATTGAAATGCAATTCCTGTCCCATTTTCATCTATTGGATTCCTCTTTATGTTTCAAAGCCTGATTAAAATATATAGACTGATAACTTTTGTGGCAGAGACTGACTATATTTTTATCAGTCTGTGAAAATATTTTTCCTAATTTTTCACCAACATATGGAGTATTTATGTTCTCCCTTTCTCAGTTCCTCAGCTCACCATTAAACTACATTACTAAGCTTCCCTGAATCTTGCTAGGACTGTTGGCTCAGTCCTCCCCAAGGTAAAGCGGTGGAAGTGGCAGGTGCAGCTACATTAGCACAACCTTAGAAACTTTGTTTGCTAGGCCTTTCCCACTCTCTCCTTCATTTCCCGGCTGGAGCATAGATTCCAATGAAGGGCATCAAGACCCTAGAAAATGATAGTGTCCTCAATTCCCCATGTCCTGACTGCAGACGCCTGCACCAGATTTTTCACGAGTTTGTAGTACATATTTATTGTCTTAAGCCCTTCAGATTTATTTGTTACAGCAGCTGGTTTTATAGACCCTGCCTAATGCACCATTTAACCTGTGTTAATCATTTTCAGTTTACAATGTACTTTCACAGACAATACCATCTTTTAATATTATAACAGTCACCTGATTTGAGTATTTGTTTCTGTAATGGGCTGAATTGTGTCCTTCAAATACATATATTGATGCCCTAATCCTCAGTAAATCAGAATGTGACCACATAGGCTCTTCAGAGAGGTAATGAAGTTGAAGTGAGGTCACTGAGGGGAAGGGAGGGCTCTAATCCAATACAACTGGTGTCCTTAGAAGAAGAGGAAATTTGGACATAGACACACACAAAGGAAAGACCTTATGAAGGCACAGGGAGGAGAAGATGGCCATTTCCAAGGCAAGGAGAGAAGTCTCAGGAAAAACCAACCCTACTGATACCTTGATCTTGAAATTTTAGTCAGCAGATCTGCCAGAAAATAAATTTCTGTGTTGAAGCCACCTAGTCAGTGGTACTGTGTTATGGCAGCCCTAGCGGACTAACACAGCTGCTCTCCAAATAAATAAATAAATCTTAGGGGGAAAAAACGAGAACTCTGTCAATGAGAAAATGATAATAAGTAGCAGAATCAGGAACCAAACAGAGTTCTTGAGAAGAACAGGTAAACCCTTTCTATTCTTCCCAACTTTTACCCAGGACAGTCTAGCTTGATAAATTCATCTGAATTCCTGTAATGTTTATTATTTCTGCCATTAATTTGGAATGTTTCTGTTACCCTATTTATTTTTGTCTTATTTCCTCACTATATTTTAAGCTCATGATACAGAAAGACTGAATCTCTAAATTGTTATATTCCTTATAGAATCTAGAGCAGTGCCTTAAAGAAGGGTTCAGTAAATATTATATTGAAAATATATAGCATTTGGGGTTAAAAACTTATATTGAGGGAATCAGAACCAGTGTTAAAAGTTATTCATGTCACAGTAAAAGTACATGGGTAACATGGTTGGGCAACCTATAAAGATGCTTTTAGTTTGTTAACAAAAAAACATCAAACATACATCTCTTTGAATTTTTTAATATGTGATTTCTTTATATATATATATATATATATATATATATATATATTCTTTGTCTCAACAATCATTTTCCTGCAAAAGGACTTTAAGGTGCATGAATAGATGAAATCTACACTATGCTTTACAAAAATATATCTTTTTTAATAACCCAGGAATTGACGTGATTCTAGATATTAGCTTAGCCACATATATAAACAAACTTTACACTTACCCTTTTGCTTCTTTGTGTAGTTACAAAAAGCTCCGTTCAAATATTTATTTGACTGCTTACCTTGATTCATTTGCGCATCCTATTTGCCTGATAATATCCCACTATAAAGGTCTTAGGCTTAGTTCCTTAAATTATGATTGTCATGGTAACAAGCACAGCCCTGTACCAGTACCACGGGTACTTTCCTTTAAAAAAAACAGCAAAATTAGGATATAAAATAACATTGTACCCAAACAAATTAATAAAAAATAATAAATTTGTAAAGCCTAACATTCCTGCTTGACACTTTTGAAACATTGTTAGCTTGCAAGACATAAACAAAATATTAAATAAAAATATATGCATGCTGAAATAAATTAGATTTCAAAAGCATCATTTTTAATAAAGGCTTTTAACTGCCTCAGTCTGGAAATAGTCTGCAATCTGGTTGATAAATATGCAGCAAATGACAAATTAATATGTGTTGGCCCCCATCAACATCAGAGACAAATGTTATTATAATGTTTTGGACTGTGCTCAGTTTCGTCTGTCTGGGGAAAGCCTGTACCAGTTGCAGAGAATCTGCAATTCGGAGGGATAAAGCTGCCCTCTATGTGAAACGAGTGTGTGCTGCACCACACAATAAAACGTGAAAGGTTACAAGATTTACAGGGAAGCAAATTGTATGAATCTGCCAAATCCGTGAAAACTCTTAAATGTACATGGAAAAGGACGATGTGACTGAGGTCCCACAAGGACTTCTAGAACCTCTGTGGAACCAGCATCCATCTCCCTAATAGATTTTATATTTCCAGAAGTTAAGTACTCAACTTAATTCCTATTGTGTCAAACTGACCATTTATAAGATTTTAAAAATGTAATAAAACAACATTAACAAAATCAGAAAATACAGAGTAATTTTAGATAGGATTATTTTAAACACTCCTGTTCAGTTACATAAATACACAATAATAAGCTAAACTTTTTCCTCATACTCAGAATATTTCCATAAAACAAATGTGTTAATGAGTTTCCTAAGATCCACCCCAAGATGAAAGAAAACAGTTCAATTGTGACAGATTGTATAACTTTGAGTCTACAAATGTAGACAAGTCTCAGTTGCTAATAAGTTACTTATGGATTTTATTGTTTATATTTTTAATTATTTATCCTGTATTTAAATCATCAACAACTGATTACTAGGACTCTATATGAAAGACACCATATCATATTAGTTAATGACTGTGAAGTTATAAATAATTGTATTTTAGTCCCAGATCTGCCTGTTATTTATTTTCTTGGGCAAAAGTAGAGCAATTAATAGCTTTAACTAATAGACCTCTTCCAAAGAGTAAATAAAATATAAATGTAAAACATTTATCTCATTAACAGGCAAGTAGTAAGTGATTAATAGATATTGTATCTTCTTCTTATTAAGATTGCTATGATGTGATTTTCTTCCTCTGAGTCTGGAGAACATCACAATGACAGTCCTCTTTTCCACCACCATGGTCTTGCTTGCCCTCCACGCCAGCATGTCAAAGCAATAGCGGTCAGCATATTGTGCCACAACTATTAAATTGTGTTTGACCCCTACCATATTCAATTCTGATTTCCACCTAGTATGGGATCCCTACTACATTTGGCTCCAGGTCTACCTTCTCCTCTTCTGCTTAAAAATTGCTTTGGGAGTTTGGGAATTGCGTTTGTTCAGTCTTAGAAAAAGCCTAAAGCTAGTAATATTCTACAAGTGCATTGCTGTGTGTAAATACCATTACAACAAATATTAAAACACTCTCTATATAACAAAGATTTCTAAATTCTTGCCAATGGCACTTTTGGTATGAGCTGTAGTCAATACAACTAACTTCCGGTACATAGAAATATTTGGGAGAATTTTGGGAAGTATTTAATCATTACATAAGGATATGACTTGCAGTTCCTTTCAAAATTGAGCAGCCGACCATTTTTCTTGAGCATTTACTTTGTGTTTCTGTATAAAACATACATCACATAAAATGTATCTTATAGAACAAGAGAGAGAATTCTAGTGCCCATGATGATTTCAACTGGTATAGCTAAGCCACAGATTAAAGTTAAGACAGTTCAACTTTTCTATACTCTGAGAAGATTCATTAGTGCTGATATATGTCCCAGAGCACAGAGCAGAAAAACCTAAAAAGAATGATGGAAACTATTTGATGTGATATAGAAGGAAGGAAGGAAGGAAGGAAGGAAGGAAGGAAGGAAGGAA
>NW_022589708.1:7666596-7822486 GCF_004348235.1 Phoca vitulina
GAAAGAAAGAAAGAAAGAAAGAAAGAAAGAAAGAAAGAAAAAAAGCAGTAATTCGAGCATAGGAGTTTTCTGCCTGATTCTGCTGTTTGGTGGTCCTTGGCAAATCATTTAACTTAGCTACCACTCCAGAACTTTAGGTATAAATTCAGAGCTATATTATTCTCCAAGTTTTCTCTTGCCTCTCTAATGCTAAGGTTCTAATATTCATTGATAAAACAAGGTTTATGTTTAGCTTGCACCACAGCTCTGGTGGCCTCAGATCAAAGAGGTTGGGTTCTACTTCAACATCCACCAGTATCATCTAGGCTCTCAAGCAAACCAAATGAGCTCTCCCTCTCAAAGGAGAGAGTTCATAATGCCTTCCATTATCCTTATATTGTACAGTTGGGAGGGACACATCACAAGCTTGATTTACAACAGATAAATATTAATGTTTTTGTAAATAATATTGAAACTGTACTGTCTGTATGCTTAGAGGAGGTAAAAAATGTCAGTTTAATGACATTTTATTTTTATTCCCTGACTAATTTAGGTATCAGGGAGAATCTTGAGTATTTATATAAAGTGAAAGAATGAGTGAAACTAAGACTTTCAACCAATGAACACTTGCTTATTGTGTTAAGGGTGAAGGTTGGGGAGTAAGTGGGGAGATGATACAACATTTACCAAGAGCCTTCTTCGTTATGCCATGCATCATGCTGGACCTAGTGTTTTCCACATTGTATAAATGGAATCAGAGGCATGAGGGGATCTGGTCACATGTCTAAATCAGACAACAGGTGTGCTGTGCTATAGGAATTAGATTCCATGCAAATAAGTCACTGTAGTTTGTGCTCTTTCTCCTATGGATTACTAGGCTAAAAGTTATCACCTTGGAATGCTCCAAACTTATCCAATAACCAACCTTCTTGATGCTGAAAATTCTTTGGAACTCTTCAAATTCTCTTTAAAGTAAATCACCACCTACATGTATTTGCATGTGCCTGCACTCATATATGCACATATACACACTCAATTCATTCTCATTATGGTGGTAATATCTCAGATGAAGTCTTACTCCACAATAATAAATGGATTTTTTTATTGTCCTTTGGGTGACTTTATGTTAACAACATGCCATTCTTGTGGACTCTGTCTGAATAATATTTTATTCTACCTAAGGGTTTAAACCTTAGGTAGAAATTGAAAAAGTAACCACAGGAAGAAATAACAAGGTTTCTCATACGGCAAACCTAGATCAGTGTATCTTGATCCTTCATACTTGAAAACACATGCCTTCAGATGGATGTGAATTTGATCACATTAATACATTGCATCTTTGAATTTCAAATTCTTCATTGTATGTTAAACAACACTAAGGTATTTTCAATAAGGTAATGAATGTTGCTATTTTACAAGATCAGTCTTAATTAGTCTTTTTTTTTTTTTAAAGATTTTTTATTTATTTATTTGAGAGAGAGAGAATGAGAGAGAGCAAGCACATGAGAGGGGGGAGGGTCAGAGGGAGAAGCAGACTCCCTGCCGAGCAGGGAGCCCGATGCGGGACTCCATCCAGGGACTCCAGGATCATGACCTGAGCCGAAGGCAGTCGCTTAACCAACTGAGCCACCCAGGCGCCCCAGTCTTAATTAGTCTTATACATATGTGCAAATCTTACGTTGACCGTGTCCCCTATTTACAAAATGAAATAGCCTTATAAATTGTAGGAGAATCTTCAGCTCTACAATATTTTGTCTTACCATCAATTAATGCAGTATAGCATCTGATGCTATAAGACCTTCCTTAAATTCCTTTACTAAAATTTTATTGATTTTTGCGATATTGTCCTTGAAACTTTCTTGTTAGGATTATTCCCATTTTCTTTATATTTTTCTTGCTGTTGCAAATCAGTGCTTTGTTTATTTCATTCCCTATTTGGTTGTATTTGGAAGGAATAGGTGGTTTATATGGTAGTCTTGAACAAAATAATATTTTTATTTCAATTTTTCTTCTAAGAATATTGGATTTAGGGAATTTAAAATTAGTGTCTATGCCTTATAATTCTTCTACAATACTTATATATTTTCTTCTTTTCTTTTGCTTTATATATTAAAATAGTTCTGATAAAATGAAGACTAGCAGTGGTAGTAGTGAACATTCTTTTTTTTTTTTTAATTGGAAGGCCATCTAAAATAAACTATTTACTGTTTGTTTCTGGTAGTTAATTGTTATGAAATTATATCAATTATATTCCATTCTCAGAGGACTTTCATGAAGGGGTAATACATTTAATCTTTATTTTCAATATAATCAACAAATATTTATGAAGCACTTACTCTGTGTCAAGCATGGTTAAAGAGCTTTCCTTGAATGTAATGATTATAGTGATAAATTGTCTAATGTTTCATTTTTTGTCATTACTGCAATGAGATGTATTAAATTGTGCTATATTTTAAAAACAGTAAAGAAAATATTTAATTTTTATATGTATATTTCTTGATATGATTGAATAACAATTTGTTCTTATTGTATTTTGTAAGTTTTGTATTATTAGTTCTTCTTCCATTCGTTGGAATGGATAACTCCACATATTTTCTCATGTCTTGGGAAAATGTGAAATATAAAAATTGTATTAATGTGTTTGGCTTGCCTATTCAGTTCCTTATCATTGATTTTTGATGAGCAGAATTTTCTGATTTGATGAAATACAACTGATTTTTACTCTCTTTCATAGTTCCATGTGTGTCCTTTGCTTACTCTACTTTATGAAGGCATTCTATTTTTTTTTTCCACTTAGACACATCATAGTTTCAGCTTTTGACCTTATCTCAATGATCTATCTCAAAATAAATTGGGTATGGGGGCAGTGTAGATTATGCTTCCTTTCTTCAGATAATTATCCAACTGTTTCAACAATATTTGTTTAAAAAAATATTTCTTCGTCATTGCACTTCACTGTCATACTTGCCAAAAATCATTTGACCAGCACCAAAACAAAACAAAACTAGGTAAATAAGTGAACTGGATGGACGTATTAATTTAAACTTGATGGGAGGAGTTCTTTCACAACCTAAACATGTTTCAAATCATCATGTTGCCCACCTTAAATGTCTATATCTTGCAATTATATTTGTCAGTTATATTTTAATAAAGCTGGAAAAAATGGAAAAACCAAAAACTTTGACCAAAAATGTATGGGTATATTTCTTAACTCTCCATTCTGGTCCATTGATTGATTTGTCTGACTTTTTAGCAAAACTATAATTTTTGGTGAGCAAATTTAGGCTTTCATTTATGTTGAACATCTTGATAAATTTAGGGGTAACTGACATCTTAACATCTTTCCATCTGGCAGTATGTTATGTCTACCCATTAAATTAGGTTTCATTTATTTTCTCTCGGGAATATTTGGTAGTTTTTAGAATACAGATCTTACAATTCATTTGTTAAATTTACCCCACAGTGTTTGATGATTTAATTTCACTATAGTTCATTATCAGCATGGTAATACAATCAAATTTTGTATATGGAATTTGTATCCTCTTATATTGCCGAAGAAACTTTTTAGTTCTGGTAGGTACTTTTTTTTCCTGTCCTGTAGAGTTCTTGAGATTTTTCTACGTACATATTTATGTCACACGTTAATTAGCAAAATTACACTTCTTGCTTTCAAATCTTTGTCTTCTTTTTTTTGTTTTAGTCCCTTATTATAATGAATATAAATAGCAGTAGATTGTTTAATAGAAGGGGCAGGAGAACATGTCCTGGCCATACCATCATCCTAGGGAGAAATGATGCTAACTTCAGGTTTTGGTGTTTTATTTATTTTTTTAATGTCCTTTAACAGTTTTGAAGAAGTTTCCCACCACTTCTACTGTTCCTAGTTTTCTGAGAATTTTTATCATGAACAGATTTTTATCATGTCCATACTTTCTCTGTATTTATTCAAATGAGCATATATTATATATTGACCATCCTAAATGACTTTTCACATTTGATTCAGCCTTTTAAAATGTAAGCCCATCACAGATGATTTCAAGCTATTACAAGTGAATATTGACTTATTAGTCACCATCCTACTTGGGCAAAGACTCACCCCAATGTGGTTTACAGGAGACCCTAGGGGGGACAGTTTTGGAGATGGGAAATGGAGGCGCCTAATGTGAACATGTAAGTCTTTGGGACATAATTCCAGAAATAGTCCTTGTCCTATCAACCACACACAGCCCCAGGATCTCTAAGTCCTAAGGAATGTCTTACTTTCCCAATAAGTTTCCAAGGTTGCAAGGTCACACCTGAAAGAAACTTTGTAAATGATTATATGTATTTACATTTGATTAGTATAAGTGAATAGGTAGATAGATAAAATTTTCAGAAACACATATTCTTACCTTTTCCCCCAAATAATCTAATTTTACATACACAGATATACAAATATATTTTCAGAAATATATCTTAACAGAGTTGCTTTTAGTTTTGTACTAAATATTTAACCCTTTCTGAGGAAATTGTGTGTGTATCATATAATATCAATTTCCTCCACCATTACAACCAACTTGAATTAACTCTTTTCCAACAATGATAAATTGTAATCTTTCCACAAAACATTGTATATACGTTCATATATATGCAAAAATATTTCCACCAGTGTATGTGTGTGTGTGTGTGTGTGTGTGCACGTGCACGCGAGGGGGTTTGTGTGTATTTGTTCTAGCCCATCAGGCACAAACTGGTCTGTGCAAATCACTGGTCTTCTCCAGTTTTTACTTTCTTGTGCTTGTGGCTTCACAAACCTTTTCAAACATCTTCCTACCTACCAATAAGCCATTTTATTATTTTGAAATTATATTTATACCTCATTTCAGCCTTCCCAACAAATGGCAGAAATTTTCTAAATCAAAGTTCTTTTCATAACAGTTACAAGGAAAATGAAAATATAGTATATGAACCTCATTGGTGACTATTTATGAGAGTCTATCTGAAAGGAAACTTTAACAGCAACAAGACAAGGACAGATATATGCCTTAGGGTAATATGCTTGGAGACAATGTTTTGAGGTGATAATTTCAGAAAATGCCACGTTTTTCTTTTTAGGTTGTCTTTTACCCAAAAGTAGTCAACACTATCAGTCCATACTGCTCCGTGCACCTTGGTCCGGCTTCCAGAGGCCAGCCCTTCATCTTTGCTGGAGAGTTTCTCTGATCTGATGCTTGAAGAGGCAGGGAAACAAACCTGCAGTCTTTAACAAAAGACCAGTAGGAGCTGCCACATGCATTCTTCACCCCCTTTACCCTTACAGTGGGATACTTCTGGGTTGTGGGTGTGCTCTGTCATCCAAGAGCTCCCCAGTGGGATAAAGCTCCTGTTACCCTCAATTGCAAAGTGCTTGATAATAATTTTTTAACTGCCCACCCCCCACCCACACACAACTCTCTCACTTTTCCACTCCCCTACTGCTTGTTTCTTAGAATTACCTTCACAATAAATTCCTTGCACTGAAATCTCTGTCTCAGGTTCTGCTGTAGGGGTAATTAATCTCAGAAAGTTGGTGCCAGAAAAAGCCCCAGGAAGGGGATCCTCAGAATGAGATTTAAGAGTTAGAATGCTTACCCACCAGGGATGGCAACAAGGCCCCCCTTGCTGGTGTTGAGAGGAGGTTTTGCTCAGCAAGCACAACCACTAACAACTTAGTGGTGACGCAGCAGGAGGGGATTGACTGGGCTGTGTGGTATTTTGGCATTGAAAACCACGGAGACAATGCCCATTTCCAAGGGCTGTGGAGTAATTTGGCTGCAGTTAAGTGTGATCAGTGCACTGAGGGAATTACATTACAGACTCATTCTACTGAGCTATCACCTCAGAGCGTGGGGTGAAAGCCAGACGTTTCCCTGGTAACATTTAAAGAGATCTTTCTGCCCTGTAGCCAGACGGTGGATGGTGCTGAAGACACAGCTCTGGGCTCCAAGGTGAACGTAAAGTAACAGAGTTGAAAGAGAAGGCTGACTCCCTGGGGCCAGCATCCTCCTAGCCTGGACACTGAGTGCAGGCGTCTGAGAGCATGTACTTGAGGACCCTGAAACCCCAGATTCCCATCCACTCTCTGATTGAGAGGTGCTCCACCACCACTTGCAAGAGAAGAGGAACTTCTCCGGGATGGAGGTCTTGTTAAAGGCCCAGTGGGAGTGAAATGCCTTGGGGGAGACAATGTTTTCCATTTCCAGAATCTGCCCCACCTTCCCCGTTGCCTCGGAACCAATAACTAGAATGAACTCTCAGTGGGCCCATGAGGGAAACGTTATCACAGCTTCAGGAGGAAAGGGATTTTTCAGCAAAAGAATGTCAGATCTAGTTAATACGTGTAGTCAAGGCCTGGGAAAACTTGCCCGGGATGGAGTTTTAGGGTCCAGATGGATACGGAGCAAAGGGAAATCTGATAAGGGAAAGTGCATCTATCTGTGGGCTCTCTCTTACACCTTCTCTTTCAGGAACTGACCCTAATATGCAGCAGGGACTACTCCTTGAAGCTGAAGAAAGAGAGCGCAGGTGATCGAACTGTCTGGAAAGGGTGCTGAAGGAGGGATGTGAAGGGTTTCTGAGGTGGCATCTCAGTCCTTTGGGACTGCAGTAACAGAAATACCATGGACTGGGTAGTTTGTAAATAGAAAGCTATTTCTTATAGTTCTGAAGGTGGAAAGTCTGAGATCAGGGTGCTAGCAAATGGCCTACACATTATATCCACACATAGCTGAGAGCAGAGAGATGAAGCCAGCCCTCTCACAACTTATAAAATCACTAATCCCAGTCAGGAGGGCTCCACCCTCATAATCTCATGGAAACCTAAACTACTCCCAAAGGCCCTTCCTCTTAATATCATCACACTGGGGGTTAGAGTTTCAATGTACGAATCTGGGGGTAACACAGACATTCAGTCTAGAGCAGGTAGACATTTTGGAATAGATTTATGAGGTAAAATATGGAACTATGAGATGAGCATATTCCCTGGAAGGGCCCTTAGAACAGTTCCTTTACTAAAGCAATAAAAAAGAATGTGTAGAGAGGAGGGTCCTGGCACCATAGAGAAGTGTCGTGGTGTCTCTCCTTTGTGGGTAGAGGGACATCACTGTGGAACTGGCCTCCCCAGGGATGCAGGTGATGCCGACCCAGGGGCTGCTCTTAATCATCAAAGACAAGGTGGGCATAACTAAACCATCAAATGAGCAGCGAAGCCAGAGTGACAACAGGGACCCCAGGCCCAACGTGACCTGTGGTGTTGGTTCACGGATCACGGGGAATGTAGAGGCAAGGAACGGGGACAAATAGGATGTTACTTGATCTATATACCCCAAAATAATAAAGAACAGATAGGCTAAAGGCTCATATCACTCACTACAATGGAAAAAAAAAAAAAAAATCTGACGTTTTCTCCAGTGTCAGGCCTGAGACAATTCTCAGACTCAGAGCCTAGTAATGGAAGCTCACCAAGTGTGCACCGTGGAGATCCTCCATTTCCTCCTGCAGCTGTTACCAGAGTAAGTACACTGCCAAAAGGGGGCTATAGGCACTATTGGACACAGGTCGGAGGTGACCCTGACAATTCCGTCATGTCATGGCCCTGGTTAGAGTGGGGCTATGGAAGCAGGTAATCATGCAGTTGTACCCACATCCACATCAGCTTGTCCACTGAGGTCTCCAGAACCCACCCTGTGAGATGTAATCCTGAGCCCTCATTGCTGATTAAAATGGATATACTTGGCATCTGGGGAAGTCTTCATTTATATGGGTTTTTCATTTCTCAGTCAAATGAGAGTCATAATGAATGGAAAAGCCAAATCAAGCCCCTAAAACTGGACATTCAATTGCTGGCCAAGATAGTAAATCTGAATCAGTACCAAATCCTCAAGGCAGCGGCAGAGATTTGCAGCCCTTCAAAGAGTTACAGGGCTCAGGTGATCCTCATCACATCCCCGTTTAAGTCACCGGTCTGGCCCCTGGTGACATCAGATGGACGACATCAGATGCCAGCAAATAACTGCAGTTTCCACAGAGCAGTAGTCAGAATAGCAACTCCCCGCAGGGTGTCCTGCCTTCACTTGCCTGGATCCATTCACCCAGTTCGGATGTATCTACTGATCAGGTGACTATTCTTTCTAATTTCCAGGAGGAAATTCTATCAAACCGTTAGAATAATAATTAACATTTAACATGTCTTCTATAATGCTGGTTAATTGAATATTGAATAAATGATCAAAAATCTCTGAAAGTACATTGAAAATCTGAAACCTCCGGCACAATATGCAGGGGAATTGAAGAAGCATGTAGGAGAAGGTAGAAAGATGGCCTCTTCTACAAATAATCAGTAGAGTTACTGATACATCTATAGGACTCCTATGTTTTGTGAATTTTTATGTATATTGTTGCCACATATCCACTTCTCATTTATCATGTGCTTGGCTAGTTAGGCTCCTGAATTATTTAAATGTATTTAATCTCCTTTAAATATTTTTAAAGGCAGTGTTTAATGATAAAGAATAAAAACTTTATGAAGTGATTACACTTGTAAGATAATTTTAGAAAAGGCTCTAATCACTTTATACTCTTGGTGGCAAGTTGCCATCGCAGACCAGTGACTTTCTTGTTCTGTAACCTCATTGTGGTCTTTGTGTGGGTCAGCTTCACCCTCCTAGGGTCACTAGAAGACTAAGTGAGATCATAGTTTCTCCCAATACACTGGCCACTGTGTTCCAACCCCACCACCAAGTTCAAATTTTCTTCCTTACCTTCCCTTTATTGACACTAAGTGTTTGTGGTAAGCTCAGAAGATCTTAGTGTGAATACTAAATCATAGCTCCCAGTTTCTAAGAGAGGATATATTTAAATAACAACAATAACAACAACAACAAAAAACAATAGCAGAGCCTTGGTTTACATTGGAATTGATCTGGTGAGGAGACACCTAAGTTTTGGCTACAATATCCACAGAGAAAGTCTGCCAAGCTAATGTGTAAAAAATGAACTCACTCCCCTATTTACATGGTGAAACAGTATCTCTCTCTCTCTCCCTTTTTTCAAGAGGAACAGTCTTCACACTCAGCCCAGACAATCTTAAAGCCATTACCCTTCACATCTCATATGTTAGCCCTGTGCTTTGGCACAAGGCCATCGAGAGCGCAAAAGGAATACATTCCGTGATGAGTGTCCTGATGGGGATGTTTCCATCCTGGGTAGCCACAGAGAACCGAGCACTGTAGAAAACATCTTTTGCTGCAGTTATTTCAATTGAATAAGCACAATTTTAACATGAGGCCATTAAAAAACTACTTTGGTTCTGGGAAACTGAGTATTAGAAATATGATGAGCATATTGGAGTAAGTTCAAAACTGAACATCGGGGTAATTAAGGGAATGGAGAGATTGATTTATGAGAAAAGATTAAAAGAGCTCAATCTGTTTAGCTTGGCTAACAGACAACTAAGTAGGGGATATGGTAATTGTTTACAAGTACTTACAGGATGTAAATATCAAGGCTGGAGCAGAGATGTTCAGGCTGAGATCAGAAAGCCTGAATCACTCCAAGTTAATAAAGAGAAAATTTAGTTCACTACCATCCAAAATTTGGTGATAGTTAAGTCCTTTCAGCAGGAATCATCACTGGGGGAAAATGCAAAAACGAGGGAAAATGCAAAAACGAACTCTTTGGAATATTTAAATGTGACATAGCCTTTGTGAGTCTATGGTTGGTGCACATTCATCATCAGCGATATTTGGGAAGTACAGAAGTTTCATCATTGTGTGTATGGAGACAGCTTTCTATGTTGTTCAAATGAACAACGGTATTTAGATAGGTGCTTCATAAAGATCAAATTCTAACAAAACAGATGAACACAATACAGGTAGAGAGACAATATGATCATTTAAAAAATGCAAAGTAATTTCTACTTTTGTTTTTAAAAACTTTAACCCACATAAATAATGATTTAAAAATTCATGTCTAAATTAAAATAGAATAGTATATTATCATGTTTTTTCCTATAAACATGTGATTCATATACGATTATTAGTATGTAATAGTGTACCAACACATTTTTAAACTTAGGAGAAATAAATTCACAGCAATTCATTATATACATTAAAAACTTACTGTATAAAGAAAAGTATTAGTAAGAGCATTACACTATTGAAATAACTCACAAAAATATATGTCGTATGATGTGATTTGAATATAAAAATAATTCTAATCATCATTCTAAATCAAACTAATTTAATAAACAGTAAACCTATAACATCGCTAGGGATCCAATGTATACATCCCAGCGATCATATTTGTATCTGTCTGTCCATCTATTTATCTTCTGTCTTTCTATCTCTGGTACAAAAGATGTTTTACTTATTTCTGTATATTTCTTTATAAAACAAGCATAGTCTGTCTTTCTTTCTCATGGTTCCCACTCTGTTAGGTTTTGTAGGAAATAAATGAATTAGAGTCTGTGTTCTCCATCCTCCACAAGTTTGGTTCTTATTTAAGAAGAAGTAGGGGACGCCTGGGTGGCTCAGTCAGTTGAGCATCCGACTCTTGATTTCGGCTCAGGTCATGATCTCAGGGTCTGAGATTGAGCCCCACATCAGGTTCCATGCTCAGTGGGGAGTCTGCTTTAGGATTTCTCTCCCTCTCCCTTTGCCCCTCTTCCTGCTCACACTCTCTCTCTCTCTCAAATAAATAAATAAATCTTAAAAAAAAAGAAAACGTAGAATAAACATGTACAAGTTAAGGGGGCAGCTGACATAAAACACAAACTCTGCTTTTTGGTGTAGATAGGCTTTAAGTGGATGAATTAAAAAAATACCTTATTGGTATCTATAAGTGTGTCACTCATTTGCATCATGTTCTTCAATAATTTACCCTTGACTTTCTATAGAAGCTTTAATTTGAACTAAATAAAACTAAGATTTCTTGTGCCTCTGGATCCATATATATGCTGCTTATCTATTAGTTGATCAGGGAAATTGAGGCATTAAGATACACACACATATACAACACACACACACACACACACACACACTATAGTTTGAAATCTGAGCACCTTTGAGATTTCTCCCTAACTGAAAATATATTAGTCCATACGATTTGTAAGAGAATTTAAAGTAGATGAAGTGCTTTGTGTAATGCACGAAAGCATTCCTTCAGGAAAACTGTGCGTAGATAAAAAGAATCATTGCAATTTTATATAAAATAAATTATAGTTTAGGCTCTGAGTTGTTACATTATCATAGAAAATATATTACTGATCTTTCGAGTGCTCATGATGGTTATAGGAAACATGAGTGTACTTATGTAATTATAAAATTATATGTATTATTTTCCTGTAGATGAGTGTATAAATTAAATATGTAGAATACAAAAAGAGTATATATAATGCCAAAATGAAAACGTATGAGTGCATTTGGCATATGCCAGTATTATATTCAAATAGGAAAGGACAAGAACTAGCAGAATTTGTAAATGTAAATGAAGACCTGTAGAAATTCATTTTTCTCATAAACTATAGACTTTCCACTAATTTGGATACATTAAATTGGGTATTTAATATATTCATAATATTACCAGGCCATCTGATCTCACTTCTTGCATTTCCCTGGGCACATTTTCCAACTGTATTACATAAAAATCATCTCTCTACAATTAAGGGTGTATTTTTGAAGTATCACCATCACTCTCTTCAAGCTAATCCTGCCATAATGTCCAATCAAAACTTGATTTATGTTAGATTATGTACATAACATAATGCTTTCTCAATGATTCTGGAATCCTTCTGGACTAATTTATCTCCATGGGTGGAAAACACAGAATGTCATTTTTACTCCAAGGGATGAAAGTTGTAATTAAATCTGAACAAAATTGTTGAGCTAACATTAGATTTTGTCCAATTTTTCTAGCAATTGCTCCAAAGAATCTAAAAAGTAAATAAATAAATAATGAAAATATTCTTAGAACAGTTAATTCCTGAGTACTGAACAAGATCTATTATTTTTTTAATTTTATTTTATTATGTTATGTTAATCACCATACATTACATCATTAGTTTTTCATGTAGTGTTCCATGATTCATTATTTTTATATCCAAGGCAAATACCCTAGGCTGGTACACTGATGTAGACCATGCTGGATCATGGTGAGAGAGGCAGTATTATCTAAAAATCACTCTGGTTTACCTGTACTGTGAACCAACAAGAACTGGGGTTTCCTCCTTCTCCTGGCATGAGAACCAGTACCTAAAGCCACCTCACTATAAGATAGTGGTTGCAATTCTCTGCTGAGGGACTGCTCCTGTGTGCTCCTTGTTTCCCAGGTTTTGGAAGCCTGCGTTCTGAGGAAATACATGTGAACAGCTGCTATCTATGCAAACCCAGACTGCCAAGGGGCCAAGTGGTCCTCTCCAATTTTGACTGGCAGGTTGCTCCCAGGCTCTCCTTGTAATTACAGAGAGCAACAGGGGGTCACATATATCCAGCAGTGTGTCATGCTCTGGGTTTGCCTCTCTATGGATAAAATGAGAGATGGGGTGGGGGGATTTATGCCTTCTCTTCTCTTGCTGACCTTTGTCTTGTAAGTTTTTCCAATGAAGCTGTCCTCTTAACACATACCCTGTGACATTGTAGAAATTGTTCCAAGTACTTTTGTGATAACCATTAGAAGGCTACCTTGTAATGACAAAAATGAAGCTCTCATAATATATATATATATATATATATATAGTGTGTGTGATTGGGAAACCATAGCTGTTCCAAAAGACACTCACTTGGAAACCGAAACTGTATGCAGAAGAATGATGAATGCATTGATAGATATCCATATATTTATGATTTGACTATAAAAACACATACCTTCTTCATACTCCCTTTCAGGTTAGAACATCATCTATCGTTTCTCAAAGAGGGAAATATTTCCTAGAATGTACTCTGCAGGTGCAGTTTACTCCAACTTTCTGTGAAGCCAGACTGGATCATGCAGCCAAATCTGCCAACACAAGAGTATGGGGAATATATATTTGATTTATTATCCTCTATAGCAGAAGGGAGTAAGTGATAAGGGGTGTAGACAGTCATTAATGCTCACCTCTTATACAGCACTGACATTTTAACTTGGTTTCTGGAGGGAATAGAGATAAACTCGGATGTTCATTTTGCCATGTTTAACCTGGGTCATGAATCTCTATACACTTCCTGTGATATCCCATCCCAGTCTTACATAGTTGGAGTATGAAAATACTAAATGTCATTCAGCAAAAGTTGAAGCTGTATATCATCACATGACGCAGCATCTCTCTGCCATGCAATATTGTAAAAAGGTTAGGTAGGGAGATGGCCTAATTTCTCCACAGTCATGCATATTCTAGAATACCACCAATCTCTTCTCCATGCTGGACCAATGTCAGAGATGTCTCAGTTGTTCATGGCCCAAAGCCATATGATCCCTTCAGCACCCATAAGTGAGTGTCTCTCTGGCATCTATGCTTTGTTGAGTGATAGGATTAGTGGGAATCCTGGGAGCCCATGTTTAGGACCCATCCTCACCTGGTACACCAGGAAGTCATCCTGTCTGAGCCCTTGCAATTTATAAAGGGTGTTGTCACTGAATTGAGAATGGATTACCGATACACAGGGACCCTCTGACCCCTGCCATATTCCAATGCCCATGTTAGTCTTTCCTTGTCAGCTCTGGCTTCACTTTGAACACTTAAAATTTTAGAAATAAAGATAGAAAATACCACGGGCTCTCTCTATTTGTTGTAATTCCAGCATCTCAGGTGTTCACAGAGTGACTAACTTGATTGTTTCATTTTACCTTAAAATGGTTTCTTCTGGGTGTGACCCATTGGCAATCACTAGCCTTGATCTCTCATTCTACAGCTTTATGGAGATATAATTGACAAGTGTATATATTTAAGAAATGCAACGTGATGTTTTGATATATGCATATATTTGAAATGTTTGCCACCATCAAGTTAAGACATCCCCGACCTTACATAATCACTTTTTTTTTTAGTGAGAACAATTAAGATTTACTAAGTAAATTTCAAGTATCTAATACAGTATTACTAAATAAAGTTACCATGCTATAAATAGAATCTCTAGAAACTATTTATCCTGCATAACTGAAAGTGTCAACCCTTTGACCAACATCTACCCATTTTCCTCACTGGTAACCACCATTCCACTCTCTGTTAACACTGGCAACCCAGAGCCGTTTGCCAAGCAGTTTCAGCATATGTGTTTGGAATATTATTGGAATTGCCTAATTACTTGGCTATGAAGGAATTCAAACTACAATTGTGAAGCCAAACTATTAGGACACAGAAAAAATCATATAACATAACAATGTTCAATGACACAGAAAACATGAGAACAAACCAAGGAAAAGTAAAGAGTAAGTAAAAATACATGAATAAATGTACGTGTTTCACCCTATTCTACAAGATCTAGCCGACGCAAAGGCATGGAGAGAGATACTTATGAGAAGGACATTGGCATTGGGACTAGATTCTTCGGGTCATCTCTCTGGCATCATGGGAATATGATATTGGATGTGTTATTTCAACCTTCTGTGCCCCCTATCCCACAGGGCCCTTCTGAGATTTTAGCAAAAGGGATTTGTAAACCAAAGTTTTATACATCTGTAATGTATTAAAACACACTTCTGACTTACTTCAACCTGCCAAGATGACATCGTATCTTCCTGTCATACTTTCCCTCAAGACTTAAAGGAAAACCATTTACCTTCTTTCACCAAGATCCCTGAGAGAAAGATTATAACAGAAAAAATAAAGAAAAATTTAAAAATAGAAGTTGCACGTCTGTAGAAAAAAGAGCCAAAATCCAAGAAAGATAAAGCACTTTGGATTATTGCTTCTGTTGTTGGAGGGTGAGCAGAAGGTCAAAGATTTTAAAATCCTGGCCAAGGCCCCCTCAGGGACTGACAGGGCCAGCCAGACTCTCACATCTGGTTAAGCTCAGTGGCTCTCGTGGTTGTAGTGTATTGACAAGTTTTCAAAACTATCAAATAGAAATGAATTCCTTGCAGTTAAGTCTGGATAATAGCATGTGGATTATCCCTTTGCTGATTACTTTGTTGACATAAACAGTGTCATAGTTTACACTGGCTTAGCAGAAGCAAGCAAGGGGGAAGAAAGAACTTTTAAGTTTATTAATTACTTCTTTTTTCAGAGAAGGTGTGAAGAATTAAGTACTCCCAGCCAGACCCCTTCTAATTCAGACAGATCACTGCATTAGTTGAAAGGCAAACGAGGAGAATTCAAGAGCATAGAGGTGCCCTACGGAAGGAAGTCACCAATGGGAAGCTACAAAGAGGGCATTCGGATTTATAAAATAAGATATATGAGTCAAGTTTTAGTAATTACTTTAATATTAACTGGATATTCCTTTATCCAAAGTAAACATGCCGCCAGATCTAGTGATTAAAACATAAGAGTGTTCATCATATGGGATTCCGATGCCACACGAGTGGTCTTACCAAGTCTGTGAGGAAAACATATTTTCAGAGTAAAAAGGCTAACAAAGAACGTAGTTTTGACTTGTCATGAGAAAATTAATATCAGCAGCAGCAAACAATTATCCAGTGTTAAACGCAAATAACTACGGGGCATAACCTGAATAAGCCCCTGTCGACATTCGCACACAGATTTCAGTCTGTTCTGGGGGAGATGCGGTGGTGGTGATTTCACTGCTCCGCAGTCCTTTATGCTCCTTTCTGTTTACAGCCCTCCAGATTTCCTTTTAGAGGCAAAACATTCATATTTTGCACCATGCAGTTCTTTGGGAGTCGGCCCCATCCACAGCTCAGGGTGGCCCTTATTGGAGGGAGTCAATCAGCAAGGCCCAGCTGATAAACCAGGAGAGCTGGTGTGCGCAGCGCCGCGCAGTGAGCAGAACACTGCGGGACGTTTATCCGTGACGCTGAACGTTAACCTGACTCTGTCTTCCATGGCAGCCCCTGCAGGAGACACTCACTCTTACCCTGACATTATGATGTGAGGACCTGAGATCCGGGATATTCACGCCCATGTTGGTACTTTGAGAAGAACCTGAAGATAACCTTGAACCAGAGAAAGGCAAATAAAACAAAAGAAAATGAAAAAACAGAGAATTGCAAAGAAATGGAATTTAAAACCAAATGATAAAAGGGGAAGCTCTCAAACCAAACACACTTAAAACGAATGCTCTCCATGAACTATTCAAAGAAAGAGAAAGTAAATTCTTTTTCTTTTTTACATTTTTCGGTTTCATTAGTTTTTATTTTTCTCACCAGCATTATACATATTTTATGTTGTCACTTAGGAATATACATATACTAAAAATGTGCAGTTGACCGGGTTTGTGGAGATTGGGTTCTACTGTCAGCTCTCTCATTAACTTGCTGCGATGCTAGAAAATGTTTTAACCTTTCCTGGCATAGGTTTCTGTTCTCCCTAATTCTTTCTTTCCTCTTTTCTGCTTTTCTTCCTTTCTTCCATAACCATTTCTTATGCTATTATGAAAGGCTTGGGACTGGGACTTCCATTATGAAACAAAAAACACTTTCTGATCTTGAGGGACTTCAGGAAGAAGAGAAGCATCACCCTGACAGCTCAGTGAGGCCATGGGGTCGGGACTCGAGAGCCTGCAGTCTTGCCAACTGCTGTGGGGGCGTGGAGAGCTACTGCCTGACCATCTGTAGAAGTCAGAGAATCTCTGGTGGGTGAGAATTGCAACTGTCCCACTTCCTTTCTTCTTATTATAACAAATATGACTTTCTTGATGAAGTCAAGTGAGATGTCCAGTCCCCATCTCATTTACTCAGGTGGGATGGACTGCCTCTCCCCCTCCCAAGGGGAACACATAATCCAGACACAGCCAATCTTCAGTTGTGTCACCTCATCCAAAAATTTGCTCAAGAATGTGCACTTACCCATCAGAACCTAACCTGGCACATTTGCCAAGAACAGAAGGGAAGAGTCACATGATTTTGTTTTAGTTGAGAATAAGTAAATAAATAATCATTATGTATAAAGAAAGTAGATGTGTAGAGTTGCTGGAAAAAATGGAAAAACCATGTTAAAAGACTCCAGCAGAAAGGAAAGCAGGGCCAGGAGAGCAGAGGGAAAGACAGACTCCCAACCACATCACATGGACAATTCGATAAAACTGCATCTTACATTGTCTAAAACAAACCAGTTTCATGATCCAATATGATGCCTAAGTAGGGGTTTGTGCCAAAAGGTCACAAATAACTTTAAAAATAAAGATAGGTTCAAAAATAAAATGTTTGAAATAAATCATAACTATAAATGAGATCCCTCTTCGTTCTGACAATATGATAAAATACATAAGCTGAAGTTGTTGTGCATTTAACACAAGATACTAGCTGAGAATGACAAGCAGGCTTAAGAAAAGGAAATCCAGGAAAGCAAAAATATCTTAGACTGAAAAATAGAGTGGTTAGAGTGCAGATTGCTGTTGTGGTTGTCTCAGATGTGCGTGTGTGTGTGTGTTTAGTTAGTGATATGGGTAAGTTTCAGCAATCTAAGGGTGTGGATTTTAGTAGCAATGAATGGACAGAAGTTAAGACACTGAAAGTACATGAGATGGTGAGTTGGAGAAAGTTCAAATAAATCCTGACCCTTAAATGTTACATGTTTCTAGAAATAATAGCCCAGAAAAAAACTATCTCACAAGTAAGGAAAAAAACAAACAAACAAACAAACAAAAACAAGGACTAGTTGGTGTTGATTGAAACCCAGATGGGGAAAAATAAATCCTACATGGTAATATAAATTTGGGTTCCTATCATCTTTTGGTTATAGAGTTCAAAGTTATACAACCCGCATGATTCAAGAGCTCTCAAATAAAGAATGATAGTTAGAAATTAGCAAAGTCATTCTCAAGGAAGACGTCTTTAATTTGGGACATACATATTACAAAGCCATGAGGTAGAGGAACTCCCATAAATAGCAATCCACCGTGAGAAAAATTCAATGATACAACCAACATAAGGATGGGAATCTAAGTTCTTCAGAAAATAGACAATCTGAAAAAAACTTAAAATAGTTATGTTTAAAAAAATATAATTAAGGATGTAAAAAAAAGAATCAAATGCATAAGAAAGAAGGATGCTAGAAGAAAGAATAGACGTATACAAAAAAGAAATATAATTTATGGAAATAAAAAAAATAGAGGTAAATTAGAAGATTCAAAATGTCACGTTAAGAAAATGTCATGGAGCACCTGGGGCACTCTGTCGGTTGAGTGTCCGACTCTTGATCTTGGCTCAGGTCATGATCTCAGGGTCGTGAGATCGAGCCCTGTGTCAAGCTCCATGCTTGGAGGGAGTCTGCTTGGGATTCTCTCTTCCTCCCCCTTTGCCCCTCCCCATCCCTACCCCCCCCCCCCCCCCCCGCTCTCTAAAAAAAAAAAAAAAAAATCACATAAATAGTCAAAAGTTGCAGAGACAATTCTAAAAAAGAATAAAACAGAGTAAATTGAAAAGATACTCAGCATCACATATTATTAGGTAATGGCAGACTAAAACAAGGAAATGCAAATATTATTTCAATGGCCAAAATCCAAAACACTGACAACAACATCACAGCACAATGACAAGGACATGGAGCAACAAGAACTCTCATTCACTGTTGGTTGGAATACAAAATGGCACAGGCACTTTGGAAGATAGTTTGGTGGTTTCTTTCAAAACTAAACATATTCTACTGCATCATTCAGCAATTTTACTTAAATTGAGTGGGGAACTTATCCATAAAAGAACCTTCCAAATGGATGTTTATGGCAACTTTATTCAGTATTGCCAAACTTGGAAGCAACCAACATTTCCTTCAACAGGTGAATAAATAAATAAACTGGTATAATCTGGACAATGAAATTTTATTCAGCACTAAAAAAATGATTTATCAAGCCATGAAAAGATATATAGTATTATGCAGATTGCTAAGTGTGTCATTAATTATAACAAGTGTATCACTCTGGTGGGGATGTAGATAGTGAAGGAGGTTGTGGGAGGGGTGGCAGGGGGTATATGAGAACTATCTATACTTTCAACTCAATTTTTCTGTTCATCTAAAATTGCTCTAAAAATAAAGTTTAGTTTTTAAAAATGAAGGACAAAGAGAAGGGAGGGGAAGGAGATGAAGAAGAGAAAAAGAGTTATTCTCAGTTATCAGGGCAAAATGAAAATATCATGCAGATAACATTGTCTAGTATTAGCACAAGAAAAAACACATAGACAATGCATAAGACTAGGGAGCCCAGAAACAGACAAACATATATAATTGTCTATATTTTAACTACTTAGATTCTTGTCTTATATTAGATGTGAATTCCACCTATTTTAAATAAAATATTTGAATAATAAATCTACAGTATTTAGAGGAAAAGATCAGAGTAACTTTATGACTTCAAGTTTGAAGGATTTCTTTTTTTTTCTTGTTTTAGAGATGGGGAGGGGCAGAAGGAGAGGGGGAGAGAGAAAATCTTAAGCAGTTTCCACGCCCAAGGCAGAGTCCAACACAGGGCTCGATCTCATAACCCTGAGATCATGACCTGAGCTGAAATAAGAGTCAGATGCTTAACTAACTGAGCCACCCAGGCGCCCCAAATTTGAAGGATTTCTTAAACAAGGCTCAGACGTGCACAAACAACACAGAAAAGAAAAACTGCCTACATTGATTTCAATCTACAGACCAAGAAAACTGAATGCCAAATAGACTTATGAAAATATTTTTAATCTCACTGAGAGGCCATTATGATCAATAAATAACAAAGCATATTTTTCACAATAATTAGATTAATTTTTTATGTAATCATATGATACCAAATTTTGGTAGGATGCAGGAGTATTAATTAGTCCAATCGCATTAGAAAATGGTTTGGCAGTATTAAATAGAGCAGAAAACCACACTTCTAGGTATCTACCTTGGGGAACTGTATCAGTCAAGGGAGAGTTTCACATTAGTGTTCAGTGCAGCACCCTTTATGCAAAAAAAGTAGAAATTTCTAATTTCTAAAATGAATTTTAAATAGATTTTGGGTAAATGAATTGTGTTTCATTTATGCAGTGGAATATTCCAGAGGAGTTAAATTAGAAAGTCAGTGTGTATCAATATGCATAAGATCTAAAAACAATCTAATGTTAAGTGAAAAAAAATTAAATTGTAAACTAACACATAAATTAATTTATATTTTATATTGATAGCAATCAAAACTATAACATATACAGTTTATGAATGATAAATACCAGTTCAGGTGTCCATTTGGGGAGGCGGGTGGGGACAGGAGATAATGGGGTTTTAAAGATGTCTGTAATGTTTCATTTCTCTAAAAAACAGAAAAAAGAAACTTGAAACAAACACAGCACAATGTTAACATCTGTTTAATCTTGGGGGTTGGAGTATAGGGGTCTGTTCTGTTATTTTCTGTATCCTTCCACATGTTTAAAGTGGTTTGTAATTAAAATAAAACACGGATGAGTAGAAATTAGTCTGGTAGAAAAAAAATGGAAAATGTATTTCAGGCAGAAGGAAGCAAAGGAATTAGTAAATTTTAAAGGAACAAGATGGCTTCAGAGAACCACATATACTGTGACGTCGCTTTGGTCTAAAATGCCTGGGAAGAAGTAGGAGAGAAGAGGGGTGAATAAAGTAGATCAGAGTTTGATTATAAAAGGGCTTTGTGCATTATTCTATCAAATGGAACTTCATTCTATAGGCCAGTATGATGTACAGAACAATGTTTCCCCAAAGCTGTCCATATCCTAGTCCCAGAACCTGTGAATACAGGACATTCCATAGCAAAACGCTTTTTCCCATGTGATTGAGTTAAGGATCCTGAAACAGAATTTTCTTGGATTTCCTGGATGAGGCCAATGTACTCACAAAGGTCCTTATAAGGGGGAACAGGAGACTCAGGTCAGGGAAGGAGATGTGATGATGAAAATAGAGGTAGGAGCCATGCATGGTCACAGAGTGAGCTGCCCCTAGAAGCTGGAGAAAGCAGGGAAATGCATTGCCAACCCAGTTTATACTTCTTACCCCCAGTGTGCTAAGATAATGTATTTTTATTGTTTTAGGCGACTAAGTTTGTGATCATTTTTTTACAGCAGCAATAGAAAACTAGTACAGCAGTGATGATGAAATCTTATGGAAGGTCCTGGATGTTGCAGTGCAGGGGGGTAGCCAGGGGGGCGGGCAGGGGTTGAGGGGAGGGGCAAACACATCTGCAGGGTTGCTGTTTATATCTGTAACAAAGTAATAATATTTACTGCACTAACTTGAAGAGAAATTAGAGAATGCTATTCTCAAGATTCACCCTTGTTGCAGAAGGACAATTACTGCATGATTCCACTTCTAAGAGGAATCTAAAATAGTCAAACACATAGAAGCACAGAGTAGGGTACTGGCTACCAGAGGCTTGGGGGAAGGGTGCAAGGGGAGATTTTGTTCAAGGGGCATAAAATTTCATTCATCACAATGATTAAATTCTAGAGATCTGCTGTACAATACTGTGACTATAAATAACAATTTTGTAAAGTGTTCTTACCTCAAAAATCAACCAATCAATCAGAGGAGAAAATAAGCAAAGAAGAAGAAGGAGGAGGAGGAGGAAGAGGAGGAGGAGGAGGAGAAGGAGAAGGAGAAGAAGGCGGAGGAGGAGAAGGAGAGGAAGAGGAGGAAGAAGGGGAAGAAGAAGAAGGAGGAGGAGGAGGGGAAGAAACAAAACAAAACAAAACAGAAATGAAAATCAAACCCCTCAGTTGGCTGTAGAAAAATATGTAAAGTGTGCACCAGACAATAATGCGGCAGTTACCTAGAGTTGCTAACAGAACATCAGAGAAAAGGCCATGGCTCTGGGAAACAGTTATAAGGAAAAATAACAAAAATAAAATTATATATGTTCTATGGTATATTAACATATTAAATGTATTAAAAATTCATGTTTACATTTGTCTACAGAGTTAAAATTTGTACAAATTTAAGTTGTAAACTTGAATATACATTATTTCTCTCTTATTCTAAGCACATGTCAAGACCACACACTACTTTGTCCCATACCTCTGGCATAATTTTCTCACTTATGATTTAATTATTTTGTTGAAAGTTGTATCAGTTTCCACAGTAAAGCCACCAAAATGAAAAAATGTTTTAAAAATAGAGTATCAACAGTCAAAAAAGCATCAAGTAAAACGGATACAAATGTTCCTTCCCTGTTACAGTTTCTACATCTTTCTTATGGAGCAAATTTCAAAATTCAGGAAAAATCCTAACTTTTTCCAAAATATCCCTTTCAAATTTATATCCAATTTGAAATGAAATGTTTTGGCAAATGAGGGGGATATACAAATACACAACTCTTAATATGCTAAACTCCCCACCTTCCAGCAAACAAAATAAACATATCACTAAATCAAACTTGTAGCAATCAAAAATAGTAAAACAGAAAGAAGCTAAATCACTAGATTTGAAATCAAAATATGGGTTATAATCAGCTATGAATTAGCTGATTCCATGTTGAATAAGCCATCTAATAGCTAATGTAAGTTGGGTTTAAATCCTTGGTGTTTATAAAGATTAAATAAGACATTTTGACATGAAATCACCAAATGGTAAATTGGTTTACAATTTTAACAATTGCAGGTGACCCTCAAACCATGCAGGAGTTAGGGGCCCCAATCACCACACAGCTGAAAATCTGTTTATAACTTTTGACTCCCCCAAAACTTAACTAATAGCCTACTGTTGACCAAAAGCCCTACTGATAGTCGATTAACACATATTTTATATATCATATGTGTTATATACTGTATTCTTACAACAAAGTAAGAAAATCATGTTAGAAAAACTACATTTACAGTACCATACTATATTTATTGAAAACAAAAAATCCACATATAAGTGGACCTATACAGTTGAAAGCCATGTTGATCAAGGGTCATGTCTATAAACTTATGGATTTAGATAAACTAAAACATGAGGACTAAAAGAAAATTGAGAATTGATTTGCAAAGAATCTTTAAACAATTACAGAGATAAGTATCGTACTTCCAAAACGACATCTTTGACACTTGAACAATCACTCTTGATGTCAAGCTAGACAAGATGTCTTGCAAGAAAAAATATTGCCAGGATCCCTAAGAATACCTTCACCTGAGACAGTGTGGTAGAAGGTAAAGGGCACCATTTTTTCCACTGCTTAGAAAAATCTGCCTGCTTTCTGGTGTTGAGTGCTTAGCTTCATTAGGATTTGTACAAACTGATTCCCTTAGGCTTAATTTCTCTGACTAAGGTTCAATCCCTCAGAATTTTAAAATGTTCTGCATGTATCAGTTACAACTTTTCACCATAAAGTGTCTTTCTGAAAAATTAGGTTCAGAGAGATTTAATGAAGAGTGAATTTATAAGTTCTATGTAAGATTCCTTCCCAGTTACTCAAAAGCCCCAAAGTAGGGTGTACTCAAAACTGGACATTCATACAAATTTTAAGGAATATTTTTCTAATCTTTATCTCAATCTATTATTGAATATAGAACAGCAACAATAACAAAACATTAAAAAATATTGCATTATGTTTGTCTGGCACTTGGGAAAAAAGGAATAGTTTATGTTTTTATTCAGTTTTCACGGACATCTTCAAAAATATCAGTTTTTTAAAAAATACACTTGTATTGTGGAATAATTGTAGATATATGAAAAAAGTTGGAAGCTATCACTGAGAGTTCTTGAATATGGTTCACCCAGGTTCCCCTATAGTTAACACTTTGAATAACCATGGTGCACTTGTCAAAACTAAGAAAGTAATATTGGTATAATACTACTAAGTAAACTCCCGACTGTTTAGAGTTCACTGGTTTTTCCACTAATGTTTCCGTTTGTGTGTTTCAGGATCCAGTTGAGGATACCACATGGCATTTAGCATAATATTTTCAAACTATAGAAAATCTTAAACTTATGCTTTCAACACTTTCCAAACACAGCCAAGTGCAGTTCTGATCTGTGCTGCTCGGTTTTTCATTCTTTCTCCAAAACACAAGCATTCCGGACTCAAGTCCATTGTTGTGTCAGCCCATTGTATCACTGAATTAAAGCTATTTGTAAACTTTAAATATAACAGATGTTTCTTGCATCTGCATAAACTGCCAGCCTTTGAAAAAATCGTGCAGTGTGCATTTGGCATTTTAAGACTGCCTCCCTTCAAATATTTACTCTCAGCTACAAGTGCTTGAAATAAACACTGTCCCCTAAGCTGGATGATACATGCCCTCCCTCCACTGTCCCAAGTTTGCCCTGGCCCTCTTTACCTGATCCCGTATTTTTTACACCTTCCTTATTCCCACATTTTTCCTGTTTACCATATTAACACTTACCTGAGGTGTTTTCCTCTTCTTGAGGACATTTTTTTTTTTTTTTAGAGAGGGAGACAGAGCAGGTGGGGAGGGGCAGAGGGAGAGAGAGAATCTTAAGCAGACTCCATGCCCAGTGTGGAGCCCGACCTGGGGTTCTACCTCACAACCCTAAGATCATGATCTGATCCGAAATCAAGTCAGACTCTCAATCTGACTGAGCCATCCAGGTGCCTCTTAGAGACCCTTTACCAACTGCTTTTTAAGCAAGCTAATACTATGTAAAGAAGTAATAAGATAAAGCATCAGGGTCCTCCTAATGCAGAAGTTCCACTTCATACTCCTAGGATCACATCTGCTATCACGTCTCAAAGATACAGATGTTGCTTCTTGAAACCAAGATCTTGCTAGATAGTTCCCTGCAAAACCCTCCGTGTGCAGTGAGGCCAAGAGAACCGCTCCCACATGCCCAGCACAGAAGGCTGCAGTATGCAGATGTCTCTATCAATGACAGCAGGAGCAGAAATATTAAAAATAAGTGACAGTTGTATGCTATGCTGGATACTTAGGGTGTGACTGTTAGGGTACCCATTTAACAAATGAGAAAACAGAGGCTGAAGGTCGTTAAGGGACACGCTGTCTTCAAGCCCATTGAGACAACTTCCCACCGTGGTGTTAGCCGTGCTGTTACCAGGCAGGAGTGACCCTTCTTGGCTAAACTGTGTATCAGACCCAGAGCTTGGAGTAACCCTTGCAGGGGACAAGCCCAGTTTGGACTGTCTCCCCAGTGGGGATCTTCATCTGGCACTGAATGCTGTGGTCCTCCTAAAAGACAGCGATGGCCCTTGTGCCCTGTCCTCTCTTGCAACAGATGGAGCTCTCTTTGGGAATCTGAAGCCATTGTCCCTCTTCCTCGATGGTCTGATATGAGCTATTACTTCTGCTTTTTGTTCTATCAGCTCAATTTTCTTCTCAATGCATGTGTTTTCTTTTCATCGTTTTTTTAAAACTGACTCCACATCTGTTTTTTTTTTTTTTCTTCCACCTGTTATCAGCCCCACTCGGAATGATTCCATTCTCCCGGGCCAAGCCAGTGGATTTCTGCCTTTTGGTGCATCAGCACTGCGAAGAACCACATTTATAACCAGCGTGCACAGCATGTCTTCTCCCCGACACAAAGACAGATACTTGTAAACTGGAACTATTTTTCCTAGATTAACTTCACGTCGTTATCCTAAGAAGAACAGAAATGTGTCTTTTAACAGCATCTCTTTGAAAAGAATTTCTTTACCTAGAGGAGTAATCTGCAAGGTGGTTACATAAGTCTGATAACATATCTGTGGGAAAAGAGAGTAAGGGTCCACCTGAAGGCAGGACTTTCACTAGGGCACAACTCAAACTCACTGAAAAATCACAGATTTCCTAACTTCCAAATGCTGAATATATTTTCTATAAAAGAAATTTAAAATTTTCAAGGTCAGTCCTCTAGTATGAGTTACATGTATTATAAAAATAGAACATTTTTAGTATTTTTAAAGTAACAACACACAATTTAAAATGCAATTTGATAAATAAAATTAATACAAAATGGACTGCAAATGTTCAGCTGAAGGAGGTTAAATATATGCATCTATATATGTGAATGCTGTCTAAGCACTACACATGCACATACATATAAAAGGGATTATATATACACACATATATACACATATTTATATTATTTATATATGAATGTATGTTCTATATGTATCGTGTGTATTTATTTTATAGTCACCTACTCATTAAGGCCATTCATATGTCTTATATGACAGTGCTTTGTAAATACAGATGTAATAAAATTATTTGGTGCCTATTCCAAAAATTAGAGACTGCTAGTCTATTTTATTTTAAGAACTGGATACAGAGAGACATTCAATACCCTTCTCCAGTCCTAATTTTCTCTCAGTTGGAGACAATCTATTTAAAATAATTCTCTTAAGTCAACATGAGGGAGACATTTCCATTGTTCCCAAAAGCTTCCTTTCTCTTTTTATTTGGTATTTTTTTGTTGTCGTTTGTGTTTTTGGTTGGGGGAGCAGTCTTTGTTTTTTTGTGGCTTTTCTTTTCCCTTTTTTCCACTAGATCTGCTTTGCTGCCTGTCCCTCAGGTGTTCCTTCAAGAACCTTTTCTAGATGCAAAAGCAAATAAGAGGAAAAATGTCAGCTTCCATGGTTGGCAAGACAACAAGGCTCAGAGGGTAGGAAGCAGGTTCGTGGCAAGCAGCAGGCTTCACAAGCAGGCCCTGGGCACAGGAGCCCTGGTCCATGCCTGCAGGTGCACCAAGCTCCGAAAGAGCTCTCCCTTCCCAACACTTTCTGTTTATCAAATGCTGCCCCATATGGGCTGTCCCACAGTATATTTCTCAAAGGTTAGAACCCAGCTGTGTCCGAGAAATCAATAGAGAGAGGAAAGCACACGTCTAAATATGTTACTTTGTGCGGCCAAAGTACTTACGGTATCATGGGTATCGTGGTTTAACTAGTGCTCCCCGTGATTTGCTTTATTTAACACTCAGGAAATTTGCCTCAAAAACCTATCAGAACAAGTCTGACTAGTTGAGTATCGTGATACTATCCAATTATGAAAATCATGAAATACTTTCCCAGTTATTTAAAACACTGACAGAAAATCACTGCAAACTAATCCGAAGATCTATTGTACATTAAGAAGTGCTTATACGTTCTCCTACTTGCACCTTTTCTTTAAATCTTCAAGAGCACTAGTTATTAAAAGTAGCACTGGGGACTTATAGAATTAATGTAATTCTTCACACAACAAGGAGAGGGTCTAGAGAGTGCTTTGATTTTTCTAGAATTTCTTGTGGAAGTTTTAAAAGCCCTGAACAAATAAGAGCAACTAGCTTTTAGGACGGGCTGAACTCAGAATATAAAGTTTTATTTTCTACCACCTTTGTTGCCCTAAAATACGTTTTGTCAATTTGCCCTTCCCTGACCCTTAGGAGCATCCTGGGGAAATCCAATAGCTTTCTGGTCATTTTAATTCCAATCTGGTCCCAATTAAAATTGTAATCTGTCATCCATCAAAGACCTCTGTCCTATCCCTTCTGAGACCACTCTGGAGCTGGCAAGCGATAAGGAAAGGGAGTGGCCACCGTCTTTCCTTTCTTTTTCCTTTCTTACCCCCATTTCCACCTGCTTCTCCTTCAAGGCTAAAGTAGTGGGGGAGGGAATTCAAAGGAAGAGGGCAATATCTACTTTGGACCTTGAGGGCATCCCCACTCACCACTGCCCTTTGTTTCTGCAGGTCACTGCATGCCTTTCTCAGTGCTCTTTCCCTACTGACATCATTGCTTGCTGGGAGCCCCTTTGCTTCCTACCTTCTCTCAGCCCTGCCCAGGGTTAGACATTTGGGATCACCTTGCCCTAGGAGGTAGCTACTCTGGGTCAGGTTTTTGCCAAGATATTGATAGTAAAGTTACCTCCTGTAGAGGCCACTTGTCCCAAATAAAAATAGAGAATTCCTTGTCCCACGAAGTGCTTGTTTCTTCTATTGCTACCCTTCTTATTGCCTTAACTTTGTGGCTCATCCAGCCAGCTTTCTGTTTTTGGCTTTTTCAGGCTTAAAACAGACACCTGCCTCCATCAGCATATATACCAAAGCCCCTGGAGCATATCCCAACTTTTCCTATTATGTGACTACTTCTGGTTATAATTTGGGATATGACTGATAACAAGCATTTAGTCAGGGAGCGAAATACCAATCTTCTCTAGTGTAAACAATCCCCCAATTTTTGTGTGTTCTTTGACGCTGCCACGCTTGGCTGGGTGGGTAGAATTGTGTACCATTTTTCCCCCATGGGAATGGGCTGGAAAATAACATAACACTTTCATTTTTTGTAAAGATTTTGCTACTTTTTGGGTAAAAATGCCTTGTACTAAGGATATCTCTAGCTACTTTTCTATGCACTGTAAGAACACTGAACCAATTTAGTCACGTCTTTACAAATCCTGTCTTTAGAAGTGAAGATAAGTTCATTGACTGTTGTTAACTTCCAGGCTTTAGTGATTTTGAGACAACAGACAAAGTTCCAATGTATGTCCTGATAGAGATTATTTCACCAATTACTCATTTTCACTCTTTACAGATATATATTCAAATTCGAGTAGGTTAGCCAGGCAAATCAATCTTGCATCACGGCACAAGAAAAAGATAGACATAATTTTTCAGCAACTTCTGGAAAATGCCTGATTATTTCTTACATGTTGACTCAATGGTGGTCAGAGGTAGACTTTAAGACTATTATGTTCCTCATCAGGCCGGTCTTTTATGTTCCCCTCTTACCCAGCCTGGATCACAAAACTCTTCTGCACTCCTGTATTTGATAATTCTAGAGTACCTCCTTGAGGTACATCTTTTTTAATGAAACCTGAGGCTTCTGAACTACCGCACAAATTCCTATTATTTCAAGGCTAACCCCTAGCACAGGAAACCCAGGGGTTGGCACAGGCCAGACCCTCATCTGAGAATCCAAAATATCCCCAAACTCATTGAGCAAAGGGGTTATAAGTGTGTTAATTTATTCTGAAAATCCATATCATTATTAATAATGGCAGTGATCTCTCATTCCTTATAGAATTATACTTAATAGTAATGGAATGTAGTTAATACCTGGGGTGACTGTATAATGTAGGAATCAGGAGATAAAGTCATGAGTCAGACCACACCTGAAATCATATCTCGGCTCCATCTCTGCAAGCTGCATGACCTTAACATGCTACACAACTTCTCAATTCAGTAATTTCCTCAGCTGAAGTGTCAGTATAATAATAATAATATCGACAGCATAGGTTTGTAGTGAAGACGATGCTAATATATTGAAAACGTTGGGTATGTTCATCAATGACTGGCACATAGCATTAGAATCATTGTTTTTTTATTATTACTACTCATATATCACATTTAAATTTTTACTTGATCCTCTTAAGAAGGTAGTGAAGCATGTCAGATATTTTTATTTTTCCTTCTATAAAAATGGAAAATTAAATTTTTTAAGACTTTGTTTTTTTTAGAACAGTATAAAGTCCACAGCGAAATTGAGAGGCAAGTTACAGAGATTTCCCATATACTGTCTGCTCCACAATTGCATAACCTCCCCCACTCTCAACATCCCTCACCAGGATGGTACCTTGAAAACCATTGATGAGCCAATATTGACACCTAATAATTACTCAAAGTCCATAGTTTACATTAGGGTTCACTCTTGGTGTTGTACATTCTACGGGTTTTGGCAATGTGTAATGACATGTACCCATCATTATGGTATCATACAGAGTATTTTCATTGCCCTAAAAATCCTCTGTACTCTGCCTATTAATTCCCCCAACCCAACCCCTGGCAACCACTGATCTTTTTACTGTCTCCGTAATTTTGCCTTTTCCAGAATGTCGTATAGTTAGAATCATACCATATGTAGCCTTTTCATATTGGCTTCTTTCCCTTAGAAGTATTCATTTAAAATTCCCTACATGCCTTTTCATGGCATGACAGCTCATTTCTTTTTAATGCTGAGTAATATTCCTTTGTCTGGTTGGACCACGGTTTGTTCACTCATCTACCAATGGACATCTTGATTGCTTCCAAGTTTTGGCAATTATAAGTAAAACTACTATCAATGTTCATTCTAGGTTTTTCTGTAGATACAAGTTTTCAACTCCTTTACATAAGTACCAAGGAGTATGATTGCTGGATTGCATGATAAGGATATATTAAGAAACCACTGAACTATTTTCCCAAGTGGCTGCACCATTTTATATTCCCACCAGCAAAGAAGATGAGTTCTAGAGCCCAACATGGTGACGCATATTAAGGCAGTTCTGTGGCAGCTCTCAGAAATGCTTTCTCCCAGAGACAGGAATTAAATGTCTAAGAGACTGGAGTATAGTACAAACCTCACAATATTTACACTTAGGTGTATATTTACAATAGGTGAATGTCATTCATATTTCTTATCAATTCTCATTTTTATAAAAAATAATTAACAACATGGAAAAATTGACATCCAAATGAAATACCAAATAACAATTTTAAGAATACAACAGAAATCATGTAAAATGTTCTGAAGGAATTAAAAAAATGATAAATTTTGTTTCAAAGACATGGGATTATATGTATTTTTATGTACACATCTCTATTTTATGTATGTATGTTTTATATGTGTTTTTCTCTCTACCTTATTTCGAACAAAGGTTGAAGTTAGCATAATAGCTGGATCTACGTTTTTCTGATGAACAATTACAAAGGATTCTGTCAATGTCATATCAAAATCCAGGATTATTTTTAAATTCTGGGATATGCCCCATCCTGAAGATTATTATTAACTAATCACAACTGGCAGAGGTAGAAAACAGAGTATGAATTCATAGAAACTATGCAAACAATCTAAAGTTGTCATATGGGCTATAAGAATCCTGGTGTGAAGGACCTAAAGCTTGGTTCTGTATGAATATACAGTAAGAAATCAAGTGACCTCATTGATCTGGAAGGACTCCTCATTGACAGTATTTTGTCATCACTTCAAAACAACCTTTAGCTTTGTGTAGCTGCCTCTGGGAGTTTCCCGTGACCTACACAAATGCCTGTTGGAGCCCTCCTGAGGCAATACCAAAGCCTTAATTATGATATTAAAGTTTACATCATTTTATTTTTCACTATGGAAAAATATTGTTAATAATTGGGATCCTGAAACTATAGCTAAAAAGTCATTATGAGGGATATTTTTTTTCCTTCCTCACTAAGGGGTAATGTGTCCACAGCAAGGTTTGGCTTAGGGCCATGGTTACACCAACAGTGAGTAGAGAGTGCTCTTTGGGAGCCAATGTGTCCCATTTGGTGCACTTGAACAGAAGGCCTGGCTATAGCTCTCTGCTCAACTAAGTTTCCAGATGCTCTCAGAGGTACATTGTTGGAAAGGCCATGGGCTAGGGCAGCAACTTGTAAAAAACCTCTCAGGCTAAATTAATTATACTTCTGGAAATGGTGGAAGAAAAGAAAACAAATCAAGAAAGTGTAGAATCTGGGGAAGTAATTTACTTTTGAATTATTGCTGGGGAATTCTTAGGTGATCCTAGGGCACCAAGGAAGGAAATATTATCACTGATAACTAACTCCTAGTGAGGACCTACTGAAGTGTAGCTATAACCTGATACCAAACTTAGGTCTGCAAAGAATACAGAAGGTCTATATGGCAAGATCCCAGGGATATAAATCCAAGAAATTTATAACCACTGAATAAATTAATTACCCTAGATAATTAGACTTTGGGCACATAGAGCATGAACTGTGTCTTCTTCATATTGTTCTAGTAGGCTCTCTGTAACTGGGGCAGTAATCCAGGCTAAAGTCATACATTTTGTAGTCACTGCTATTTCTGAATTTTAGGAGGAAACCATAGGTGAGAAAGAGGTCAGTCTCAAGAACCATGCAAGGTCTAGGGTTTTATCCTAGCTGCAAGTCAGTAAGTTTGCCCGTTTCATAGGTACTGGCAGAAGACACAGGGCATCCTGAGAAGAGACAAGCAGAAGCAGCCAGTTTCACGTTCATTTCTGTCAGCTTGCTATGCCATTCAGATCCCACAGGATGACACAAGCCGTCCATGATGGACACTTGTGCATGCAGTAGGTTGCACTGCAGAAGAGGAACACCTAGCTTGAGAAATCTATTGTTTCTATAGGAAGAGAAGTCGGTTTGTTCTTTGTTTTGAGGGAGATTTCACCTCAGCCCTCAGAGTCATTGATTGAAAACATTGAAAACACAACCCAAAGAATCGCCCAAGAATGGTCAAAGCTTTACACTCTTGATATGCCTATTAAGAATGTAGGGCAATCCATGGTAGATGGGTGGTCTACCCAACAGGGAAAAGTTAGAGGAGAAACGGTATGTGACTAGGAGTAAACCTTAGGAGACACCAACATTTAAAATATTTGGAACAGACTAGAAAGGAGTAATAGGGGAGCAGGAGAAAATCAGAATAGTATAAAGAGAGATAAGGATGAAAACAATATTCAGGAGGGAGCAGTGACGTATTGGTCAGATATGACAGCAATCTGCCTGACAAATACACAACACCGAACTGTTTGGAAATTGTTTGGAGAAGTGTTTTGCAATTTTTTTTTTTTTAATTTTGTCTCAATATCCTTTTATATTGTTAAGTGTTGAGTGTGAGAAAAATTTTAATTATTTATTAATGAAATCTTTTAAAATAACAGTTGGTTTTATGAAAAACTTACTATATTTTCTAAAACTAAAAATTAATGAAAACATTACTTTTCACTTTTGCAAATCTATTAAATGTCTCTCTTAAGATGTCTTGATTTTTATACCTGCCTCTGTATTCTTTGTGTTGCCATAAACTATTTAGATTAAAGTATATGAACAAAATCCAGCCTCACAGAGATATGTGGTTGGAAACAGTGGGGATGGTATAAATAGCCTTTTTCAGATAAGTAGGGATATTCTTCTTTAACACTATACCAAAATTTGCAAAGTGGTCATTTTTAAATAGAGGATGAAGTGTGGAAACAAAAAAATCATTTTTTTTTTTGCACTGTTACATTCAAATTCGTTGGTTTATTTTCCACTTTGAATGAATCTTTTAACCACAAATGATTATGTAACATCATGCAGAGATCATTTGGAAAGAATTGTTTTATCGAGTAATGCTGACCTTTCAAATGTTGACATTTCATTATACAGTATTAAAATCACATTAATTAATTTCACCAGCAATTATCAGAAAATTATTTAAGAATTAGATATACCAGTCTCCCAGTGGTGGATACAAGCTTTCCAAATTTCTAATTTCCTTTTGAAATCTTGAATTTCATCATTGGTAACAAGTATTATCAGATGTTTTTTTAAAGCAGCAGGTTCACTATCAAGAAAATGTCCACCAAATACTCAATTCTGAATAACATAGTTCTTCTGTCAGTCTTTCTTTCAAGTAAAAATGGTGCTTTATGGGAAAAAATAAAAGCAATTAGTTTAGCTTGCAACTCGGACAAGTATAGGAGCCCTGATATAGTCATTGACAAATCTTTTATGCAGCAATAGTGCTTCATGAGAGTTTCCATTTCATCACACAGTATTACTAGGGAGTTAGAATTTAATTAAAGGAATAACTTTTATGTTTCATCTTGGCCATTCTTAAATACTTGGTTTCTTTTTGTTTTTTTTGTCTTCCTTACAAGTTCCTGGCTGTGAATACAATGACTACTAGTATTTTGGTGTTATTCCCATGATTCATGCTAAGAAACTAGCAGTTTTATCCAAATTGCTTTTGTGGGCATGAGTGCAAACACCATTAGAAAGACAACTAACATCTTAGTATTATTATGAAAATAGTTTGACTATTACAATGAATGTATCTAGGGAATCCCAAGGGTCTGAAAACTTTATTTTGAGAACTGCTATTTTAGAAAAGTGAAAGACTCTTCCTTCAATTACTAATTTAGTCTTGTTGCTGTTGTTGTTTGTTTTTATACTTATTTTAATTTCTGTGTTCTCATTCTCTCTCTCTTCATATGTGTGTGTGAACATGTTGGAGCTACTCAGAGTCTAATTAAAAATTAAAGAAATACCTAATTTTATTGCAGAATATTTTTAGCTATTCTTTGTCTTCCTCAAAAGTATTTTTTTACTTTATATTAATAGAGTAGATTTTTTTTTAATTTTTATTAAGATTTTAGAGCAGTTTTAGGTTCTAGTTTTAATTTTAGTTTAGCAAAACCCAGGCGAAGGTACAGAAATTTCTCCCACACATGCACAGCACCTCATTCTCAACATCCTCCACCAGAGTGATACATTTGTTACAATTAACCTACATTAATACACTAGTCACCCAAAGTCCATAGTTTATATGACAGGCTTATTTTTAGGCTCACAGAAGCTCTGACTCCCTTTTTCATCCGTCTCTCTAGTCTTGGGGGTGGTGGTTTGTCCTGAATTCTTCCTTATTTTATGGATTCAAGAAGAGTTGTTGGTTTTCCAGTCTGTTCAGCTTTTTAATTGTTGTTAGGATGGAGTAGTTACTTCCAAGCTCCTTACATGCAGAAGCAGAAACCACAAGTCTTAATGGAACAAGTATGAGTATATATTTCCTCTGTTTTGGAGACTAATCTTCTGAAAACTCCTCAGTTTCTGGTTAGACTAAGAATGTTTCTGAGTCTGTATCTATAACTATCTTCTCCATGTTTAATAGCCTATTTAAGCAAAATAATCATAGATACTTCACCTGACCACATAATTTAATCTTACATATGCCAGTATTTTAGAGGAAGGCAGAAGGATCAATCAGCAAGACCACAGTAAATCTCATAATTTTTGACCATGAGGACTTGACAACTAATTGACACTTATTTTTTGTATAAATCCATCTGATTGGCAAACCATGCATTATATGTTATTAGTTGAATTTAAACATGGGACATGTATTAACACAACAAATAGAAGTTGCATCAAATTAGAATATAAAAAGATGAGGTAGTGGGGCACCTGGGGGGCTCAGTCAGTTGAGCATCCAAGTCTTGCTTTCAGCTCGAGATCATGATCTCATAGATCTTAGAGAGATCGAGCCCAGTGTTGAGCCCCATACCCAGTGCAGAGTTTGCTTGAAATCCTCTGACTCTGCTCTCCCCCACCTCATGTGCTTTCTCACTCTCTCTCTCAAATAATTAAATAAATAAATTTTTTTTTAAAAAAGATGAGGTAGGGCAAAAAGCCCTATTTCTGGGTTTCCCTGGAATCTGGCATAAATTGAATATTTACAGAAAGCAGAGATCATTTCATCACATCTTAAACAATTAAAAATATAAAGGATACTAGAAATTTTTCATATCTCTTGGGTTAGATTAATATATTTTAGAATGACTTAGTCATAATAAATATTACTTATATTTATATTAAGAAGCTTATTCTTTACCAAATACAATTGAAAGTATAATAGTCAATGGTCTTTCTGCAAATGTAGCAGGATAGTATTTTGAAACATTACTCAATTGACTGTTTTTATCTTTCCTAGTTCTCTTTTACCCTGTTGTTCCTCCACCACTAAAATAATACTGAGTTATTGCCTTGAGAAGGGAAAACACCAACAACAGAATATAAACAAATAGTCGAATAATTGATTTTGACTTCTAAAACAGCTTTTAAAATCCAAAGCTGAGGCATACCTTGAATGTACTTTTGATTTATATAAATGTGGAATTGGAGGAAAGAAAAATGATTTGGATATTTCAAAAATTCATTTAAACATGTACAACAGAGAGAAATGTAAATAACGGATTATTAGAGTAGGAAAGATAATATGCAGATACAATAGTCCTTTTCCCAAGCAGATAGATAAAGATCTCAATAGATTAGCAGGGAGAAGAAAGCTAGAGAAGTGACTAGTCTTTAGAGCCTGATGGTACCCAAGAAGAAGCCCAACACTGCTATCCCTTGGCTTTGCCCAGTGGGAATGGCTGGACCCGTATATGTTTAAGGGAAATCTGAGACTAGAGGAGAAGTCTTCCATATGCTTCACCTGTAGCCCATGGATGTGAAAACCTCCACATCATGGAGGAGGAACTCCACATTATGGTGCCAAACCAGGAAAATAGATAAGGCTATGGACATAAAGGTAGCTTCAGAAAATTCTGATAATCTTGACCTGCGTAGAGAAGGAATCAAGTCCCTAAGAGGGGGGTGTCGCAGATGCTATTTTCCAATTATGACTGCAACAAGTACTCTCATTCCACATGCTGTTTTTACTATGTGATTCTGACAGGCCTACCATCAAGAAGTAGGGTCTGTGTTTCTTCTTGAAGCTGGTGGGCTTACAAACAGTAGAAGTGACATGATGGGATTCCAGTGCTAAGTAATAAGAGGCAAACAACTTCTGCCTGTTTCTCTTTAATGTTTTTGTTCTTGGAACCCAGCCATCCATGCTGTGAGGAAGACCAAGCAGCCAAGAGAAACTACATGTAGGTGTCAGGCCAACAGGCCCAGATGAGGTTACAACCAACAGCCAGCATCGACTTTCAGACATGTGAGTAAGAGAAAAGTCTTTAGATGATTCAAGTCTCCAGACTTCATGTATTCCAGATGAAGCCCAAAATAGCTCAGAATAGAAACAAGCTGTCCCTGCTGGGCCTCATCTGAATTCCTTGTTCTCAGAATCCAAAAGTATAATAAAATAGTTGTTTTATGCCACTAAATTTGGGGCACTTTGTCATGAATAATCAATAACTGGAAACAATGGGGTGGGGAAAAGGAGTAGAGCTGAGAGGGATAATGGAGGGGAAGAACCTGGTCTTGGGAGAACTAAGCAAAATATCTAAGTGCCTGGACTTATGCCTAGAAGCCACAGCAGGGTCCTTAGCATCAGGACCAGATTCCGTGGTAGGTGCCCCAACACCTGGCTAATTGAGTTCCATCTTAATAAGTATTGTCATGGACAGAAGATGATACTGAGACAGACAACTTTTCCTAATGCCATGACAATACCATTATTTGTAGTTACTTAGAGAAGCTAAGGAAGAATGGAATAAAATATGAAATGGAAAGAATCATAAATTGACCAAGTTTCATCTTGAAATATCCACATTTAAATCATGTATTTGAGTTGGGATGATTTAGGTTTTCTTTGCCGTTTTTGGATTATTTTAAATTTAGTCAAAGAAAATAAAGTCCCATTTTACCTTTTTTTAAATTTTAACTTTATAAAATGTCCCAAGTGCCAGCTAAATAGTTTCTGGAGATGCTTACAGAAATAGGCATTGCCCTGAACAGATGACATATATTATCACATGCCCCTTCACAAAGTTTCAAATTTTAATTGGGAAATAGTGTCTAGATTGGCAAATTCAGACTAAAGCTTCATGTCTTCAATGGAGCAAATTTGAATAGAAACTAACAGCTCTTTCTGCTTCTACTACTTTTTTATTTTATTACTTATTAATGTTAATTATAGTAAAATACAAATAAGATACACTTTATCATCTTAATTTATTTTAAGTGTACAACTCATTAGTTTCTGCTTCCACTTTTAATTACTCATTCTGTACTTTAGACCTCTCTAGAGATCTCATATAAACTCTCAGAGAGGGGTCTTAAGAAAAGAATATTAGTTTTACTCATAAATGACAAGCTAAGTTTCTACTAGTGATAATTAACCCATAACTATCTAAGCAAACTCCTCTACTGAGTATTCTTTGGGACTTGTGGTAAAGTTTGTGACATAAATAGCCTTGATCGGGATGCATCTGTGGCCCTAATCCAAAATAGAGTTAATGGACCTGAATGGGAGTTAAATCCAAGAAGCTCAATATATCTGACAAAATCGAATAATAAAATACCACTAGGGACACTCTCTGTACTAAAATTTATAATTGTCAGTATGATGTAATCAAAAATACTGATTTTTTTTACTATGTTATGTTAATCATCATACATTACATCATTAGTTTTTGATGTAGTGTTCCATGATTCATTGTTTGCGTATAACACCCAGTGCTCCATGCAGAACGTGCCCTCTTTAATACTGATTTTATAACAAATCTCATTTGTGGACAAATTCTATTTATTTGACATTTAAGAAAAAAAAATGAAATATCAGTTAATTATTTTATTTGAAACCTGCAATTTTAGGTAAAGCTCTTGGGATTCCTTCCCCACTCCTGTGTGATCCCAGAGGATGTTGCATCCATGTGCTCTCCTCCCTGTCTTTGACACTGAGCTCCCTAACTTTGACTCTTTCTGACTCCAGAGTTCATCTCCCTTCTGTTCTGGGATTTGGAGCTTTAGTTTAATGGCACCAGTGTTTCTTGAACCAGAATGGTGCTACCAGTGAAAGAAAACTGTGAGATTTAGGGTGTTGTAGTGCACAAAAACATTAGCTGTGTGGAATTCTAGAGAACCTAGACATTTGGAGAAATTATGCACATTGTGAGCATATGCATTATAATATTTATTGCCTTGTAGACAATAACATGGAAATTGAGTTCTGTGGCTTCTAAATAAATAAATAAAGACATCAGACATACAAATAGTTAGTACACACCTCCCTTATATTGTGATGAATGAATTACTAATGGTTGCTTGAGTTCAGTTCTCAGAGAGAAAAGGAAGAGGAAGAGATAACAAGTCATATTTCAGTTTTCTACCCAACTGTGAGAAGAGAAGCTGGGCAATTTAAGGGCACTGATCACACTTTAGGTTCATTCCTACTAAGTCCAGAGAAAAAGAAATATGTATGGATAATTCTTAGTATTTCATTTCAGTAATTTTTAGCCATGGATCCCTTTGGTAATCCAGTGAAGCTCAAGGATCTCTAACTCCCCCTCTCCCAGGTTTTTATTTAAATTCTAGCTAGTTAACATATAGTGCAATATTAGTTTCAGGTGTAGAGTTTAGTGATTCATCACTTACATACAACACCCAGTGCTCATCACAACAAGTGGGTTCCCTAATACTCATCACCCATTTAGCGCAGTCCCCTGACCATTTCCCCTTCAGTAACCATCAGTCTGTTCTCTATACTTAAGAGTCTGTTTCTTGGTTTGCCTCTCTTTTTCCCTAATGTTCATTTGTTTTTTTTTTTCTTAAATTCCACATATGAGTGAAATCATACAGTATTTGTCTTTCTCTGACTGACCTATTTCATTTAGCATAATACTCTCTTGCTCCATCCACATCATTGCAAGAGGAAAGATTTCATTCATCTTGGTGACTGTGTAATATATCTTACTAAGCAAGGGAAACAAAAACACAAATAAATTATTGGGACTTCAAAATAAAAATCTTCTGTAGTGAAGGAAACAATCAACAGAACTAAAAGGCAATCTATGGAATGGGAGAAGATATTTGCAAATGAAATATCTGTTAAAGGGTTAGAATCCTTGATGAAGTCCCAATACTTCGTATTTGCCTTTATTTCCCTTGCCTTTGGAGACATGTCTAGCAAGAAAATCGCTGCAGCCGAGGTCAAAGAGGTTGCTGCCTCTGTTCTCCTCTAGGATTTTGATGGATTCCTATCTCACATTTAGAGCTTTCATCCATTTTGAGTCTATTTTTGTGTATGGTATAAGGAAATGGTCCAGTTTCATTCTTCTGCATGTGGCTGTCCAATTTTCCCAACACCATTTGTTGAAGAGACTATCTTTTTTTCCATTGGATATTCTTTTCCTGCTTTGTTGAAGATGAGTTGACCATAGATTTGAGGGTCCATTTGTGGGTTCTCTATTCTGTTCCATTGATCTGTGTGTCTGTTTTTGTGCCAGTACCATACTGTCTTAATGATTATAGCTTTGTAATAGAGCTTGAAGTCTGGAATTGTGATGCCAACAGCTTTGGTTTTCTTTTTCAACATTCTTTTGGCTATTTGGGGTCTTTTCTGGTTCCATACAAATTTTAGGATTTGTTCCAGCTCTGTGAAAAAAGTTGATATTGGTGTTTTGATAGGGATTGCATTGAATGTATAGATTGGTCTAGATAGCATAGACATTTTAACAATATTTATTCTTCCAGTCAATAAAACCAAAAGACAACTGACAGAATGGGAGAAGATAATTGCAAATGTCTTATCAAATAAAGGGCTAGTATCCAAAATCTATAATGAACTTACCAAACTCAACACCCAAAGAACAAATAATCCGATCAAGAAATGGGCAGAAGACATGAGCAGACATTTCTGCAAAGAAGACATCCAAATGGCCAACAGACACATGAAAAAGTGCTCAACATCACTCAGCATCAAGGAAATACAAATCAAAACCTCAATGAGATATCACACCAGTCAGAATGGCTAAAATTAACAAGTCAGGAAACAACAGATGTTGGCAAAGATGCGGAGAAAGGGGAACCCTCTTACACTGTTGGTGGGAATGCAAGCTGGTGAAGCCACTCTGGAGAACAGTATGGAGGTTCCTCAAAAAGTTGAAAATAGAGCTACCCTCTGACCCAGCAATTGCACTACCGGGTATTTACCCCAAAGATACAAATGTAGTGATTTGAACGGGCACCTGCACCCCAATGTTTATAGCAGCAATGTCCACAATAGCCAAACTATGGAAAGAGCCCAGATGTCCACCGGTAGATGAATGGATAAAAAAGATATATATATATAGACCACATCTACATATATATATATATATATATACACATATAGTCTATATATATATATATATATATATATATACACATATATATATATAGAGACCACATCTATATATAGGAACACTACTCAGCCATCAAAAAATGAAATCTTGCCATTTGCAATGATGCGAATGGAACTAAAGGGTATTATGCTAAGTGAAATAATTCAGTCAAAGAACAACAATTATCATATGATCTCATCCATATGTGGGAATTTAAGAAACAAAACAGGATCATAGGGAAGAGAGGAAAAAATAAAACAAGACAAAATCAGAGAGGGAGACAAACCATAAGAGACTCTTAATCATAGGAAACAAACTGAGGTTTGCTGGAGGTAAGGAGAGCAAGGGGATGGGGGTAACTAGGTGATGGACATTAAGGAGGGCATGTGATGTAATGAGCACTGGGTATTATATAAGACTGATGAATCACTGACCTCTACTTCTGAAACTAATAATATATGTTAATTAATTGAATTTAAATTTAAAAAGTATAATAAAAAAGAAATCATATTTGTTTTCTCCTGCTTAAAAAAAGCATTAGAATCCAAAATATATAAAGAACTTATAAAACTGAACACCCAAAAAACAAATAATCCAGTTAAAAAATGGGCAGCAGACATGAATAGACATTTTTCCAAAGAAGACATACAGATGGCCAACAGACACATGAAAAGATGCTCAAATCATTCATCATCAGGGGAATACAAATCAAAGCCACAATGAGATGTCATCTCATACCAGTCAGAATGGCTAAAAATAATAACACAGGAAACAGGTGTTGGCCAGGATGCAGAGAAAGAGGAACCCTCTTACACTGTTGGTGGGAATGCAAACTGGTGCAGCCACTCTGGAAAACAGTAAGGAGTTTCCCCCAAAAGTTAAAAATAGAACCACCCTATGATCCAACAATTGCACTACTGTGTATTTACCCAAAGGATACAAAAATACTGATTCAAAAGGATACATGAACCCCAATGTTTATAGCAGCATTATCAACAATAGCCAAATTATGAAAAGAGCCCAAGGATCTCTAACATTTTTAAGTGCATAACATAATAAGCATAGGATTACAAAGTAAAGCAACTTATTGAAATAAAGCTAACATATTAACAATTAATAACTTCCATAATTTCAAAGTAGTGGTGAGTATACACAGTATTTTTTGATATCATCAATAACTTGAATATAACATGAAAATTTCTGATTTCTATTGTTGACAAAGTCACCTAGAATTGCTTGGACTACTGTGTTTTATTGCCTATATTTAACATCAAATGAAATGCTAAATTTCAGTTAAAGGACAGTAAAAATAAAGCTGCACTTTTTCTCATCCAAGTTTATAAATCCCCAAAAATCTATCCACAAATCTCTTAGTGTTTAGTGGAGCCCAGGTTAAGAACCCCTGAAATAATAATAGGCTAGAGCTTTACTCTATTGTAGAATGAATTGTTTCATGCTTCTCACTAATGTCAAGAAGAGGTGTTTATCATAAAATTTTAGCTACAGTCCAAAAACAAAACAAAACAACAACAAAAGGAAAAGAAAATCCCACCTGTATCCACCAGCAGTAAACCAGTAACTATGGACTCTAGACTCAGGAGATGGAAAGCTACATGCATTATTAGTCTTCAGAAAGGATTTTGGAAAATTTACCACTTTCAGTTTAGAATACTTCCACATTTGATTAGAGTTAAAAACAACTGAAGAAAAGTCATAGACACATTAGGTGAGCCAGGTACCATCTGTGCTTAATCATATGTTCTTTTTCTACTGGTCCTTCAAGTGAAATTTCTCCTTGGGTTAATATTCTGTGTAAATTTAGCGATGTCAAGTACGTAGGAAAGGGCAAGTTACTTAAAGACTCAGCTCCTCAGGTTTCTCTTGTGTAAAATAAACGGGTTAAGCTAAATGATCCTAGGGTGGACTATAGTGGAAAGATAATTAATTTTGAAGTAAAGCATTAGTTAAAATGCCCACTGCAATTCTATTAAATAAAATATGATTTAAGAAAGTTAAGACCTAGTTCATTACAGAGTTGTTAAGAGGATCAAGTAAGATAACACAATGTTTCTAAAAGGCACACAGTAAGTCTTAAATATGGGACTTCATACTCAGACTCTGATAAGCTTGAACTAGAAATGCCTGTTCCATGCATATGGAATCCCAATTGTTACTTTTAAATAAATGCTCATTATTGAAAATACTATGAACATTGGGCTACAACACGCTTATGTTTTTTATTTTGTTTTTGTTTTGTTTTGTTTTTTTAGAGAAGAAAAACTTCTCTAACAGCATTTCTCGGATTTGCTTACAGCAGAAATGCTGGAGTTGGAAGAGAAACGTTGTGGAAGAGAGATGAATAGCAGATTCAGGAAGGCAGTGGATCATGAAAGACATCATATGCCATGTTAAGACACATGGCTGACAAATACTTTAAAATGTGAGGCAGAGAACTAAGACTGAAGCACTAAGACTAACACGGTTAGATTGTTAGTTTGAGTGAGTGCTTTCCCATATTTTTGTAAGCCAGGAGCACATAGAAATGATAAGGTGTGTTCAGTGTGCTGGTGTAAACAGACCAGGCTCCTTGTGGTGGGTGCCAGCTCACAAGCCAGGGTGGGCTACTCCCATAGCCCCTGAGCCCCACCCAGTGGTAACCTTCACCTCAGCACACCTGTCAGGCCACTGTGGCCCCTTCCAGAGCACAGCAGTTGGACCTTTCATCTCACATATACAGAATAGTTTGATGATGACTTGTCAAACAGATAGGATAGAGCACATCATATTGTTTTTTTTTTTTTTAATAGGTTTTCATCACTTAAAGCTATTATTTGAAAACATTCACAATGGGATCCTAAGTGAGAGAACTTCTCCAAATTCCCGTTTACTTCACAGTCATAAGGCAAAAGAGACAGTCTAGGCTAACTGCTAAAATTTAGTGCACTTAGCGATGAAAGGACATGTTTATGGGCTTTAAGGTCTAGGCTAATTTACACTTCCTATTATCTTTCTATCTATATGTGGTAGACAGAATGATGCCACCCAAATGTCCATGTACTGATCCCCAGAACCTGTGAATATGTTATCTTACATGGCAAAGGGGAATTTGCAGATGTCATTAAATTAGAGATGGATCCTGAGGATCCTGAGTGGGGGAGATGGACCTGGATTATCCAAGAGGGTCCAATGCAATCATAAGGGTCCTGTCATACGTCCTTCTGTGACAGAGGAAGCAGAGGTGAGACAGACAGAGAGACAGAGGTTTAAGATGCTATGCTACCATCTTTGAAGATGGAGGAGGGGCCAAGAGACCAGGCATACAGGTAGCCTATAGACGCTGGAAAGGCAAGAAAATGAATTCTCCCCTACAGTTTCCAGAAGGAACACAGGTCTGCTGACACCTTGATTTTAGGATTTCCACCTATAGATTATAAGAGAATAAATATATGTTGTTTAATCCACTAAATTTGTCATATTTTTTTTACAGTCACAATAGTAAATTAATACACCATGTGTCTGTGAAATACAATTTTTATGCTCTTTCCTCTCGGCTTAAGACATAACGCACAGTATTGAACCAAACAGAAATACATATTGAATTGTCACTTGTGGAAGTACAGTTCCAACACAGAGCTCCAGTCTCTCGCTTCTAAGAAGAGTCAAGGGAAGATAGTTGAGGATTTGTACTCTTTTCAGTATTTAATTAATCATTTCCATTAAAATGTTGTGAATTATCAGGAGTATCTTAAAAATCATTAGTTAAATAGTTCATGTTTAAAATTCTTTTTATGCAATGTTGATACTTTGCCTTTATTTTTGACACTTTCCCTTTAATAAAATGCACCATTTATCACATTTGCTGTGCAATATCAATGATTTCTTAATAGTTGGTGTCTGATCTTATCTGGTTAACATTATACCTAGGTTTGAAAATGTCACAAGGATAACAGACATTTAAAGAGAGATAGTTTGGCAATGTGTATGATTGTGTGTGGGGGTGGGGGGTGTACTGTGTATATAAAAAGATATCACACTGTCCACATCAACTCCCTTAGCTTTATCATTCTCTAATTCTGGGATCTTGAAAACCAACTACCTCCTCTGTACCTCAGTTCCTCAGAATACTACCTCATAAGGTTAGTGGAGATCATCAGTAGAGGAAACGTATGTAAAATTACAGGAATGCTACTCGGCATATAGGAATCACTCTGAAACATTAGCAGTTAGTGGTATTATTATCATCATCACTAGTATCCCCACTAATTAAATACATGCAAGAAATCTCAAAGGTCTTCTACTATCCAGTGATGGTAGAAACACCACTGTGACCATTAGTGGTCAGTTACCCTACTGTATCTTACTAATGGCCTCCATGACTTCTCCAACTGGCTATTTACAATCCCATTGATTATACCATGGCCATCACTGCCCATTATTGCAAATTACTCTTCTTCTGATTCAATGGTAGGATTCAACAATGTAGGATCATTAAAAATATATTTTCAGAATAGTGAGTTATTTAGATACTTTTAGCATTTACATTCCCACTGGATAAATTAGGATCATGTTTAATCTTCTTATTTGGATAGCCAGAATTTGAAACCAACAAATGGAGGAAACCCTTTATATCTGGTTGCATGCATTGACCTATATATTCAATTTAATAAGAAATTGACTTATCTGAACTAAGCATTAATCATGTCATAACTATGTTGAAGAGATATTTTCCCTCTTAGAAAGGAAGATCTCAATATCCTGATAACTTTGTGATTTCCGAATTGTATTGTTAAATCTCCAGTAACCAGGGCACTAGATATCAATTGCTAGAATATGAATCAATATATCTGGAGTACTCATTAAGAGGTCACTTACAATTTCTATCAGAATTGGCAATTGAAAACTTCTCGAACTATTGGCCTAAATTTCCTCATTAGTGACACAGAACCAATAAGATATCACCTAGTAATTACAATGTGTGCTGCAAATATATAATTAGTTAAATGATTTAGTAGCCAAATGTAATGCACTCAAGAACTTGCTGTCTTTGAAGCCTTTGAACACAGCCATAGACCACTAAATCCCTCATTTTTCCAGATTTAGAACTTTTAATTAAATATATCTTCTCATTTGAATATTAATTATTTTGACATCTAATGACACTTTTCAATTTACTTTTTTTTTAAATTACATCTTGTCTCAGTAAATAGTTAAAAGGGCTCATTCATTTTAAAAAACACTCTGCATATATTGGGTATTAACTCCCCAGACCTTTTTTTATAAGATTACTTTAAGGTGTTAATGAGTATAGGTTAACGGGCTTAACTTCAATACATTCTAGTTAATTTCCTACACAGGACAGGTCAGAATACAATATATTCATTCTAACAGAGGCAGAAGGAGGGACAAGATATATCATGCTGAAACTAATACCTGTTCCTCAGTAATCATAGCCCAAAGCTTCAGTTTTATTAACAACCAGATATTAGCATCATTTTCACATAGGCTCAGAATAGTTGGTTGGCTTCATTCCTTCACTAACTCTGTAAACATTTACAGAAGATCTCAAAAGCCTGGAACTAATTCAGTTATTGGTAATATAAATAACTATTCCATTTGTCATATTTTATAGAGGGAAAATGGAAAAGTGATTTTAATATGGATACACTTCTTTTTAGTGGTTTATTATTGCATTAGCACAGAATCAGTCCTAAGAAGGGCATTAAGAAATGACCCAATTGTTTTTTATCTTTGGCATGCCTTATAAAGTCTTACTCTAAATCTTTGCATTTGTGATGAGGGGAAAAAATAAAGACAAGGGTTTTTATACCATACCCTTCAGACTCAGGGTTGCTATATGTACATCTGGGGAAGAACTTTACAGAGCTAAGGAAAGCACTGGGTCAGACAGAAGAAGTAGAAAGTGAAGAGCCACACCTTGGCACCATGTGGGTGCAATGCAGAGCAGACTCATTTTGGACTGGGTGTGAATAAAGCCGCATGTCTTAAGATGCACCTGTCTTTTCTGATCATTCTTTTTTTTTTTAAGATTTTATTTTTTTTATTTGAGAGAGAGAGAAGGAGCAGAGGGAGAGGGAGAAGCAGACTCTCCACTGAGCAGGAAGCCCAATGTGGGACTCAGTCCCGGGACTCTAGGATCATAACCTGAGCCGAAAGCACACTTAACCGACTGAGCCACCCAGGTGCCCCTGATCATTCTTGATACCAGAGCATTAGACTGCAATTGTCAATGGCTCTTTAGTAATACTGGACAGGGCTTTTAAGCCAGCACTATTTTTTTTTTTTAAAAAAAAAGCAAAATCTTACCTTGAAAATGACTAAAACATACTCTTGGAATCACATGTAGTTTATTAAATGAATAACTGAATAAGAAATATTTATACATCAAAACACGGGTAACAGATAAAGTGATTCTGATTAATCTTTGGTCCTTCTCACATAAAAATTGATGCAACTCTTAGGGCATCACCACCAGGTGGTATTCAATTCTCTCCTCACCACATCCCACTTTGGTTTATTTTTTGATACTCTATTGCATGGACATTGTTCTTGTCCTAAACTGTTAGTTGTGAAAAAATTGAAGTCAATACAAACTGCAGAGAATTCTTGACTTTTACCATCTGCTAATGTTCAAGAGTCAAATAAGATTAGTATATTTATCAGTGATTCATATAATGCTAGCTAAGCTGTTACTCCTAGCTACTGTGACAATTTGTGCACAACAATAATGTGGGGGCATATATTCTCCTTCAACAAGCTTTCTGTGGAATAATGGCACAGCTGCCGGTTTCCATTGGCATAGCTTACGGAGTTTTGTCTCATTTGAAATTGATTTGCGCTGGGGCAGTAAGAGAGGTTTTGTAGTTCGTTTGAGTTTTGGGTCTGAAGAAAACTGTTGCCGGCTTGGTAACTTCCTGATCAAACCCCCCATAGCATCTTTGACTCTATGATACTTTCTGGATTCTCACAGCAAAGATCTCTCCTGGCTACTACAAAGAGTCTACAGTTTTCTCCTTACCTCTGTTATTCTCACTCCTCTCTAGAATTTAATACTAAGCATTTACCATTATACCTTAAGTGATAGGTGATGAATGTGTATACCAGTTACTTAAAAAAGAAATTCATCAATTAAATTCTTTATTTCAAGAAGATAATGCAAGAAATTTTATTACTATGTAAAAATATATACCATTCCTTTTTTATTTCTAAAGAAAATGGCTTTTAGATACATAGATACAGATAAATAGGTAGGTAGGTAGGTAGATAGATAGATAGATAGATAGACAGATAGATAGATAGATGATAGAGATAGATAAATAGATAGATAGATAATCCCATTTTATCTTCCCCTCAAGCCTACTTATGTTGATCTGTGAAGGAAATTTAAAAAAAAAATCTATCAGGTATACATGAATAAGACTGAGCCTGATTCAGTAAAAAAAGACATTTTTTTTTTTTCTCTTATTGCTGCTTGATGAGAAACTGAACAACAGATTCTACTAAGGCCAATTGACATAAATTCTATTATCGCATTAATTCAATTTCCATTAAGCGCCATGGTGCTAAGCCTTGTGTTATGGCAATCATTCATTAACATAGGAAGACTTGCTCTATTATACTAGATATAGGATTTGTTCAAAATAAAATTGTAGATACTATTTGGGAGATAATATGTAATATAATATCCCTCGGGATTAGCAGACAACATTTTTTTGAGACACTAATCCTTAGTATAAATTTCAAGCTAATAGCAAATTTTTCAGTAAAAACCTTCAAGTATTTTATGGTTAAATAATAATAATTAAAAGAGATTAACTTGTTTCTGCTTTTGTAAAATTCATTCAAGAGCATAGTGCAGGATGCTATCTTCCCCTAAAGAACTTCATTTTTGCATTATTATTTCCTTTAGAGAGTTCACTAAGTCTAGATAAATGCTGTATATTTTATAAACTGCCTTTTTTATCTCAAAAATGTCTATTTTTCTGAACAGACTGAAAAAAACACTTCCTCTTCTAATGTATCATGCTAAAGTCTAGAGGACAACAGTGACTAGGTCAAAAGGAGCTTAAAGCAGCAGGATACTTCAATTAATAAGACAAGATAAATATTTGAGGAGTTTTAAAGCTTCATTTCTCATAAAGATTTAGATAACCATCATATGTTATATAATGATTTCGTTTTCATAATCATCATCTGAAATTCCCTTCAAATTAAATATATATATTACATGTAGATATATTTCATTTGACACATCCTCCCAATGAAACAATTACTTTGGTGCATTTAATGGCCTTCCTCCTAACTGATAGAGCTGTACAATGTTCTCCATTCTGCTATTAAAATATTCTAATTAAATCAGTCACCCTGGTCCCATCTGTTATATACTGATCTCATGTGGAGAAGCTGCTGGAATCTCTCCAGGGCAGTGAATGTACTTAGTTCCTTTCATGGCTCATTGGATGTCACACGCAGGAGGACCTTGTTCTTGGTTTGAAATTATAACTAAGGCTCCGGGTATACAATAAACCATAGTGAGTGTTATGGAGATTAAATCAGCTCTTTTTTCAGAACGCTTGCAGAGTAAAAACAATTGTGGTCCATGTCACTGTTCAGCAACCTACCCTTCATCATGGTCTATGAGATAGGTCTGAGGAGAATTCCTGAATATTCCCTCCAGGTCCAAGCATGATGGGCACCAGATCCTAGGTCTGTGGGAACATGGGTGAACTGGTGAATCTACCATCCAAGACTGGAAGCTACCAGGACACCAGAAGTCAGCGCCAAAGCGAGATTCCTAAGTGCAGAAGACCTCTGTTCTTTCAAAGATCATGGCACTCTCTGTAAGCATTTCCCAACAAATTTACTGTTTTTTATATTTTAATTTCTTGGAAATTCACTATGGTTTGATAGCGGGGTAATCCACAGAACTTCGTGTGTATAATCTTCTTGTTAAAAGATGATAGTAACAATGGTCTTGATATGTTAATTAGGAGGATTTGGCTGATAAAATGCAGGTTTTCATAAGTGATAGATGAGAAAACTATTTTTCTCTGCATTTGCTGCAGCTATATTTTGGTTCTAACTTTTTGATTCATGGAATGTGGATGTCCTTTACAAAGAAAAAAATCTTATTTTTTATTGCCATGTTTTAATAATTAGGTGTGTTAGTCCAGCTGATACTTCTGTTCACTGAAATGTATGACCACATTATTAATTGTGATGATGCTTCATTACTAAGTTGACAATTCTGCTTATATCTCAGATCCTTTTTGGTGTTAAGAAGAGCATGAAGTATAAACAAATAAACTTGTACATGATTTATTCAAACAGCTAAACATATAACTCTATCTATCTATCTATTACAAATGAACATACACTTTTTTTCTCTCTTATCCTATTTTTTACTATTTAAATATTAAATAGTTTCAAAGTTTGTTTTTATCAAATCTATTCATGCATATAAAGAATGAACTGTTCTACCAGATTTTAAAATCACTGTCCCTATATCAGGCAACTCTTTGGCTCTTGTATCTGATTAAGTATTCACTTGATTTTATACAAATTACATGTCTCTTGGTATCTGTTGCCCTTCTGCCATGGCTCTTTCTCCCCTTGCCTTCTCTTGCACACATGCCTTCATCTACCTTCTTTCTTGATAAGCTCATATCCCACCTTGGTTCTGATCAGTGTTCGGTGTTAGAGTTTGTGTTATTCTGCATCCTACCCAGAGCTCATCTCCCATTTACTTGGCCCATTCACTTCCCACATCCCTAACACTACCATTTCACTTCTCTCTCTTCAAACCTCTAACATCTCCCTTCTAGTCATCACTCACAGCTGACCTTGCTTCCTATTTTCCTGAGAAAACCAAGGTAGGTAAGAGAGAAGGCCTTGAGAAGCTCTCAGATAAGACACATTGACCCCACATCCTCAACACTCTTCCCTGTCTCCTGTAAGGACAGGTGAACTCCCTGCACTCATATGTTTTCCTCTCCTCCTGCCCAACAGACCTTGGCCACACTAGGCACTGCTATAGCACTTCTCCATTTTCTGCATCTTCTGCACTTCTACTGGATCATTATGATTATCAAACACTTTTCTTACATTTTTAAAAAGAGGAAACCCTCTTAATATATTTAAAGTCAGTTCCCACATTTCTCTACTTCTCTTCCTCCTACCCCAACTCCCCATTAAGGCAAATCTCTACAAAATGTTGTCTGGACAGACTTGATCTCTTCAACTGAACTCTTCATATTTTCTCTTGAATCCTCCTCGATCATGATTTCATTCTGATCATGCTTGCAAAGCCATTAATAAGAAGACTAATTCCCAGTTACCATGTGACTCGAACATCAACATTTGGTGTAATCTAGCTCTGAAACAGTTTTTTCCTTTGGATTCCAGGAAACACCTGGCGTTCTAGCCTTTGTTTCTCAGTCTGCTTTTCTGATCTCACCTCTCGTGCTCTGACCTCCAAATGCTGGTAAGCCCCAGAACTGTCTTCTATTCACACTCAAACCCCTGATGACATCACCTAATCTCATAGCTTCAGATTTCCATCTCTAGCCTAAACCCTTCCTCTGAATTCCAGAGTGTCACATTCAACTGCTTAGTCAACATTTCTACTCAGACGTCTAGTGGATGTTTCCAGCTTACCATGTATAAAAGCACACCCCCGAGAAAGAAAAGAAAGAAAGAAAGAAGAAAGAAGAAAGAAGAAAGAAAGAAAGAAAGAAAGAAAGAAAGAAAGAAAGAAGAAAGAAAAAGGAGAGAAGGAGGGAGGGAGGGAGGGAGGAAGGAAGAACTAAGGAAAAATCTGCTTCTACCACTAGTAAAGATCTTGTTTGGCTTTGTCATAGACTGTTGCCTTTCACTCAGTCCAGCAGCAAATCCTATTAGTCCTGCCTCCAAATTATATTCAGATTTAAGATCCCGCCACTCTTTCCATCTTTACTACTACCACCCTAGGCAAAGCCCTGATCTTCCCTCATCTATATTATCACAGATGCTATCAACTGATAGACCTGCTCTGCTTTTACCTTCTTTTCTGTCTGTTCTCAACACAGAAACCATATTGATCAAGTTAAAATGATATATTATGCTGTATCTCTACTCAAAATAGTATTTCCTAATAATTTCAGTTTATTTATTTTAAATATCTCTTCACTGTAGCATTAGAACAGTTTCTTTTTTAAAAAAATATTTTTATTTATTTTTTGACAGAGAGAGAGACAGCGAGAGAGGGAACACAAGCAGGGGGAGTGGGAGAGGGAGAAGCAGGCTTCCCTGATGAGCAAGGAGCCCGATGTGGGGCTCGATCCCAGGACCCTGGGATCATGACTAGTGCCGAAGGCAGACGCTAAATGACTGAGCCACCCAGGCGCCCAGAACAGTTTCAAAAGGGAGCATAAGGAGATGTGCACGTTCATCCTCTGTTCCAAATGCACCTATATATTGAAGAACCATGTGGTCAGAATTGGTATCCAAATGTCTTATTAACAAGTCCCTACCTGGGGTGGCTGTGCTTTGGGCTGGCAGGGCCTGGACAGGGCATGTGGTGGGGAACATGGGATGGGAACTCTGGGTGGGAAGCACTGATGAAGGCTGTCCTTTTCCAGCTGGAATTACTCTTGAGGAGAAGACTTGAGACAAAAGACACCAGACAAAGGATAAGCACAGTGTATTATCAAGGTACATCCACTTTCCTGTGTTCTCATCTTTATGTTGTCTGGCATCTGTGTTAAAGTCCTTCTGTCCTTCTAGCTGACTTTGGGCCTTATTATCTGAATGCCTGGCCTGAAGCTCACTATGATGAATATTAGGCTGCATGTCATGCTGCTCTCTCTGCAAAATATTAAATAGCTGAGAACATAAAAATCCAATTGCCAACAGCAGAGGAAGGATAAAACACTCAGCCAAGCCTTAAAAGCCATTTCCTGAAACTGGGTTTCCTAAAATCTGCAAGGAAAGTTGAGGTACCATGAAAATGCACCATGCTTAAACTTAATCTCATGTAATTCCAGTTGGAAAACCTAAAGAAGCAAAGCTACTTGGGCTCAGCATTATAATAAAATGTGGTGAGCATTATAATAAAATGTGGTTTACGAGTTCAGAAGGAAAGGAAGTCTTCCTTACTATGGGATTAAACACCAAAGAAGGCAGAAACCAATGGTACTGGAAAACAATTAAAGCTTTTCAGTGTGTTCATGACCATCATCTAGAAGAAGAAAGACATGACCATACCTATATCTTACTAGAGAATCTAAGGTGGCTTCTGGCAATGTACAAACCCATATCCTTCAGGAAAATATTTAAGCCTTACCTAAAGCACGGCCGCATGAGTGGAGGAGCAGGATATATGCAGAGCAAAGAAGCTTTGGGGATTTGTTGATGCACCCAAGATGGACAAATGCACAAGCAGTTCTTCCACTGAAAACAGTGCTGGAGAGATGCATGGAAATCATAAACATAGAGGCAGGAGATTCCAGAGATCCCACAGGAAAAGAAATTTTCCATCCCTTTGGGCAGCAACACAACTTAAACAAAGGTTATCTAAACAAAACCTTTTGGTACCAGCATTATAACTAGTATCCTCCCATAGAAGGTCCTAGTTAATGTTATGAACCTGTGGTTTCTTTCTACTATGCTGACCCTATACCACATTTATCATCTTCAGCCATATGGTTATGTATATAGATATCAACCTGCCTTACCTGAGACTAGCCTAAAGGACACAAGTGAAGCATATAAAAATGAAGATCCAAAGGTAAAAATTAAGAAAACCTTAGTGGAAAAACATGAGTGAACAGAGTTTAAATATCTAACATCACACTGAAGAAAGGCTTCTGCATTTCCATTATAGAAAACTGGAATCCCAGTGAGGACATTTAAGTGAACAAACAAGACATATTAGAAATCTTGCATATGTATGACTGTCAGCTGAAGCTTTAAATGAGCTGTGCAGTCTGTTAAAATGTGTTTTGATACAGAAACATACACATATATAAATGTGAAATATATAAAAAATATATATAATGTGTATATATGAATGTTTTAAAAATGATGGTGGCCTTGGGGCACGTGGGTGGCTCAGCCAGTTAGGTGTCTGCCTTCAGCTTGGGTCATGATCGCAGGGTCCTGGGATCGAGCCCCACATCGGGCCCCCTGCTTGGCCAGGAGCTTGCTTCTCTCTCTCCCTCTGCCCTGCCACCCACACCCCCGCTAGTGATATCTCTCTCTCTGTCAAATAAATAAATAAAATAAAATAAAAAAATGATGGTGGCCAGGAAGAGGAATAGAGATTGTGTAGAGATTTTCTCCGCTGTTCTTGACCACTCATTATTGTCACTAAGAAACCCAAATAGTTAAATTTGCTAAAACTGTATCACACCATTTTGTAATACATACACAGTGCTAAATAAACCTTTCTTTACAAAATTTTAGAAGAAATTTTTCCAGTGTTGTTTGTAAACTCAAGCCATGAATTTGTACTTGCCATGATTACTCATAATTGGCAGTGTTTCTTTCAGAAAAAGAATAAAAATGGCACTTGTTTTAAATGTGCATTAATGAAAACACAATTTGATATTAAAAAGAAAAAGCCCCATCAGTGCTTTCCAAACATCTACCAGAACATAGCCTTATTTTTCTTTTTTTTTTTTTTAAGATTTCATTTATTTATTTGACAGAGAGAGACACAGCGAGAGAGGGAACACAAGTAGGGGGAGTGGGAGAAGCAGGCTCTCCCCTGAGCAGGGAGCCCGATGCGGGGCTCGATCCCAGGACCCTGGGATCATGACCTGAGCTGAAGGCAGACGCTTAACGACTGAGCCACCCAGGCGCCCCTAGCCTTATTTTTCTAATACTAAATTACAAGATCTCCCTGATGAAAATCAGTTAGAAAATCATTTAATATAATAATAGTAATAGTTACTGTTGTTGTTATTTGTATCAAATTTCTAAATGCTGTGTTAGGGGTTGTGCAAAATACGAATAAGGCATGGCTTATTTTTTGGGTACACTCAAGTTGCTTATTATTTGGTTAATACCTTTTTCTCCATGAACAAATATGAACAAATCCAAGAACATCAAACTGGCAAAGTGTGTAGTTCCAAAAATAAAAGGAGATGTGAGAAAAAGGAATAATAATGATTGTCTAGAAAATGGAGAAAAGACTTTCCATGGAGATGAAGTTTGACTCAGACTTAAAGGAATGGGTACGACCTGGAGGGCAGAAGCCGGGGCCAGAATTGGGAAGAAGTTTTCCATGCCAAGCTGACATCATAACTTCATAACATCTTACACAAGAACACAGTAGATATTTGGGAATGCATCCCTCAATAAAGAAATGTTGAAGCGAGAATGAATTTTTGAGTGGGCTATGAGATGTATGATTGCAACAAATGTTATATGTTGCTGGACATTGAGCAGAGGCTCCTTCCCCAGGCGAGCTTTCAAATAAGACTCCAGTCTTGGTCAACACCTTATTTGCAATCTTGTGAAAGAGCCTGGGGCAGAGGATCCAGCTAAGCTGCATCTGGATCCCTGACCTATTGAAATTGTGAGATAATAAAGATGGGCCACAAATTTTGTGGTCATTTGTTCCACAGCAATAGATAACTAATAAAGGATGATATGGATGTGAGCTGAGAGGCAAGAGATGAGATAGTACAGGGTTCAGCAGAGGACAATATTGCACAAGCAATATTTAGCTTATGTGTAGACGTATTAGAGAGCAGTAAAAGGATACTGAGGAAAATCATACATTTAGAACCTTGTGGAATTATTTAGACCCGAAATTTTAAGTGCCTAACTGTATTGGAGTCCATGGGAATTAAGAGATTGCTAGTCCTGCTGCTAGTCATTTACTGAGAATTGCTTTCAGTTCTTGACAACTTCTAAACACCTTATGTGCATGGACTCAGTCAAAATTTATGACTTACAAGTTCCTGTACTGTCCTATTTTACAAGTGATGGATAATAACTGGCAATGTGATCCTAAAGCCCATGTTCTTAGAGCTAGGTGCTCTTAGGATGACTTAGGATTCAAAGAATATAGACAGAGATGGTCCACCTTGAGAGTAGTAAGGCTGGTGGGCTCTACGGCTTACTAGTAACCAAAATGCTCATTACTAATATAGACAAATTATTTTGCAGTATATCTGAATCTCACCCTAAAAACAGGGATATTATAGTGACTTTAATTGTAAAGGAAAAGTTCAGTTACTACTTCATTGTATAAGAACAATGACAAAATTATTTTTAACATTTCAGAATTTCTTTTTCAGATTGAAATGTAAATATGCAGATATGCAGGAGATGCTCTGAATAGAAAATATATGGCTTATGAGCAAAAAACAAAATACCATGGGTTTCATAAATGTATGTTTTGTGCCAGAATAGATTCCCAACTGGTTTTATGGCTGGAGATGGCAGAAGCTATGAGGGACAGGAAATAAATTAATAGCATCACGGTTGCATGATTGCAACATAACTTTTATCCTAATGACAAGTGTACCATAGCAATAATAAAAGTTTCAGAAATGATGGGGCACTTATGCATTCAATGAACCATATAAGTAGATATTTATATTATATCTTTGGCAGAGGATACAATACTACATTTCATCATGAACAAACCACTGAGATCTGTGGTAGACATTGAAAATTTCTGGTTTATGGGACTTCATTATTCATTTCAGAACCTTTTGCTCATAATATGATTTGTAGAAGAAGCATATATACAGGACTGGATCATCCAGAAGCAAATCAGCCCTGTGTTGTGGACTTGTTTGCATTTGGTAAACTGAGATATAACCCTATGCCTAAGGACTAAAATGCAAACCATATCACAGTCATTGGATGTGGGAAAGTGAGGGAGTTACAGGGGTCAAGGATGGATGAGTTTTCTAGCTCGGGGGAGTGGGAGAGGTGTCTATAAATAGGATGGGGGGAAGCTGATGGATTTGGCCGCATGAAACTGAGGTCATAAAGATTATATTCACATTTACAGGTAAAAAATGAACAAATCAAGAAAGAAGGTAAAATGCACACCTGATTATTCTAAACGTTAGTTCTAGCTAGAAGGGAAAAAAATCCCCCTGAAAATCCATCCATCATGCGGTTTTGAGGTGCACCTTCATGTCACCTGTATATTCCAAAAATCCAAAGAAAACCACTTCCTTTATAGTGAGCTCATGTTGTTAGTACCCTCAGGCATTTTCAGGAGTAAAAGGCACTCCTTTTTGAAAAACAAACAAATGAACTGCAATCTAGGCCTCCAAGAATCTTCACAGACACAGCGGGAAGATCTGGGCTCACGGCGGAAGATTAGCAAACACCCCCACAGCCCAGGCAGCCGATGTGGTGTCATGGGTGAGAGCTGGTACCCACCGCAGAGCGAAGGGCACACCCACACAGACTTCTGGTCGGGGAGTTACCAGTCACAGAACACAAAATAAGCATATTTGGTATGTTTTTGAGAAAGACAGTCATGAAAATTGGAGCAACACTTAATACATAAACCAACAGGTTTTGAAAATAATGAAAAGAATACCTCTAAAAGACAACTACAATTGAAAAATTGAAACCCAAGATCAGACATAAGAGAGTGAGAGAGATCCCTGAAGCCATCAGAATACAGAAAAACATACAGGACTGTGAGACAAACGCTATAAATTATGTAGACAATAGGAACATTCTAGTACATACTTCATTAACTTTCCACAAGGAAAGAAAGGAAAGAAATTTAAAAAGAGGCACTATGCAAAGAAATAGCGTCTGAGAATTTTACCGAGAGGAAGACCACAAACTTCAGATCCAGGAAGCATGGAACTACAAGTAAAAGGAAATCCACACTTAGACATTTCACGTTGAAACGAAAGAACCTCAAGGAATAAGAAAATAAATTAAAAACACTCATGGAGAGAGAAGACAGATCACCTACAAAGAACAATAAGGCTGACAGCTGACTCATTGACAGCATCCACAAACGCAGAGAAACAGTAAAATAATAGTTTGAATGTTCTATGAGAAAATAGTCATCAACTTAAACTTCGAAATTCCAATCAGGAACGAAATCTAAAAAGTTTTGATATCTGAAACCCAAAAGTGTCTATCACCAACACACTTTGACTAAAGGAAACTTGTGAAAGACACATTTCAGAAACAGGGGAAATGGTTTCAGAATGTAGATTTGACACAAAAGACACTGGTGAATTTTTTGTTTTATTTAACTACATGAGTAAATATAAGTGAACATTAGTTCTATATAAGAATAACATGAGATGTCTAGTTTGAGTAGTTGGAATAAAGCAAACAGAATGTGGGTTGGAGAGGGAGACTCAAGTCTAGGCGGTAAATTTCTCAATGAAAGGAGGGGAATAAACAAGTCTGTAGGCATCAGGAATGAGGGGGCTGCCAGGGATCCTAGGTCAGAGCGAGAGGAGCTGATCAAAGCATGTCTTTGGCCTTACAGTCTGAGAGACAGAGGAGACAGTCCCTGAGGGTTGACTCTACCTCAATGAAATGTAAATTCCTGGCAAAGCAGTATAAATACCCAAGTCAAAGTGCCTTTACAACTGGAGGTCCATATGTTCTTTTATGTGCTACAGAAATGCAGGGAGGTTAACAGGTAAAGGAAACTCTCTACACAATCCCAAAGAATAAAAGTTCTTTACATCCTGGGACTGTCTCAGCTTCCTCCTCTCATTAACATATCATTCTTACCCCTTGGTTTGCCCCTGTCTCATTAAAGGTGAAAGAAGCTAGCTAGCTGTAAGCCTCATGCCACAATGCAAGGTTTTATGTTTGAATGTATTTATTTGAAGAAGTCAGAGGGGAGGAAATTATTATTACTCAGCTTAATTTCACTTTGAAAGGAAAGCTCAAGCATCAGATGCTAATGTGTTCAGTTTCCTAAACAAGTCCCCTTTGAACAGTAAAAGCATTTCTTTGTCAAAGCCTTCTGTTTTCCCCCCTCTCTCCATCAAAGGAATAGAAAAAAAAAATGTTGACTTTCTTCTGATTTTCATTTCATACTATATCGGTACATTAGGAAAGCTTTTTAGAGATGATCTTTATTTTCCCCAGTATGTTCAAATATGAAACAGTCATGTAATTAATTTCTCTTCTGGAAAGATGGGTTTGCAATGAGTATTTGTAACAGGGCAGAGGACCAAGAATAATAAGCAGAGCGGGTCATCTTAATTTACGCCCACTTGAATTTTCTCCAAATTTTTGCATTCAATCTTGTTCCTGGTGGTCTTTAGCCATAGAGACTGTAGAACAGCCGTCTGTACATGTTCATTTCCTTATATCTTTCTGATCTTCACCTTGCGACACACCACTATTCCTTACTCTGTGGCCCTGACCTTGTCGGTCTGTCAGTTGTGCCCTGGTGCTAAGAGCCCTTGTATTCCTGCATATTGTCATCATTCTCTGTTTAGATAAGCCTTCCGATTCTTAAAGAGCACCCTGCCCCTATTTTGTTGCCCTTTACCCTGTCTTCACTGGAAGAAGTAATCCTATTCCTTTCCCTTATCTATAGCACCTTCTAACTCTTGTATCTTACATTATATTTACGCTTTCTGCCTCTTAACTACGTGCATTCCCCAAGGAATTGTCCTTGGTCCATCTGCTTCTCTTCCCCATCTCTTCTTCCCTTGATGTGCTTTGTCTTGTCTTAAATAGCTTCTCTATAATTGTGTAATGCCCAAGGTGGGTGGCAGGGCTCTTTGAAAAAGGTAAAATTTGACACACCAATTAGGTCTAAACTTGAAACAGTTAGCCTGGATGTCTCTTTAAACATCGAAAACACGAGTTACATTATAATCTATCAAGCTTGAGCATATAATTATGAGAATAAACAAACATACCTGATACTTTAGAATAAAGTGATACAGCAAGTATTAGACATTATTCATGCATATGCTTTATATTTACCCATGTAGAAGTTGGACAAATATCATAGGCACATAGCCCCGTATTAAACCACCCATCCATGAATGTTCTCTCCTGCTCCTTCATAACTCTTGACATTAACTGAATCTCTTTGGATAATGAGGCTGAGTATAAAGCCCGGGATAGTAGGAAGAATACATTAACCCCCCAAATCCCTGGGCCTCGTAATTCTCTCCTTCCCTGACTCCACCAAAATTAATGAACCTCAGAGCAGGTTCAAGAGAATCATGTTTAGTTTGGCTTTTTCCTAACTGGTGTGTTGAGTCCTGTTGTCAGAGGGTCTGTAAAACCAGCCGTTGGTTTTAGCTTTTTCTTGATACCTTTTATAGCACACTGGCAATTAAAATCAATGTCAATATTTTTTATTGTTAAAAGTCAAGAAAAACATATTTTGACAATTAAAATGTAAGTTGGTTATTTCTTGTCATGTAAAATCTGGATAATTAAACAAACTTCTAGAATCAATATTCTTTTAAGCAGAAAACCAACTTTCCCTAAAATGCTTTAAAATCTCCTTCAGCTTTATAACATATACTAATAAATAAATTCAATAGTTTTCTTTTCTGAAATTATTAAGAATTATCGACATTCTTCTGATGTTACTCTTGTCACTTTTATGACTGGTGCTATACTCTTTTTTTTTTCTCAACTACCACTATAATTATCACTGCATAATTTATAAATATTGCTGCGAGAAATTGTACTGTTGTGCAGCTGTTGTGCGTGTGTGTGTGTGTGTGTGTGTGTGTGTGTGATTGACGGTCTGAAGCATTTCTTACATAGTTCAAGATAAGGCTCCCCATTTTTTGTCCTTAATCTTGATGGCACCATTTTTGTGTTAATTCCAGGGTCATCCAATGAAAAGCCACCTGGGTAAAGCAGGACATTCACAGTGATAGAATAAACATAGAGTGACCCAGAGGTTCTGGAGAGCAGGCAAATATGAAGGAAAAGTCAAGGAAATGGTATGCTAAATTGAATTAATTATGAGTATTTTAGAAACTTCATTGAATCTTTTAGTAAATACGAATCTTACTGAGATCTCAGTTGCCTTCTCTCTTCAATAGACCACAGCTAATTGTGTATTGCATTTTTGGTTCTTTTATCTTCCCTCCAATTTCTACATTGGCTTTTATCTGATATTTAAACCCACATCTTGTACAAATAAGATTATTTAAGAGTATAACAGATTCATTTATATATACACAAAATTTAATAACTTTTAAAACCTCTCAAGGTGTAGGTTGTTTTGTTGTTTTTTTAATAAAATAAGGTAACATTTGGAAAATAGTTTCTCTGAATGAGTTATTAGAGATACAAAAATTGAAATGTACTTAAAAAGACCACATTATCTACTGAATTAGCCAAAATTAAAATTAATTTATGGCTATATAAAGAAAATGCTACATGTGTGTATAGCCATAGAATCCTTCTGCTAAAATTGCATACATAATGGGGCCAAATAGATGTTCACCACAGACTGAATCTTATATAAACTCGTAAGAGTTTATTCTTAGGAAGGAATTTAATAATAGGTTATTAAATGTGAAAATGATTATTTACTATTATAAGGGATTGATTCAATAGTTTATGGTGCAAAAGTTAGCATAAGAGCACACTTGAATTAAAATAATTAAAATATAACAGAAAGGTGTTTGAGTATTTATGATAGAACATTAAATTTAATTTATTTTTTATTTTCATTTTTTGCGTGGGGGAGAGGCAAAGGGATCAGGGGCTTGATCTCATGTCCCTGAGATCATGACCTGAGATGAAATCAAGAGTCAGATGCTTAACTGACTGAGCCACACAGGCGTCCCTTAAATTTTAAAATTCTGGGGGATATTGATAATGGAGGAGGATATGCACGAGTAGGACTGGGGAAATATAGGAAATCTCTGTACCTTCTGCTCAATTTTGCTGTGAAACTAAAACTGCTCTGAAAAAGACCTATTGAAATATTAAAATAGAATTCAGAATATAAAATTATATATAGACTTGGGTGGGAAAATGCAAAAAAACCCATACATGTTGACAGGTTTTAATTTGTGGTAATAAAAATAATAATAAAATAATTTTGTTAGGTTATTTTTTTCAGAAGAACTATAAGATCTCATAATTATCACAAATAATGTTTTCAAGCATGTAAGAATGATTAAAATGTAGTGTCCAAGGATCTATTGATATCATTGAGAACTTTATTTTTTTGGAGAATTTTAATAGATATTGAGTTTAAGAAACCAAAATCCAGTTGGTTCTGTGACCTCTGTTTCCAAAACACCCACAGACACCTCCTCATGCACACACATGCAAACACACATGCATACAGATAGACAAGAGACATTACTTCTTATAAATGGAAAAGGGATAAAAATAAATAAAAATATAAATTATTTATTTACATGTTTAAGAAAGTATCACAGTGAGCAATCCAATGGAAATAATTGTCCAAATAAAAATAAAATGCCAAAGATATTGTTTTTGATGTTATTATTTTTTTTTTTCTACTCTTGATCCTCTTTATCTATTTCACTCGCCTCCCCCCACCCACCTCCCCTCTGGCAACCACCAGTTTGTTTTCTGTATTTAGAAGTCTGGTTTTTTGTTTGTCTCTTTGTTTTCCCTTTTATTTGTTTGTTTGCTTCGTTTCATAAATTCCACATAGGTGTGAAGTCATATGGTGTTTGTCTTTCTCTGACTGACTTATTTCACTTAGCATTATACCTTTTAGGTCCATCTGTGTTGTTGTAAATGGCAAGATTCCATTCTTTTTATGGCTGAGTAATATTTCATTATATATATATAATGGGATATATATATATATGGAATAATTTGGAATATAGAAAATACAAATTCCATAATATTATATTATTCCATTATATATATATATCCCATTATATATATATATATATATATATTCCATATACACATATGAAATTCCAATATGTATAAATATATATATCTCAGATCTTCTTTATCCATTCATCTATGGATGGATGCTTGTGTTGCTTCCATATATTGCCTATTGTAAATAATGTTGCAATAAACATAGAGGTGCATGTAGCTTTCCAAATTAGTGTTTTTCATGGTCTTTGAGTAAATACCCAGTAATGGAATTATTGGATCCTATGGCAATTCTAATTTTAATTTTTTGAGAAACCTCCATACTGTTTTCCACAATGGCTGCACCAACTTGCATTCCTCCTAATAGTGCCAGAGGGTTCCTTTTTCTCCACATCCTTTGCCAAAACTTCTTATTTCTTGTGTTTTTGATTTTAGCTATTCTGATAGGTATAAAGTGATATTTCTTGTGGTTTTAATTTGCATTTTCCTGATGATGAGTGATGTTGAGCATCTTTTCATGTGTCTGTTGGCCATATGTATGTCTTCTTTGGAAAAATGTCTATGCATGTTTTCTGCCCATTTTTAATTGGACAATTTTTTGGGTGTTGCATTGTATAAGTTCTTTATATATTTTGGATATTAACTTCTTATGGGATATATCATTTGCATATATCTTCTCCTATTTGGTAGGTTGCCTTATGGTTTTGTCGATGGCTTCCTTTACTGGGAAAAAGCTTTTATTTTGATGTAGTCCCAATAGTTTATTTTTGCTTTTGTTTCCCTTGCTGGAGGAGACATATCTAGAAAAATATTTCCATGGATGATGTCAAAGAAATTACTGCCTATCTTTTCTTCTAGGAATTTTATGGTCCAAGTCTCACATTTAGGTCCTTAATCCATTTTGAGTTTATTTTTGGTCCAGTTTCATTCTTTTGCATGTGGCTGTCCCTTTTCCCAACACCATTTGTTGACAAGACTGTCTTTTTCCCATTGCATATTCTTGTCTCCTTGTTATTCGCTTTTAGTTAAAAATATATTTCTATAAGGAAGATATAAACAAGAAGACATTTCTAGAAAGAAAAGAAGGGAGGAAAGGAGAAAGGATGGAAGGAAGGAAGGAGAAAGAAGAAGGAAGAAGAAATCTCAAAACACTTTTCTCTGAAGTACTAAAATGAAACAAAATCAAATCAAAGCAATAAAACTTCCAAACCGATACAAGTTACATATAAGCAACACTAATAAATGTGAATGAATGAATGAGTGAATGGAATAGCATGTTCTTTCTTCTGATTCACTTTTATTCCCTATTTCATTGATGGCTACACTACAAACAACAGAAACATGAACATCATATTTTCTACTCTTTGTGAGCCTCTCCTGTAGGACTCACACATGAGTCAGCTATAACCATTTCAAATTCAGTTGGATTTTCTTTACCAGTATGGTAGAAATGATGATACTTTTTCAGCTACTTTCCCTTTTGTACATTTTCAGGATACTTTAAAAGTAAGCAATTTACTGTTAAGTGTCTCACAAATGAAAAAAAATGAGTTATTATTATTATTATTATTATTATTTTACTATGTCTTCTTGTGTCTACACAGAGCTTTTACATCAATAACTCTGTCTTTTGGGACTGTACTCAAAAGGGTGTCTCTCAATCATACCTTACTACACATTTTTTTTTAACATAGAAGAATCTTCCTTTGGCGCATTATGAGGAGTAATCTGCAGTGAACTTAGAAACATATTGCCTTGGCCCCCTCCACTCCCACCCCACCCCCCAGGTTCCCTCAGCTCAGCCTGGTTCAGCCCAGGTCTTGGGAAGATGAAGTTCATGTATAAAGAGGAGCTTTATACATACATGCTGCTCTGAGGGTGAGAAGATCTGAAAGAAATACCTGGACTGGATTCTGATGATAGTAGAAAAGGCTCCCAAAGCTCATATAGGAGACCTGGAGAGAAAGAAATATCTGATGCCTTCTCATCTCACAGTTGGTCAGTTCCACTTATTTTTTTTTTTGAAGATTTATTTATTTGAGAAAGAGAGAGAGCTCATGCAAGCGGGGGGGAGGGGAGGAACAGAGACAGAGGGAGAAAGAATCTCAAGCAGACTCCCTGCTGAGCATAGAGCCCAATGCAGGGTTCGATCTCATGACCCTGAGATCATGATCTGAGCTGAAATCATGAGTTGATTGCTTAACTGACTGAGCCACCCAGGTGCCCCTACAGTTGGTCAGTTCTACTTCTTGATCTGGGAGCAAATTCATCTCTGAGCTAAGGCTGTCTTGTTTTCTTTGTCAACAATGTCATTCCACCCACCAGTGCCACAGTGGGTCAACTATACCAGGGACACCATGAAGACTTCTTTCTATACATCACCTACAGTGATGAAAGTGTCTGGGGTCTGTGAAGCTGCTGCCCCTGAGGTGGGGGGTCCCATTCTACAAAGAGAGAGGTGGCCCCCCTTCCTTGACCTACTCCTCCTTCAGGCTCAGCCACCACCTCCTTTCTTCAGGACCTGCACTTCCAAATGTTTGAGGCTTTCCTCCAGCCCCTCTTACCAGGAGGATTAATGGGGGAGGTGGCCTCTCGTAACTCTCCTCTCTTCCCTTTCTCTTACCACATTTCCAACTCTGCTTTAGACTTCTTAATTGTCAATCTCTGTCACATCCAGTGATTGTTTTGTTTCCTTTCCCTTTCTGACTGCCCAAAGGACTCAGAACCCTACCATTCCCTTCCTTTCACTACCTTCTTTTTTGGAGGTAGTTGAAAGGGACTTAAATAATGGGGGAAGGTAGGAGGCACATCAATAAAGAAGAAACCATCAAGCTAGAAAAGAAAAAGAAAGAAACATATTGTCTTGGAGGCAAAACATTTGTATGTAAAGCTAAGGATTTTCGTGAACAAGGTCATGACTGTGATGCTTTGAATTAACTAGTTACTTACATCATGTTACCACCTTTGATTTTGTACATTTAGTAATGCCCTGCTGTTCCACAGCAGGAACTCCTAGAATTCCAAAAAGGCTGTGAAGATCCTTAGTTGTTCTGTGATCTTCTTTCATGTTATCCACTGAACTCTACAGAGAGGCTTGCTCTCTGCCTTCCCATTTGAGAATGACAACTTACTTTGTCAATCTGCCCAACTTTTCACTCAATTTTGCCACAAGTTGCTGTCTTCCTTGGTTCAGGCACCACAGCCCCTGCAAACATCTTTGCTCCCCTTTCTGGCCAAATTGTGCTAAATGAATTCCTGCCATTAGTATCCTAAGGTCCTACCTCTTTGGGAAAATAGATTAGACAGATATTTCCCATATTACAGATTCAGAAACTAATAGAGTCATACATGTGATCTCATTCCAGAGTCCTTGGTCTTTAGAATTATGCCAGTAAACAGTTACAAATACCCATTTATTAACTTAATTATTCATGAATTCATGTATTTAAGAAATAAAAACTGGGCTCCTTTACATGCCTCCTTTAGCTTCAAAAATCAACACATACAATGTTTTTAAAGCATCCTAATTCAAGCAACACATACAATAGCTTATGTTGCATGCAGTACCTTGTTAATTCAAGTGCTAATTCAAGTGGTAATCCACATCTGCCTCCATCTAGATGGAGTTAATGCTAGAAAGACTATGTGTTTGCAACCAAAAAAGTTTACATTTTAGCATCCAGAGTTTTTTGATTACTTTAGGTACATATTTTCACTGTAAAACACAGAGAAATCTGTAATGTAATATCCAAATAAATTAACATTAATTTTTGAGTTATTACAAATACTTATAAGAAAAGTGGTATCTAGCAGTTCCTATCCAATACCCTCAAACATTTTTCTTTATGAATATATATTTTCAGATCCTTCCATGCAATTTTACATGACTAGTATAACTATTTTGCTCCTTGAGGATTTAGGAAGAAAAATGCTATGAAATGGTCAAATCTCTCTATCTCTAGAAAAAAAGTGATATTCCTTGGAATTAAGGAACAAAGAGAAAAAGAAAAGAAAGAGTATAGCATTTCTCTTCCATTTCTTCTGTATTCGGTAGTATGTAGAAATTTGTTCATTTTAACATCAAATTTAGTGTTATTGTTTCATAAATAAAATTTTCTAATTTTATGAAAATAATTCTTTCTGTGACCAAGAATTACATGCTATTGGAGGACACCTGTATGAATCTGTGCACTTTAGGGTTAGGCAAGTCTTGAAGATTATTTAATCCAACCAATTTGCAATTGCCAATCTGATAATTTCTTATATCAGAAACACTACTAAAGAATGCCAATCTTACTGATGAAAATGTAGCCTATCCCACAAAGGTTGTTGACACAGAAGAGTGGTTAGAATTTATTGATTTAGTAAAATTATGTTCCTCAAGTAATCATACAAATATAACTTCAAACTTGCTTTTGCTTGCAGTTTTTATATGAGCTATATATGGAAATCTCAAACTTGATGTGACCAGTTTTACTGTTTATATTGCCTTTAATGAATTCCACATTTTTAAATAAAAAAATTATATATCACTAACTTACATTATTAAATGATTGTTGAAACAAAGTCATAGGAACAAGCAAAGCATCAAACAAATAAATGTTCAGACAAAAACTTATAAATCCATTATTGAAAAGCGTTCAACTATTAGATTCATAAATATATGCTGACTGACTTACAATCATGGAATGTAGAATGTAAACACAATGGAATCACAAAATGAGGAAATCTTAGGAATTGCAGATATAAAATATATTAAAAGCAGAGCTTCTCCCATTGAAATGGGGATGATTTGTCCCCCCCTCGGTCCAATTTGGGGCTGACTTCTTTGAGGCAGTTTTGTGACATGATGAGAGGTCAGGGAATAATAAAATAAGAAAATAAATAAGAAGAAGAAAAGGAAAAGGAAAAAAAATAAAAGCAATATTTTGCCCAAGACCCGAATTTATGAATAGGTAATACATGAACTTGGGAAATGTGACCTGCAATGCCAAGGCTTTAGCTCACTTTTTATCACTGGGTTTTAAATAATATTGCATTTTAAAATTTAATAATTAATTATCTTATTTTCTAGCAGGACACTGGGACCTACAATATAAAGCACAGGAACAGCGTTTGAGTGTCTCATCACAAGAACTTGATAGCTATGATCTGTTATAATGATTGAAAGGAAAAAGAAAGCAAAATTACCATACATAGTTTCCTTAATAATATTTGTTTATAACCCAGAAACATGCCTTCCATAGAATATAAAACTTTAGTGGGGGATTCTAAATATGCAATACCAACAGTCATTACCTCCATCATCACCAATAACAACTAAATAAATACCTCCATGATCGAAGTGTGAGGAAAATTCCTCTATACTCAGAAAAATAGTGTTAAAATGTCTGTGTATTCAGCTGAGAAAAACAGGATAATATCTTTGTATTTATTACTGTAACATTTTCACGTTATGGTTTCAGTTTATAATATTTCACATGAAATAACTAAATAAAAATAAATAGTAAGAGTGTAAAGAATCCCATTTAGGATGAATATTCAGATTATAAATACTGAACACATGAGTGATTATCAGCATAATGCACACAGATAGCCTACTTCAATGTGTCAAAAAATTGCAGAAGTAGCACTTTATTAATAGATGACATAATGATATTTTAATATTTTTGTCATCAGGAAACTGCTTGGCTGCAAATGATCTTCACTGGAAGCATTTGGCTATGAGATGTTATTTTTTAAAATATGTGTAAATTTTTCCATCAAACCTTCAGTTAAAAATGCTATCTCAGAAATGCAATCTTCCTGATTTTTTTAATAAAGCATCCTAGAGATATTCATTTACATGAAAATCTATTTCAATAGCTATAAAACAGTCAAGCAAGTTACAAGAGGTAGATTTTTGCCCTAATTTTTGTATGTGCTGTTGAGCTACAAGAATAAAAAGCTCATCAAAAAATTAGTTTAAAGCAAATTAAGACTACGAATGCACAACAAAGTTAACACTACCAGTTGAAAATGGTTTTAAGAATAAAAAGAGAATCATTCAAATCAGTGCTAAGTACAAAGGAAATTCGCATTCAGTTTCCAGCCTTTAATGAAACAGTTCCATGTTTCATAGATTTTTTTTCTAAAGATGGTTTTTCAAGTCCTCCTCCAATCTTCTTTTAAATACTCCATAATTGTAAAGGCTATTGACAAAGGATGTAGCAAAAATTCAACTGCTATATATCCTGACTGCAGTGGGAAATATGTTACTCATTCATTCATTTATTCACTCGACAAACGCTTATTAAATGCCTACTCTTGCCAAGTCATGCTCCCTGCAAAAAATTTTTCCCTTATGATCTAGTGGAGAAGCAATTAATAACAAAAGTAAGTGAAATAGATAGCATGTTAAATAATAAGTACGAAAAGGGGTAAAAATGATGGTTAGTGAGATTACAAATGCCTGAGGGAGGGATATCCATGGAAAGCCCCTCAGGGAAGATGGGTTTTGAGTAAAGATGGGTTGAGAAGTTAACAAATTAGCCATGCAGATATTAGAAGGAGGAATATCCTTCTGCTGGGGTGAGGGCCTTCCTGGTATGTTCAAGAAACAGGCCAGAGACCGATGTGGCCAGAGCCGAGAGAATAAAGAAATGAATAGAGTTGTCAGAACAGTAATGAGAAGCCAGCTATGGAGAGTCTTGGAAGGTGTAGTAGGGATTTAGCTTGGCTGTGAATGAGATGGGAGTCTCATTGAAGGGTTTTGAGCAGAGGAATGATATCATTCAACTGAAATATTAACATGATCCCTCTGACTGTCCTGGTAAAAAAGACCCTATAGGGAGCAAGGCCAGAAACAGAGCTGATTCAGGGACATAGGCAAATTGTTTTCCATCTGTTTCTTAAACCAGAAAATATTGACTTCTGTGGCTTGAAGATGTATTCTTAAGAAGTCTACATTATATATTCCTATATATCACATATAACAGTAATATATATCATTTTTAAATTTTCAGACACCAATATATATAAAATATTATATAAAAGTTATGCATGCACCTACCACTTAGGTTAAGTAAGCAAGAATAACCACCACAGCTTGTAAAGACTGCCCTGCCTCACGATAATCCCTTCTTCTTCCTCATCCCGGAGATAATCCCTACCATAAATGTAATGTTTATGATTCTATGATTCATACTTCACATTTTTTAAGCAGATCTAAGAATGTAAGGGTATTTCCTTTTCATCAGTTAATAGTGTGTCAGGAAAAGAGAGATCCTCCAAGTATTTCAGAGTGAAGGTAATGCAGTGAATTGTTTACAAAATGTTGGAAAGATGAGGAAGCAAAAACAGATAAGAAGACAACCCAGAGTCTCAAGAGCTTGGATGCTTTAACACTGAAGCTGCTGCCACCAGGATGATTCTCACAATAGAAGGTGCACAGCCAGGAGCCTGTATTCCTACCTGTGCCCTGGAGGAGCTCAGGAGACGTTAGTCCCTGAGGCTCCCTGAGGCAGGGGCTTCCCTCCTCCAAACAGAGGCCAGAGACACCTGCCGCTGTGAGGCCGCCAACGCCCAGCTGCAGCCACGGAAGAAAGAAATGAGATAAAGAGAAGATGGAAACTAGCTGGTAATGAAATCTAGGAAAAGTAGTTTTCAGACTTTCAGCTCTCTGCCACATACAGAAAAAACATGGCAGGTTGGAATAGAGTAGGGAAAAATTTGACAAACAGCCACCACACGTCAATATAATCTTAATTTTTAAAGAATTGTTTTTTTTTTTGACCCCACAAGTAAATCTTTAAAGTTACCCAAAATGAATGTCTGTCTTTGGTGTCAAGGTCCAATTTTACTTTTTCTTAATATACTACTAACAATTGATATTTATACCACAGGCTCACCAAAAACCAGTGCCAATTTTATCATATTTTATGCTTACTCATATATTAAGTTCTTTTTTAGGGCTCTGTTTTCTATTGCATAAATAAATATATTTAATTATCTCTGTACCAGTAACGATAGCTTATGGGCCTTAGGTCAGGCAGGAAACATTTCTCCACATTACTCTTTTTTAATATATTGTTAGTTATTCTTGGCAACTATCTCTTTCAAATGCAATTTAAGATTGTGGACCTGTCTAATAAATTCTGTAGGAAATTATTGATATTGCCTTAAATTCATAGAGTAATTTTGAGAACATTATATATTTATGTTACTGATTGGTATCATATCATTATGAATGTGGTATCATATCCTTAATCTCTCTTAATAAAGTTTGATGTTTCTTCACACACAAGACTTTATCTTTTGTTAGATTATTCCTGATTATTTTTTTGCTGTTGTTACTATAAGTAATATCCTTCTTTTAAATACTTTAAAAGGGTAATTTGTGACTAGCATATAGGAATACAATTGATTTTGAAAATTTGTATATCTGTGATGTACTTTTTATTCCCGTGACTTGTTCATACCATAACTGGAAGCTTGTATCTCCCACTCCCCTTCATCCATTTTACCCACCCCCCACCCCCTTCCCTCTGATAACCATCAGTTTGTTCTCAGCATTTATAGGTCCAATTCTGCTTTTTGTTTATTCATTTGTTGTTTTTTTTAGATTCCACATATAAGGGAAATCATATGGTATTTATCCTTCTCTGGTTGACTTTTGACTTACTTAATTAACATCCATCATCTCATATATATAGAACTTAAAAAATGGGAAGAAAAAGAAAATCATTTCTCCTTATGATGAGAACTGTTGGGATTTACTCTCTCAACACTTCTTCTAGATATCACACAGCAGTTAAGCGGTAGTCACCATGTTGTGCATTACATCCCTAGTATTTATTCATTTTATAACTGGAAAATTATACCCTGACCACCTTCCTCCACTTTCCCCCTCCTGACACAACCCCCCCTCTGGTAACCACAAATCTGATCTCTTTTTCTAGGAGTTTTTGTTTGTTTTGTTTTGTTTTAGATTCCACATAGAAATGAGATATGTTCAATATCAACAAATGAATCTACTCTGTTCCAGATACTGTTCTGGACTCTTGGAATATATCACTGAACAAAGTGGACAAAGGAACTCCTCTATGTTAACTAAGTAAAGTAAAAAATTGTTTTTTCACTGTTTTCTGCTTTCTGCCATTCTTGTTTCAAAAACAGGAATTGAATTTTATCTAATATATGTAGCAGGATGTTAAAATTGAACAATTGAAGCGAATTTCTTCTGACACTCAAAGTCAATGAAGAACAATATCTTCCTCAGTCAAAATGCGTGAACAGACATGCACGCAGGACTTGGAGGAGATACGGCAAAAACTGCTCTGCAATGTGTGTACCTTTCCTTATGCAAGTGAATAAATTTGAATGTGCCACGAAGTTGTTAGTCTGGCAAATTTCTTTAGGGAAACACTGAACGCCTGAGAATTTATAATAAGATTGTTGTCACTTTTCTTGAGTTGAAATTATTACTTGCTTGTTATGGAAACCCAAGGGCAAAGGATTAAATGCGTGTTGGAGCTTGCTACTTTCCACTGGCGCCTTATAGAGGCAAATACAAATCCTTCAAAAAGGACAGCACTCATAAATTAGTACTTCAGCACTCACACAAGGAAACAATTCACCATGAGTGAGCAGTAGCAACAGTAAAACACAACTAATTAGGACAGCCAAGTAACTCAGATTATAGCAGTCTGATAAAATACAAAACAATCATCTACGCAATGTCGACAAATTATTGTTGGTATTTCTCCATGCATCCACCCATTCTGATTCCCAGATAAAGGTAAAGTGGGAAGATAAAAATTTATCAGGGAGAACACAAAAGAACTTTTAAGAATAAAAAAAATAAAATTATTGTAACTTTAAAAGTCAACAGATGGATTAGACAGCAGGTTAGGCGCAGCTTGAGAAGAGTAGTGACCTGGGAATTCCACGTAACACAGTAAAGTAGATGGTAAAATAAAACAAGATGAAAGAGTGATCAGAAGACACGGGATATGGAGTGAGACTGCTGAGACGGCTGGCAAAGGCCATACCTCTCCAGAAGAGACTTGAGTTTGCTTCTGCCAGGCACCCACAGGAGCTATCAATTTGGAATCATGTTATCTTAATTTCTCAAATCCAGCATTTCCTGAACCATGACAATAACATAAATAATCCAAATCCAAATCCTAAATCTGTGTGTGAGAAAATTAATCATTATAAATTAGTTGTGAAAAGATCTTTCTGAGACCATGGGCTGATAGAGATAAAAATTTACCTTTTAATAGAAAACCTATTTTGTTCTCCTGATCCTTTTCAGCAAAACTATAGTGCTGCGAGGGCCCCAGATTTTTGTGGGATTCAATCATGGGAGCCTAAGGCGCTGTTTCCTGCCTCCCACACTAATATTAACATGCAAGCACTGAGGTCGGCAGAATGGCATACACACTCAGAGCAGGTGGCATCACTGACTGTTTAGAAAGCTGGTTTCCTGTCCCCTGTGATATTTTAGGCTCTCTGACCTCCCTTATTCTCTCAGAAGCTCAGAAAAGAATTTACAAGAAGGTTCTAGAGATTTTCAGAGTACAGTTGTTAGGCTATCCAGTAGGCCACAGTGTAGAAATACAATATTTAAATATGTGCTTTGTACTTTTTTTTTTTTTTTTTGAGAGAGAGAGAGAGAGCATGAGCACGCAGGGGCAGAGGGAGAAGGAGAGAGAAAATTTTAAACAGGATCCACACTCACTGCAGAGTCCAATGTGGGGCTGATCTCATGACCCTGAGATCAATACCTGAGCCAAAATCAAGAGTTGGACGCTTAACTGACTGAGCCACCCAGGCACCCCATGATGATGACCTATGAAAAACAGGATATAAGCATATTTGGATGATGTGAATGATCATTTTTATCAAATAGTATCTCAAAATTTCATTGTCCAACATTGTAATACATAATGTTATTTTTAATGTTATGGGCTAATGACATAAATAATGTTGACTGACCGTATGAATGATTTATTCACATCAAAGGAAGACTAAGTGACATGTGCAACACAGTAAGTCAAATAAAGAAAGATAGTAGACAAATTGAGACATGACATGGCATGCAGTAGGGTGAGCATACTCAATCCCAACAACATTGCACCTTAAAAGCCAAGAGCACATTTTACATCATGAGTGCCAAGTTAGTAAAGAAAAAAAAATCACCATATTAACTTGATACTGTTATATGAACCTTACTGAGTTTATAACTTTACTAAAAACTAAATTGTATATTGGAGCGCCTGGGTGGCTCAGTCGGTTAAGCATCTGCCTTTGGGTCAGGGTGCTAGGATTGAGCCCTGCACCGGGCTCCCTACTTAGCGGGGAGTCTGCTCCTCCCTCTCCTTCTACCCCTCCACCCTGCTCGGGCTCTCTCTCTCTTGCTCTCTCTCTCAAATAAATAAATAAAATCTTTAAAAAAATAACTAAGTTATATTTAATATATGTTTCATATGATTTACAAATGGAAATAGCTTTTACATAATATTGTGCTTTACTATATGTTGGTAATGTTAAAAATAATTTGTAAAAGTATCTTTAACCATTGTCTTTCCACCCATCCAGAGTACCAAATTCTCTGCTATCAGCAGGATATTTGTGAAATGCCGAATGGAAGCAATTTGGAATTCTGAACAATAGTCTTCAAATAGAATCCTTTAAAAATTAGCTCAATATTTAGTTGGAGGAAAAGCCGAATACTATACTGTAGGAGGCTGGAGGGTCCTTCCTGGTAGCTGATGCAGATTTACTTCATAGGCAAATCAGAAAACCTCAAGAATGAGTTATATTTGCAAGTTATATATAAGATAAACATAATTGGACCTTGTTGTTTAAACACATAATAACAAAAATAGATACCATTTTTTACTGTGTCCTATGTCCAGGAATTATTGCTGAACCCTCTACATGCTTAATTCTTAAAATTGGCACAAACCCTAGAAGAAGAAACTGAGTCTTAGAGAAATAATACGACACACTCACTATCCCACTTCTGACCGAGTGCTAGCTGCCTCATGTTTAACTCCAGAGCATAAGCTCTTCATCTTGATGTTGTAATGCCTCCCAGAGAAGTCTATCAAAACAAGGACATGTGTTTCTAAAAGAGAAAAAAAAACTGGCTTTGAGTTCTGCACCAGCCAGAGCAAACTGCTGTAATCTTTCTGTTCTGGTCTCCTCACTTGGGAAGGAGATATGGTATCTGCTCTGAAGGATGCTGGAGAGTTAACGGTTCTGGCCATGCCGCTCAGTGTCTGGCATACAAGTCCATTTGCCTCCTGTTGTGGAAATATCTCAGCGAGCCTCATTTCTTATATCCCTCGTTTTCTTCCAATGTCGGCATGCTTCTGCTTCTCAGCCTTCTCCCGGTTTCCCCGATTTGTATTTGCTCACCTCTCCTCGTCCTTTCTATTAAATCTCTCCTGTTCTTCCTCACATCTTTAATTTTCTAAACCGTTATCTTCTCATACTTCTTAACTTCTGTGTCCCCTGCATTTTGGTCTCTGATTATACTGTTGATCCCTTGCCCATCAACTCCTTCAAAGAACTGCTCTCTTTGTTCACAGTGCACTATCACCATCACCTGGGGGGGAGGCATCAAACTAGGTCAGCGTACAGTGCCCAGGAAATGTATTGCAATATTGATTTTTCCCTCCTTTCTATTCATTTTCTGAATGATTGCCTTAGACTTATTCCATATTCAACAGTAAAGAGACTTGCTTTGGATTTATACTATATTCTACAGTAAAGAGACTGTCAGAGAGTTTGAATGATACAAGAAAGCTTGCTACGGCTGTTCAAAAAAAAAATGTCTGTGATCTAAGTAGATCATAAAGATCAGGCATATGAAAAGACATCCTTTTAATCAAAATCTACTGTATGGGACATAGTAATGCAGCCTTGGGATGCCCTGTTTTATTAATTAATATCTATTGATAGTAATTCTATTATTGTATAGAAGAATATTATTCCTAATGAACTAAACTTTCTTTAAAGTACTTTTGTAAATCATGCTAATCCTTTGTTCTAATGGTGATACATTAAAAAACCAGATGAATGAAATATACAGAAAGATATTTTAGTGATTTAAGAATATAAAATAAAATTTATATGACAAGTAGGAATATTCTTCTCTAATATTCTAATCGTCTGTGTGTCAATTAAACATCAGTGCTCTATAAAGAATGATTTTTTTCTTTGATGTCAGAGATTATTTCCTCTGAACGAATAAGACTTCCAGAATAATCCCAGTTAAGTAAAGCTGATTTCAGAAACAGTTTTATAAATATTTAGGAACCAGAACCTTTCATTCTTAAATCATGGGAAGTGACTCTGCACTAATATTGTGTGACAGTGACCTAATTAGAATCATTTGCATACTGATGAGACTTTGAAGGAGATAAGCAATAGCATGCTTGTAATAGATAATTAATTTGTATTTCAAAATAAGCTATGGCTATTTGACAACAACTCAAATGACACATTGAATTAAAAGAGTTGTTCAAGTTACTTCTTAACACTAAACTCCTGTTACAGCTTTTCAATTGTGTTAAGCTTCAAACTGATGAGCATATCCCATGAATCCATTTATATTCATAAGGTGACTCCTCATTAAATGCTTAATTCTCAAATTCATCTTCAAAATATCTCTTTTTGTCAAGAAATTTGGAGTGATTTATGTGTTATTAATTAAAATACTTTCTACTGGTGTAGCAACGTGCATCTGAATAGCACATTGCACCTTTCAAATAATCTTACATCATCCCCCAAGGACGTAATGCCCACGTTTTAGTTATTGGAATGGTTGAACTGAAAGGTAAAGAGATTTGGGCACAGAAAGCAAGTCAAAATGAGCTGGGATGCTGGGGCACTCTTCATTTTGCCTCCTAACATGAAATAAGACATACAGAACCTTAAATAAACTGACCAGGACAACTAATAAACTCGTCCAACACGTCTAATTTACTGTCCCTTACTGATCATTGAAAGTGTAAAATGTCGAGAATCATTCACCAATCACCGCAACTGGAAATGGAAAAGTGAGTTGCGGTGATTTATAGAATGTCTTCCTCCTCTGACCCATTAATCTCTCTTTCATGTAAGTTTCAAACTATAACTGTGGTTTATTTTCATAAAGTTAAGTCACTCTACAGTATAGCTGTTCTGTTATCAATTACTCTATGCCTGGCAGTCCTGGAAAGAATGCTCTGATGACATAATTGTAGGTGAATTATGAAAATAACAGGCCCTTATCCAGAAGAAAGTTCAAGTTTTCACACATAAAAATTTCTTCATTGACCCCAGAGGGCACATCCAGCGTAGACAACCACTAGTGTTATTTATGTGGCCTCTGACAAGAAGATTAAGAATTACCATTGTTGGAATTTCAGGTAACAAGGAAAGAACTAGCAGGTCAGCACAGATGGGGAAGAGGAAAAAGCAAGTGGATAACATATTAGAAACATTGGGTTTGTTCTCAGTCACACAGCCTTGGAAATTCAGAATAATCTCAAAGTTTGGAAATCTTTTCTCCTTCATACCATAAAAATTGTTTCATTTAAGTATGAGATTTGCAGTTGCATATATGTCATTGTTCTAAAAACCAGTAAGAATCACAGACCCTAGAACTGAAAGAAACTGCGAGAAACTTTATATGATGTTGTATATGTTATTTATAAAATACACACACATATATGATGTGTTATATCATATATGTGTGTGTGTATATATACATATATATACATATATGTATATATATATATATATAAAACCTGAAAAGATTTAGCGATTTTATTTCATTTTTTCACTTTATATGGGAAAATCACTAAAGCCTAAAATCACTAAAGCCTAAAAAAGGTTAGGTGGCATTCTTAAAGTCACAAATAATAAGCAGGAGATTGCAAAGTCATATACACTTCTATATAATAAGATGTTAAATACCTGTTGTTGTTTTTTCTTTTAATTCACCTAGAAATACTTGATTTATGTTTATCTGAGGAATCGTGTTTTTATTGGGTTTTGCTGTTACTGTTTTTTCTTTAAGTTCAGTATATGAGTCACAGTTTGGATACCTCTGTTTTGCAAGAAGGCTCCTATGAGAGTCCATACTTTTACTAATGATGATTTCAAAATCCATACATTACACTTTATCTGAACAGATACATTCTAATCTTTTCATTGCAAAACCCCACCTGAGTGCCTGCATTTGAAGGTTACTGACCTTCAAACATTGTAGGTAAGAGTGAGTTTAGAATAAAACAAACAGGGATGCCTGGGTGGCTCAGTCAGTTAAGTGTCTGCCTTCTCCCCCTGCTTATGCTCTCTCTCTCTCTCTCTGACAAATAAATAAAAGTAAGATCTTTAAAAAAAGAATAAAACAAAAACATTTACCATTTTGGTAAAGACCTGTTCACTAATATTTCAATACCTACGACATATAATTATCATGCTGAAGTATGCCATTTATTTCCAAACCTAGTAATAATCTAAGTTTGATTTTCTATCACAGATAGAGTTGAACTGGTACTACTCTGAAGCAATTCATCTCATGCAAACACTGGTATCAGCTATGCTCCTGTGTTTAGGTTCTAGTTAAGTCATTTAATGCCTTGTTTAGAATTTACACACATGGTTTCATTGATATACATACAGAGAGACACTCGGCTAGCTTTCCTGAGCAGTTCTCACTTCAAAGAACAGAACTGTAAAACTGCAAGAGAAGGATAGTGCTGTGTGGTCTGTCGTTGGAAGAAATACTGTCCCAACCAGTAAGCCTTTTTCAGGATGCTGAAAATTCCAAGTTTCTGACTTTGGGCACTGCAAAGCACTGCTCTAAAAGTCACCTTGGTGCATGTGGTAGGAGCTAGCAACCCATCACCGGAATGACATTTCCTTTAAAAAAAAAGTCATACTTTCTGTGCACCTCAGATAAAAATAGCAGAGGCCTCCAGCACTGTTCCACATTTTATGGTCTCATGGACAAGCACAAGAAGTTTCATTTAAAAACAACAGAACCCATCGAGTGTTCACTTAGTTGTACAGAAAGTCAGAATTTTGCGAGTTTTCCCCTTCAGTCTAAATTAGATCTGCATACTTGATGTATATCTGCATTTTGCTGTGGCAGCCATGAAGCTGGGCAGCTATTGTGTCTACTGAGGCAAGGACTGTTAGCCAAGCCTGCCTCTATGCCCTGGAAACGTTTTGTAATTTGGGATATTAAACTCAAATGACTCCAGAAGGAAGGGAAACATAGATTCAAAGATGTAGTTCTTCTTAGTTCTTGTCTGTCCATTATTCACAAAGGCAGGTAGACCTTGACAGTGATAGCCTCAAACTCCCAATCATATTAAAGGATTCATGTCAAGTGCCACCTTTTCTTTCAAGGCTCCTCTTGGAACCTACCAGCTACTCAAGCATGCTCTGTTTCCCACCACTATCATAGCTGGTGCTTGCTTTTGTCATTTTCTTGCTTCATTTCATTGTAATTAACTCCCTTTCTTACTTCTGTCAACCCTCCTAGACTCTGAGTTGCCAAAATGGAGTTTATTTCTTATTCATCATTTTACTTCAGAGACTAGCCCCCAATAGATCCTCAGCAAATCTGGCTCCTGGTTCCCACCTGCTTGAAGTTCACTCCTAGCTTGATGCTTTATGCTTGCTTTCAACAGCAAAGGAAAATGGAGATGTGGTAAGAAGACTCAAGAGGTCTGTGTTTGTTTTGTTTTGTTTTCTTCCCAAGTAGTCCTTGCCAACTGGTTATTAGAAGGTTAGTGAGTCTAGTGTTGGATTGACACAATGCAGTTGGCCATGGGTACACTTAACTACCGTGTGTTGGTAATGGCTATGTTGGGGGAAAAAAAAAGTTTTTGTTAAGTCACCAGAGGTGGCTTGAGCAACCATGGGATAGTAACCATCACCCATTTACCTTCCAGAGCTGTCTCAGTAACTTACCTTCCTAGCCCTGTCAGCATGCATCATTTAGATTGACAGACCTAGGGAAGCTCTACTCGGGTCATACCCAGACTAGAATATTTCTCAAGATAAATAGTAAAATTAAAACAAATAAATGAATAAATGAATGAGTGAATGAATGAATGAATGAATAAATACATACAATACAATACAATACAGTACAATACAATACAATAGCAGCTAAGGTGTTAGCCCCAGGGTGGGAATGCAGCCCACTTATCTCATGGAATCAGCCCATACATGCAGGTTTCTATTAAGTAAAGTAGTTTTTATGGGTAGTTTTATTTAGGTAAATAAATTGGTCTCCAAGAGAACCGTCTACGAAGCACATATCCTTCAATGGATTCTCGACTGTTGCTGGATTCCATCAAATCTAACCCTGATTATCAAAACCTCAAAGATGATCAATTCCAGTGTTGTGAATATGGAAGGGGAAGAAAAGATCAGAAAAGAGAGAAGATATGTACAAGCACACAGCTAGCAGCCTAACTTAGTGTTAGTGTCAGGACACATCATATCAGCTAGTCAGGAACTGGATCAGATGGGAGGGTGTTTTGTCCTGCAGCTAACTCACTGTGGACTAGCTTTCCTAGTTGGTAAGTTGGTAAGGAGCTCCACATGCAAAGTCAGGAAAAACTCCACACTTTTCAAAACTTCAGGAGGTTGTTGGTATCTGCTTCTCATTCATGGATGAGTTCTAATAAATTTTGTTTTAATGTTGTTTCCCATAACAAGTAAGATTTTGTTCCATTTCTTTGAAAAAAGTTGATGGTATTTTGATAGGGATTGCATAATCCTAAAGTTTGTATGGAACCAGGAAAGACCCCGAATAGCCAGAGGAATGTTGAAAAAGAAAAGCAAAGCTGGCAGCATCACAATTCCGGATTTCAAGCTCTATTACAAAGCTGTCATCATCAAGACAGTATTGTACTGGCACAAAAACAGACACATAGATCAATGGAACAGAATAGAGAACCCACAAATGGACCCTCAAAACTATAGTCAACTAATCTTCGACAAAGCAAGAAAGAATGTTCAATGGAAAGAAGACAGTCTCTTCAACAAAGTGTGTTGGGAAAATTAGACAGCCACATGCAGAAGAATGAAACTGGACCATTTCCTTACACCACACACAAAAATAGACTCAAAATGGTTGAAAGACCTAAATGTGAGACAGAACTCCATCAAAATCCTACAGGAGAATACAGGCAGCAACCTCTTCCACCTCAGCCTCAGCAACTTCTTCCTAGAAATATCACCAAAGGCAAGGGAAGCAAGGGCAAAAATGAACTATTGGGACTTCATCAAGATAAAAAGCTTTTGCACAGCAAAAGAAACAGTCAACAAAACCAAAAGACGACAGACAGAATGGGAGAAGATATTTGCAAATGACATATCAGATAAAGGGCTAGTATCCAAAATCTGTAAAGAACTTATCAAACTCAGGCGCCTGGGTGGCTCAGTTGGTTGGGCGATTGCCTTCGGCTCAGGTCATGATCCTGGAGTCCCGGGATCGAGTCCCGCATCAGGCTCCTTGCTCGGCGGGGAGTCTGCTTCTCCCTCTGGCCCTCTCCCTCTCATGTGCTCTCTCTCTCTCTCTCTCAAATAAATAAATAAAATCTTTAAAAAAAAAAAAAAAAAGAACTTATCAAACTCAACACCCAAAGAACAACTGATCCAATCAAGAAATGGGCAGAAGACATGAACAGACATTTTTCCAAAGAAGACATCCAAATGGCCAACAGACACATGAAAAAGTGCTCAACATCTCTCAGCATCAGGGAAATCCAAATCAAAACCTCAATAAGATACCACCTCACACCAGTCAGAATGGCTAAAATTAACAAGACAGGAAACGACAGATTTTGGCAGGGATGTGGAAAAAGGGGAACCCTCCTACACTGTTGGTGGGAATGCAAGCTGGTGCAGCCACTCTGGAAAACAGTACGGAGGTTCCTCAAAAAGTTGAAAATAGAGCTACCATACAACCCAGCAATTGCACTACTGGGTATTTACCCCAAAGATACAAATGTAAGGATCCGAAGGGGTACATGCACCCCAATGTTTATAGCAGCAATGTCCACAATAGCCAAACTGTGGAAAGAGCCAAGATGTCCATCGACAGATGAATGGATAAAGAAGATGTGGTATATATATATATATATATATATATATATATATATACACACAATGGAATATTATGCAGCCATCAAAAGGAGGGAAATCCTGCCATTTGCAACAATGTGGATGGAACTGGAGGGTATTATACTGAGCGAAATAAGTCAATCAGAGAAAGACATGTATCATATGACCTCACTGATATGAGGAATTCTTAATCTCAGGAAACAAACTGAGGGTTGCTGGAGTGGTGGGGGTGGGAGGCATGGGGTGGCTGGGTAATAGACACTGGGGAGGGTATGTGCTATGGTGAGCGCTGTGAATTGTGTAAGACTGTTGAATCACAGACCTGTACCTCTGAAACAAATAATGCATTATATGTTAAAAAAAAAAAAAAAAAGAAGAAGAAGAAGAAGAGAGTAGGAAGGGAAAAATGAAGGGGGGGAAATTGGAGGGGGAGACGAACCATGAGAGACTATGGACTCTGAGAAACAAACTGAGGGTTCTAGAGAGGAGGGGGGTGGGGGGATGAGTTAGCCTGGTGATGGGTATTAAAGAGGGCATGTATTGAATGGAGCACTGGGTGCTATATGCAAACAATGAATCATGGAACACTATATCAAAAACTAATGATGTAATGTATGGTGATAAACATAACATAATAAAATTTTAAAAATGTGAAAAAAAACAAGTAAGTTTTTGTCTCATGGTGTCAGAATGAATATAGATAAATAAAAGGACTGAGTATACATAGACACAGAGGGAAAAAGTCCAGGAGAATAAGATAGTGAGAAGTTATCAGTGAAAATAAACTTATTTAGAGGTAAGATATATTTAAGGAGGGCTCATGTTGTATCCAAATCAATATCGTGACCATTTATTAGAAGCTGTCATAGATGAACAATGCAGTTTCTCATAAAAGAAAAGAAAGAAAAGATAAGATACTGGCTATTTGGGCAATAAGAATGCCGTGGTGGGAATGAATAAATGCAGTTAATTTGCTTCCAAGGGTCTCTTATTTTCTGCTTCTTAGACTCAATTATAACTTTAAGATTAATAAACCTGAATTAGTAACCCAAGTGCAGATTCTGGAGTTAGGTAACTTATTCTAACTCTGGATCCACTAATTGCTAGTAGTATGACATTAGCAAGTGTCTTAATCTCTCTAAGTCTATGATTCCTTGTCAGAAAAATGGGTATTATCCCAGGAGTGACTTCATGAGATTTTGGTGGTCAATAAACCAGAATGTAGATGAATTGTTTTTGCATAATGTCAGACCAATAAATACTCTAAAACAAACATATCAGTTCTTAGAAGTCATAGATGTAGGTTCAGTAATGACCTTGTGAAGGTCAGCTGGTTCCACACTCATCTGTCTTCCAAATTCCCATCCCCTCCACTGGACTCTCATCCGTCTTTGGTAATCATTCTCTCCCTCTCTGTCTCTCTCTCTCTCTTTCTCTCTCTCTCTCTCTCACACACACACACAGAGTAAAATACACAATGAGGTCAATGGTAATCATAATCACATACACATAAATATAGTTAATGTACAATAAGGACAATGATTTAGATGTTTTCCATCATTTACAGACAGTTTGTTACAGACACTTATAAAGTAGAAGTAACTTCTTACAGTGATCATTTCTCCATTTTAATTTATCTTTTTCAAATGTGTTATCAGTGGATGCTACCCTGAGTAAAAGTTAGTTTATACACAATTAATGACATATTAGCTTATGATTTTTATAAAGCACTGCTGTTCTCTTTCTGATATTTTTTTTAAATTCTCATAGTGCTTGACATTCATGAATGCTTCTCACTTCTGCTGTGTCAGATAGTTTTTCTAAAATTTTTGTCCTGCTGTATTGTGTTAAGAGAATTTACTCTTGGGGCGCCAGGGTGGCTTAGTCATTAAGCGTCTGCCTTCGGCTCAGGTCATGATCCCAGGGTCCTGGGATTCAGCCCCGCATCGGGCTCCCTGCTCAGTGGGAAGCCTGATTCTCCCTCTCCCACTCCCCCTGCTTGTGTTCCCTCTCTTGCTGTCTCTCTCTGTCAAATAAATAAATAAAATCTTTAAAAAAAAAGAGAATTTACTCTTCACAGTAGAGAAATAGTTAAAACTGAGCCAACAATGAAATTGTTAAAAAATACTATGGTCTTATTCTGTATATATTTTATTTAAAAAACAAAAACAAAGGAGCAATATGGAATAAAATATCATACAAATATGTATTGATGTATCAATAGCATTTGGCATTGATTGTCACAAATACAGAAATATTAATACACTAATATTAATACACAAAAGCAGATATTGTTAATATGCTGATATTAACATGTGATATTTATCTAGGGTGGCCCCATGAGTTTCACTGCTTTGCTGTTCACACCCTACAATCTCCCCTTCAGTATGTGAGGACCCTGTGACTTGCTTTTTTTTTTTTTTTTTTTAAGATTTTATTTATTTATTTGACAGAGAGAGAGACACAGCGAGAGAGGGAACACAAGCAGGGGGAGTGGGAGAGGGAGAAGCAGGCTTCCCGCGGAGCAGGGAGCCCGATGCGGGGCTCGATCCCAGGACCTGAGCCGAAGGCAGACGCTTAACGACTGAGCCACCCAGGCGCCCCACCCTGTGACTTGCTTTTAGCCAGTAGAATATGGTAAAGGTGAAGGAACATAGTAACTAAGTAATTAAGGTAAGGTTAATTTTTCCATTGCGTTTTTGCAATTAGCTGTGCCCAGCTTTCTGGGGCTTTGAGTTTCAGTGGAAGTGGACACAGGAGTCGGTTCAGGGCTCTTTGAAGGAGGGAACTACTCTCCAGTGTTGTACCCGATAGAGCGCAGGGAGCTGGTTCAGTGCATGTTGTTCAGGAGAAATGTTTTTGTTTTTTGTTGTTGTTGTTGTTCAGGAGAAATGTGATACAGGATTGCCATCAGTTTAGTCTTATGTCATAAGGAGTGGCCTCTCTCTTCCTCAGATTCCACCCCTCCAGATCTGGTCTGGCAAAGTGACCCTCTGCTTCAGATAGCAGAGCCTTTGCTGCATACTGAGCAACTTGTATTGATGAAACAGATGTAAACTAATTACATAAGTCTCAGGCCTGATGTTATTCAATAAGTAATGTAAACAGTAAATATAATTCAAGAATTAATTGTGCCCTTTGAAATGACTCAAGGGTAACTGGTATCACTAGCTGATATTCAGAAAATCACTGTTCTCAGGGTTCTAATTTCATTGTTGTTACTGAAAAGGTGCTTGGCATTATTTTCTCCTTGAAATTTTCACTACTCGATATCAAGTATAAGAAAGCAAAGTGGAGACATCATACCTTTTACTCAGAAACTGAGAACTAAATACCCTAAAAAGCACTAATAAAGAAATCAAGAGGGGCGCCTGGGAGGCTCAATCGGTTAAGTGTCTGACTCTTGATTTTGGCTCAGGTCATATCTCAGGGTCCTGAGATCAAGCCCTGCATCAGGCTCAGTGATCAGTGGGGAGTCTGCTTAAGATTCTCTCTCTCCCTTTGCTCCCCTCTCTCTCTTAAAAAAAAAAAAAAGGAAAGAAAAGAAGAAGAAATCAAGAATTGTGTTTGGTGTTCTAAAACAACTTAAATAGCTCATTTCAATAATACACTTTAGAGGTTTCTGAAACTCAAAGAAAAAAAACATTTTGATTAGTTTGTTTTGATAGTTTTGAAAGACTAGATATAAACAAATAATAGTAATAAGGTATTCCTAAATTATGAAATGCTCTATAACAACATATATAAACATCACTAAGAATGGTGAATTTTTCTAGAAGCTTATTTTATTTACTTATATTTAATAATATTCAACATTTTCTAATGACAAAAAACATGTAATCATATATGCTTCAATAAACACCTACCAATCAATAAGGAAAATATCCATTGAATACAGGCTTTTATTCCAAACTCTCTAGAATACATTTTAAAAAATAACACACGAAACATAACTTATACTCAAAAATAAAGTTTTATTTGTGGAAAATAAAATAATTATATAAGTAACAATTAGGCGATGTAACCGAATTATGCCAGAAACAAAAGCTGGCTTTTGAGATTGGTAAGAATAAGAACAGGGTTTAAAATAGGTAGGAATTACCATGTGCGTTTGCAGAGACTGTCATATAAAATTCAGGTTTTCAGATTAATACAAGGAGTTCAGCCTAGTGTGGGGAGATATCAGGAAGTTCTTGAAAGTAAAATGATAGTAGCTTTTGGACCATCTTGTAATATAGGTGAGAGAAGTGTTCAGCCAATGAGTAAACAATAAGAGTCTGAGCTTGTTATTTCTACTGAAACGTGCTCTAGCCAAGCTACTAAGTCTCTAGTTCACTGATTTTCAAAAATATATATCAGCAAAGCAGACCAATTCTTTAAATGAATCTTAGGTGGAAGACCAAATGGACCACTAACAAAAGTGGAACAGTTATGTGAAAGTAGAATAGAATCACCCTCATTGTTCTCAGCAACTCCTACAGTAAGGTTCCTCAGACCACAGTTTGCAAACCACTGCAGCCCACCCAGCATAGCTGACTATATACAAATACATCAATATCTTGTGAATTATCTGGGAGAACTGAAGCCCTACTATTAAAGCCCTAGTGGAATTACTTTTATATATTTAATAACATTTCAACTCCTCCACATAGTGGCTTAATAAACAAGTTTATATGTATGGACATATCACAATTTAACAAGACCATTTTGACAATGCAACTTTGAGGAGCAGGTGCCTTGAAACATAATATAAATAAATTTTCAGCTTAGGTTAATTAGTACCAAGGAATGGATGCTATAGACATCTTTATTTCATAGTTAAGGTGCTGAATGCCCACTTGTCACCCCAGAGGGAGCTCAGGATCATGCCTTATCTCACCCTAGGGGAACAGCCCATCCCTTGGTCATAAAGCTGAAGGTTAAGGCAAAGTAGAGTATCAGGGGGATTCTGTGTTGTTATATTTTTGTACAGAAGTTTTGGCCCTACCAAAAGGTCTACCTCAGAAGTTAGCAATCTATGGCTCACCCCATCTGTGTATACGACTGGTGAGCTAAAAAATGTGTTTTACATTTTTAAGTAGTCGAAAAATTGAGAGAAGAGTAATTATTTTCTGTCACTTGAAAATCATACAAAATTCAAATCCCAGTGTCTGTAAATTAGATTTTATTGGTACACAACCACTCCCATTTGTTGACATTTTGTCTGTGGCTCCTTTCACTCTGTGACACTATTGACTATTTTGATGGAGACCTATGGCTCTCAAAGCCTGAATTACTTACTATCTGCCACTTTTTCGAGAAAGTTTGTCCACTCCTGAGAGGTGATATCAAATTAACTACATTAATATGCCTGCTTTGGGATATCTTCATACTCTAATTTTTAAGGAGTTTCTCTTCATGAAATCTTGATTTTTTTATCATGACTTAAGAGAAAAAGCACAGTACCACAAGTTGTACATATTTCCACTTCTTTTTCCATCCAAACTTCAAATTTAGCTATAAACTTTATGGATTTTTTTTTTATAAAATTGAAAAATAATCAGGTATCACCTGTATGTTGTCTATATTTTATAGCAAAAAGCTGTTTAGGAATGCTATGATTCCATGTTTTCCTGAAAAACAACTGAGAAGCATCTTGTCTTATACTGTAGCCATGATATCTAATTATTTCATTCTGCTTGAATAAATAAGCAATATTGGAACGATGACTGCAACAGGTTGCACAATTTCTAAACATTAAAATAAATAAATATATTTGTGAAAGAAAGAAAGACCATTGTCATAATCAACACAAAGGGAATATAGGTATTGTAATTTATTATGAAAACACAGCTCCAAGTAAGTGCCAGTAACTGTACAAAGATAAAGGTGTACAGATCATATGTACCCGCTCACAGAACAAGAAAATTACTAAAGTAAGCTTTGTCCATAAATATGTTCCTTGTTTATACTCTACCCCTACCACCACCAAAATTTAGTTTAATTAAAGCAAGATAATTACCTAATTATCTTACTGGGAGAAGGTATAGATGGATTACTAAATATTAGAATAAAAAAAATCAGATAGAAATTTCATTTAATTTGGGCGCCTGGGTGGCTCAGTTGGTTAAGCGACTGCCTCCGGCTCAGGTCATGATCCTGGAGTCCCTGGATCGAGTCCCACATCGGGCTCCCTGCTCAGCAGGGAGTCTGCTTCTCCCTCTGACCCTCCTCCCTCTCATGCTCTCTGTCTCTCATTCTCTCTCTCACAAATAAATAAAAATCTTAAAAAAAATCTAAAAAAAAAGAAATTTCATTTAATTTTGTGAAAACCTATGCATCTATGAACATAACTCTTTGTACCTTTAAAAATGCCACCCCTTATTAAACATAAGTGGATAAAAATATTAAACTACACATTCCAAATACAATCTACTTGTAATAAACTCATGAAGTTGAAGGCTGAAATAATATGCTAAACTATTACATGTATGCATTATACTGTATTTTCAGTATAGGGGTTACACAGGAACATTTATGATTCTTATAAAAATAATTAGGCTAAAGTTATTTTAAAGTATACATGTGAATACTAAAATATTAATTTTGAAATTTAATCCTTCACTTATTTTCCCTTATCTCAACTGTCTTGTCAGATTGAGAGAAATGGAGTTAGTACCCACTTAGAAAAATCAACTCTTGGTAGAAAATACAAAAACTTCAAAAGGCTTAAATTCAAATTCTGTCCAAAAGGATTATCTCACTTCAAAATGGAATAAGCATGTTTTGCAAACATGAATATAAATCATGATTTGTATATATTAATTCCTAATGCAAAGAAAAGTAGATAGTATGAATATTTCTACCCATTGAATATTTAGTCCTTATGTAGTTCATATAGGATCATATGATAAATAAAACTGATTCTGAGGTCCTTTTGTTTCCTGATATTTTTTGAATTGATATTATTCATTTCAAACTGGCATGATTTCTCTTTTCTCAGAAGCAAATATCTAATCCATATATTCTTTTATTCTCTTATATGATTAACTAGATTGTTTTCAGTCCTATGTAATAATTTGTACTAATGAATACTTAGTAAAGGCTAATTTACTTTCTTGAATAAAGGAATGGGCATCTAATGTATTCCATTAAATCAATGACCTTAAAAATAGAATTTATGTTGATAACATAATAATGCCTCCCCACTTAAGGGCAATGGCAAATGAAATATAATTTTCATGTGAATTGACTTTATTTAATTGTTATACAAGTAAACTCAAAAGAAAGTAATTTTTACTTTAAATTTCTAAGAAAAGAGCAGTAATTTTTATGGGTAGATATTATAAACAGTTTATTTTAATCTTCTTTTTAGTTCTAGTAATGTCAGGTTTTTTAAGGGAAACTTTCTTTTAATTATAAAGTTGTTCAGGGGCACCAGGGTGGTTCAGTCAGTTAAGCAACTGACTCCTAATTTTGGCTCAGGTCATGATCTCAGGGTAGTGAGATCCAGCCCTGTGTCAGTCTCTGCACTAGGCATGGAGCCTACTTAAGATTCTCTCTCTCCTTCTCTGTCTGCCCCTTGCCCCCCCCCCAAATTGTGCTCTCTCTCTCTTAAAAAAGAGTTTTTTAATATACTTTAATTTGTTTGAAATATAAGCAGCAAATTCTAGGGGCCCCTGGGTGGCTCAGTCGGTTAAGCATCTGCCTTCGGCTCGGGTCATGATCCGAGGGTCCTGGGATGGAGCCCTGCATAAGGCTCCCTACTCAGCGGGGAGTCCGCTACTCCCCCTGCTTATTCTCTCTCATTTACTCTCTCTCTCTCAAATAAATAAGTAAAATCATAAAAAAAGAAGCAAATTCGATTCAGCTATTCTTTTACCATCTGACTGATGGACCATTTCATTGGCTTTTTCACTGGGGAAAAATATTATACAGCATAATTCACAGGAGAGTTATCCTCAAATTACACTTATGGACAAGTGTGTGTCAAATATGTAGACAAGACAGAAGTTCAAACCATTCACAGACACTCATTCTGCCATCAAGTCTTCCCTGTCAACCTATGGATTCATTTAAAAGTTGTGCCTTCACCTGGACATGTGATTTCTTTGCCACCAAAGAGAGGTGGTCCATTGCATCTCCAAGGTAGCCAGGACATTGCTATAAAGAATCTCTCTGCAAACAGATTAGTATGTGGCTTAACTGTTCTCTGCACCAAGAGATGGAAGATTTCAATAATATACAATATTTTGGACTTTTGGATATCAAGTGCCATGCAATGCATGGCAGTGAAATTTTTGAACATGTGATTTGGTCATGAAGATCCAATTCGCTGTAGCTACTAGTGGAAATGCCAAAACAAACAGGAAACACTGTCTACTTGCAATAATTGTAGAAATGGTATTGAGAAGGCTAGACTCTAACCTGGGAATAGTCACAATGTAGAAGAGTAGTGAAAAAAAAAGTAAAAAATTGTATATTGAACAATGCGTTCGATAAATGGAGGCTGGCAAAAAATGGGGTTATTAAAATATGATGGTTCTTGATTCTTTCTATCTATCAATCAAGAACTAAAATCATCATTCATTTCTCTCTTAACATGCTTTTTTTTTTTTTTTTTTATAAAGAGAAGGTGGAGAGGGACAGTGGGGGAGGGAGAGAGAATCTTAAGCAGGCTCTATGCCCAGCACGTAGCCCAACACAGGGCTCGATCTCACAACCCTGGGATCATGACCTGAGCTAAAATTAAGAGGCAGACACTTAACCAACTGAGCCATTCAGGCACCCCTTGACATGCTTTTTTGACAATGATTTTCAAACAGTCTTACCCTAAAGCTCTTGTATATTATCACTAGATTCTCTGGGAAGGGTATGGATTAATTTCAAAAATGGCAACATTCAATATAATACAGAATTTCTATGAAGTCAAAATATTGGTAGTTGAGTGAGCCAAAATCTCATTTATTTACATCAATAAAATAGGCACCTCAAGACAAATGGTCTCCCTTGAGTAATGCATTGCATTTCCCTCTGTTTTTAGAAGGAATGAGTAATGACAGTGAAAAGCTTAGGTTCATTAAAGAAAAACAAATTTAATGTACTGGAGTCCTTTATTTAGAAGGAGCCTGTGATGTGAGTTGACAGTTACTTTGTTTAGACAAGTGTCATAGTTTTATTTCATTGACCACATTTTCTGAAGTCAAATAGGGCAATCATTCTATCAGCATCCAACTTGGACATCCAACATCAACAGGAAAACAATGGCTTCAAACTAAAGAACCCAAATACTCAAAAATCAAATAATTATATTTTTTTCAGTAATGGTAACATTTTACATAATTTGACCCATATGGGGCTAGAACATCAATGTTGCTGAGGTGTAATCTAAGTCCAGATTTCCATTACAGAAAATACTTTTAGGAAAATAAAACATTTTAAAACAAACAAGAGATGTGTTGTTAATGAAAGCTAAATATGCCATTATGAGGTTTAACTGTGATGTGAATGTAACGCTCTATTGAAAACCCCTTGATTTTGAACAAATGCTTGCTACTTCCTCAGAGAGAATAAAAATTAATTTAGATATTTCCTGTCTCTAGTAAGGGTGATACCAACTGTCCTTGAATTGTTCTAACATCTAGTAAGTAACAACAATAGACTGGAACTGGCAAAGAAAGGTGCATTCAGGGTAGACTGGTCTTAAAAATTCTAAGTAAATTTATTATTCTTTTATTGAATCATTACAATCCCTTTGCAAGGAGGATTCATCTACTAGAAAATATTTGAGGGAAAAATCACCAATAATATAAATTTTAGAAAATATTGTCTTTAGTGATTAAAAGCAAATATTTATGAACTAGTTTAAGCTATAAATGGATGCTAGATTTTGCTTTCTAGAGTAAATCATCATTTATACTAGACATGTTTTGTAGCTTCAGTCACACTCAGGATATTAGAAACTGCCATCTCTTCTGCACAGGGTATGTTCTTTCTTTAATAAGGGTTTAAATAAATGACAATCTTCTTATACTATATCTCAAGACATAAAATTGATCCACAGAACAGAAATAATTGTTCAGATAATTTCAACTAAAAAATAATTTAAATGAATTATAAAACATAGAATCAAAAGTTTAGCTTCATTATTCACTCTCTTTCCTTATCTAATTTTCTTTAAATATGATGAAATTTTCTGCAATCAAAAATCAAACAAGTTATATGTAGGACCCTATAATGTGTAATTAGGCTTACCACAAAACATAGCTATTAGGCAAAAAATAAAAGCAAACTCTACAAGAAATTTTTGAAGATTGTACAAATAACTGATGGTGAGAAAAGGAAGATGATGCCATTCAAATGCACTTTGACTATTTTCAAAAATAATTTTGTTTATTCTGTGTTATGAAAAATATAACATTAAGTATTGAATATTGACTAAACCTAGAGTTTGTATAAAATCTCTTTCCCAAACCCATGATTGATAGTTTGATGGAAGTTAAAGCCATCACTCTCCCATTCAGTTTGTAGGAAATGTATACATTTAAAGGTACATTAGTTCCAAACTATGTATTTCAAAACCATCATACATTAAAAAATCGACTGATTTAGTAGCACATATACTGTCTATTAAATAATGTAAAATTCCAATATAGAAAAAAGTCTGTACTGTGTAAAGATATTGTACATATTATAGCTTTTCTCAGTGCAGAGTGGCTGTGTTAATATGTGGGAGGGTTCTATAAAAGCGACTCCAAAGAATAAGTAGTAAAAAAAAAAAAAAAAAGGCGAGGTGTATGAACCTAATTCTTTTGGTAAATAATAAAAAGATAAAATGAAAATCACTTGGTGTCATTGGCCCTCAGCTGCTTATCTGAACACCTGGAGTTGGAAAGTTGTGATTTCTAAGTCTCTAATATTAAATGATCTTGTGATCCGTGTTATTTAAGTTTCCGTGATTATCTAATTTGGGCGTAGGTATACCTTTTGGACTGTCTTGAGGGCACAGATGATGCTGTTAACAGGAAGTAATTGGCAGGCTCCGGGGCATCATTGGCCAGCACCCATGCTCCAAGTAAATTCTACTTCAGGGACCAGCAAATTGTCTTTCATTAAAACAGATGTGATGATTATACATTTAAGATCAAGTGATAAAGGTAACAGCTAAAGAAATAATAACAAACATTAATCTATGTAGGGATGATAGCTTCTTTACAAGGGTGGATTTACAATAAAGTATAAGTCATGGGAAGGGAGCTCGTAATGTGGTCACATGGTTTCATGGCTTTGTAAAATCTGGAAAGTTCAATCATTTAACTATGATTCATGAAGATCACTGTCTCTCTCTACCCTGATTTCCATCCATTATACAACCCCTGATTTTAGTCGGTCATTACAAGGCTATTGTGAATTTTGGGATTCTACTGAGGGCAGTTGGTTTTGGAATTCTTTTCATTTGGGTTTGGTAATTCAGGTTTATTTTAGGCTTTGTCATCACTTCCGTGGTAAGTTTTTGTGGGCTGATCACTGCATGTATAGAGGAGGCTTTCAGGAGAACTTTGACTGCCCTCTAGCTGACCCATCCAATCTAGAGATTCTGGTAAGTCATACCATGTTGCAAACAGACCCCATAGCCTTGACATCGGGGCCTCACATTCACCCTGATGTGAGAAGTGGAGCAGCCCCGAGAGGCATTGAATAGGTGAGGACAAGCCTTCCAACCCCTAGAAATGCAGAATTGTAAGCAGAAGATGGTTTTCACTGACAATCAAAGTAGAAATTCAACTCCTCTTGGTAGCAATACACAGAAATGTGTGTGTGTGTGTGCATATGTGTATGCATATCTATATATGTGTGTGTATATCATATATGATTATAAAAGGACCTTACATTTTATTCCTTTTTTGATGGGAATTGCTCAGAATGGAATTTCTTTTAAAGATTTTATTTATTTGAGAGAGAGAGAGGGTGTGAGAGAGAATGAGCATGGTGAGGGACAGAGGGAGAAGACTCCCGGCTGAGCAGGGAGCCTGACACGGGGCTTGATCCCAGGACCCCAGGATCATGATCTGAGCTGAAGGCAGATGCTTAACCAACTGAGCCACCCAGGTGCCCTGCTCAGAATGGAATTGATGAGAATCTCTGTGTTTACAGGGCACAATCTCATAGCCGCACTGCAAGGTTGAGGGGGGCCTTACGTAGGCAGTGGCATGTTTTATGCATGCCAGCTACCAAATCATGCCTCAGCATATCTGACGCATTTTTTTCCTAATGAAATCTGGCAGATGTAGACACAAACAGCATACAAATTGCTACCAACTCAGCAAGTAGAGTGAAGAAACAAGTACAGAGCACCTATACATTTTAATCAATAAATCAATATAGGATAAGAGTAATTTATTACAAATTAGTGTAGCTCAGTGTACACAGCAGCAACTTAAAATGTGTTTGAATTGCTCTTGTGTATATCTTAATTTCAGATTACTTTTGTGTAGTGTTTCAGAAATATTAATCAAACCAGTAATTTAAAAATAGAGTATCAGGGCTCCTGGGTGGCTCAATCGGTTAAGCATCTGCCTTTGGCTCAGGTCATGATCCCAGGGTCCTGGGATCGAGCCCCGCATCGGGCTCCCTGCTCTGCAGGAAGCCTGCTTCTCCCTCTCCCACTCCCCCTGCTTGTGTTCCCTCTCTCGCTGTGTCTGTCTCTGTCAAATAAACAAATAAAATATTTTTTAAAAAATAAAAATAAAAATAGAGTATCAAGGCAGGCAACTAATTAATCAAAATATGCTTTTTTTCTTCTAGGTTTTGTTACGTTTGTGACATTTGCCAGCTTTTTTCTCAATTTACATATTGAACTCCACACTTGATTTTGGATGTATAATTTTTATTCATTTCTGTAAGAGGTCCTTGCAAATTATAAACAATATGAAATTATAAAAGTTTCAGATCTCATAAGATCTAAATCTGTTCCTGCCTCTTGTATATGTCAACATTGATAGAGCAACTTTAAAGACTGAAACCCACGGGGAAGCATCAATTGTTTTAATGGCCTAACATGCTTGGATTCTTTGTAACTAATATATAATCACGTCTCCATTTTATTTTATTTTTTTTTTCACATCTCCATTTTATATTCACCGCCATCATTATACAAGTATTGGTTTTATTCCATTCCACCCTTCCAATCTCAATACAGGAGGATTTATCCTGGCTTAAATAGTCCATGTTTTAAAGTATCTACAAAACCTATTGACATTTATCATTAATCAAGCAAGATCTTGTTCCTTTTGTATTAATCACAAAAAGCACATGGCAGATTTTGACCAACCAAAACTTTTTCTTGGCAATATTTAAGATACTAAAATTTTAGCTGGAAAAACCTCTTCCTTGAGGGTAAAGACTAATTCCCAAGCCACTTCAGGCAGGATGAGTGTTTTGAAGATCCTTCTATTACTTAGATGTGTATACACCTGGAAAGCACTATTTTATTCTCTTGCCAAATGATTTTGTTGACATTCGTCAGCATTACTATTTATATTTAATGATTCTATTAATTGGGATATTTTCAGCCACAAACAGAAACTCCATACTTGAGGTATTTTTTGGCAACATAACTAGAAATTTAGATGTGAGTAGACCTTTAGTCATTATACAATCATATGATGAGGGAAAACCAGCAAGAATAGTTTATAGTTATAAGTGAGGTAATCCCATAAACTGACAAGAGTATGCAGATCTCTGATACCTTATCTAGTGAAAATAAAACAGCAAATAATTCAACAGAGCTGAAGAATATTTTATATTCTTAAGGCTACAACGTGGAGAAGAGTCAGAATCCGTGGGAGTTTAGCAAACCGAGCTGAGCTCTTACTAACAGTGGAAACGTATGCACTCTGGCAACAGAACCCACATCTTATAGTAACAAAAATGGCACCAGAATGAGGAAGATTATACCAACACCGATAGTATTTAGAGATCATGCTCTGTTATGGCAGGTATCTGAGGAAACATCTAAAAGGTTTTATTTTATTTATTATTTTATTTTAACCATAGAAAACAAATCAAGGGGGCACATCGGTGCCTCAGTCAGTTAAGCATCTGCCTTCAGCTCAGGTCTTGATCCCAGAGTCCTGGGATGGAGCCCCACGGAGGGCTCCCCCTTCAGCAGGGAGTCTGCTTCTCCTTTTCCTTCTGCCCCTCTCCCATGCTCATGCATACTCTCTCTTTCAAATAAATAAATAAAATCTTAAAAAAAGAAAACAAGTCATAAGTTTTATTTATAGATGTGGTGCTCCAGAAGCTATGGATATTTTTTGGATATGCAGAGTGTTAATATATTGTTTCTCCCACTGATTTCATCAAAGCCAATACAGATTAAAAAAAAAAAAATAGTTGCATATCCACTCTGTCATCTTTTCCACCTTTATGGCATCACTGCCTGAAGAATCCTTGGACTAGGAAGAAGCAGAAGCCCCTCCTGTTGACCCTGTCTTGTAGCAAGGACAGCAGCCACCGGACATTCTCATAATGTAAGGACTGCATTGGTCATGTCCTCGTCATGTCCTGATACTGTTCCCTGTCCTTCTCTATGTGATATTGCACTTACAGTAGCTCCTAATTTATTAGCCTTTTTAAAGAACACCTTAGATTTTATTAATCAGTTCTAATTTGTTGGTGGTGGATTTTTTTAATTTCTACTGTATCTTTATTCTTGCTTTACTTCAATTGATCTTGGTTTTTATTTTTATTTTTATTTTTATTGTTTTAAATTGGTCTAGCTTCCTGAGCTGAAAATTTTCTTTATTTTAAAACTTTTATATTTATAGTAAAATGCATTTAAAGATATAACTACTGGGGCACCTGGGTGGCTCACTCTGGTAAGCGTCCACCTCTTGATTTTGGCTCAGGTCATGATCTCAGGGTCCCGAGATTGAACGCTGTGTCAGGCTCACACTCAACACGGAGTCTGCTTGTCCCTCTCCCTCTGCTCCTCCCCCCACTCCACTCCCACTCTCTCTCTCTCTCAAATAAAATAAATAAATAAATAAATAAATAAAATCTTTAAAAAAATAAATAAAACTATAACTCCCTTTTAAGTATTGTTTTATCTATATTTATATAGGTAGTGTTGTCATTTGATGCAAATTATTTTAAAAGTTTCTGTTTCTTCTCTACTCCCTCAACTGGATAGAAATATGTGTGTGTGTTTTAATTTCTAGATGTTACTTAATGTTACTTTCAAATTTCATTGAACTGTGGTCAATAGTTATGGGTTTTAATAATATAAAATGTGAGAAATTGACTGAAATTTCCCTTGTGGTCTAATGTATGGTTATTTTTATGATAGTTCACAGTATATATTCACTGTTTTCTTTGTGACTGTGGTTCTAAGTGAAGGTAGAACTGTCCCCTTGGGAACATTGTGGAAGTCGGTGGAGATAATTTTGTCACAATAATTTTGGTGGTTGGGGTTTGCTGTGGTTTACTGGGTGTAGTCAAGGGAAACTAAGTAGTCCATAAGACATATGACAGTTATGCACATATAATTGTCCTGTGTCCTTCCTGTCTTTCTAAAGTTCTATTAGACATTTATGTTGGCTAAAAATCTGATAAATCATTTGGGCCTAGAATCTAATGCTATTTCACAGAGAAATCAAAGTCTTTTTGCATTATTTTAATAGACCCTTTGCTTTTCAAGAATGTAACTACAGTTGACTCTTGAACAACATGGATTTGAACTGCTTGGGTCCACGTAACACAAGGATTTTTTTCAATACCTGCAGCCAAGTACTATAAAAGTATTTTTTCTTCTTTATGATTTTCTTCATATAATTTTATTTTTTCTGGTTTACTTTATTGTAAGAATAAAGTAAATAATACACACGGAAAAACCAGAAGAATTTCTGCAACTCAGAAGTAACTTTGTCAACAATGAAATCTTGTTTTACTCCAAAAAAAAAAAAAAAAAAAAAGTAAATAATACATATGACATACAAAACGTGTCAATCAGCTGTTTATGTTATTGGTAAGGCTTCTGGTTAGTGGTAGACTATTAGTAGTTACGTTTCTGAGGAGTCAAAAGTTATACAGGAATTTTTGACTGGCACCCCTAACCCCCACATTGTTCAAGAGTCAACTGTACTGTGTAAATTGAAGGAAGATTTTGCTTTATTTGGATCTTCACTAATCATAGTCACACCTTGGAAAACCACATTATCTGTGGAAAGCTGCTTATAGTCTTTGAGTTGACATTAAAAAATGTATATTATTCTGTATTTTTAGCTGCCATATTCACTTGATTCTATATAGATTTGTAAACATCTAATTATTATTTTCTAATGCTGTCGTACCTGAGTATGTTCATATCAAAATATGTATTATTGTATTCTAAACTACTTGACCTACTAGTGTCTCTTTTATATTCCAAAACATTATTGATTTTGTTTTTAAAGATTTCTTTAAAAAAAGTAAGTTATGTTAACTACAATTCTTTTTCTTTTTTTCTGGATATTAATTTTTTGTTGTTATTGAAAAAAAAGGGGGGGTGTGAGTGGGATTGATAGAATTGAAAATCACCTTTCTATAGTACACATAGTCCTAAATGGATGTTGGCTCCCTCGGGGTAACTTTGGGATGGTAGAGGCATCAAGAGTGGTGAGAAGATTAGATATGCAATTTAAAATGGAGTGACATTCCAGGTCAATTTCATCATGTTTAATGATGTGAGAAATGAAGAAAAGTAGAGGAATTTAGTTCCCCTTGCACCCTTGTACCCTGTCAAACAGGGCTGGCTTGAAAGTCTGCCAGATGTCTCCCATGGAACCCAAGATTTATTCTCGCCTTAGCAATTAATTATCTCATGTTTTTGCACACTGATGATTTACTTGTCTCCACTGAATTGCATGATCCTTGATCATAGTGACTCTCTTGCTCATTTTTTAAACATACCCATTGCCTAAAACATAATAAATGATATCCTTTTAATTACAGGCAACAAATTCTAACATGAGCAAAACTGTGGTTATGGACTTTAGTGGATGAGTATTGGGGAGGCTCATATAATTTAAAGAAGAGCTAAACAACCAAGCCTCAGGGAAACCAGAAACCTGAGTAGCACCAATCACGTTCAGTGTCTGTGCTGTAGGAAAGAGTAAATATGATAATTCTAATTTGGGTCATTCTGTCTTGGAAACAATAAGAAAAAGTAGCACTGTTAGAGTCTTTGGAGAAATTGCTGAGAGCTGGATAGTTGCTCCAATTCATATCTATTGTAAGGATTCAACATTTGTTTAATAGATGAGTAAATAAAAGAGAAGACTGTGGGCAAAAATGTTTTCCAAGAGGTAATGCTTTACATTTTTTTTCCTCTACTCTAGCTCAAGAAAATGAAATTTATAAAGTTAACACTGAACTAAAGCATTTTATTTATACATTTTTTATTTACATTCACATTAAAGTGCATCTACCATGACCGAAAAAGTAGAAAGAAATTATTCTGAGTACATAAAGGAAGTATTTTTCAGAATTTGGAATTCATCATAAATTGATAAAAGAAAATATTTCACAACTGACTATACATTATTTTCCTCCAAAAATCAGACTACACTGACACTTTATGATGATAAACAGTTTACAAAGTCCTATTAGAAAATGAGGTGGTTCATACTTTGTCTAGCATACTCTTAGACCAAATGACATTCCATTTCTTCCTTAAATAAACTAGTCCTCAAAACCTGATATCTCATAGTGATATAGCTCATTCTAATAGGATATTTATATAGATTGGAATACCTTACTTCACCAGACTAAGTGTTATTGGGTTATGTAGTATTATAATTTGAACTTTGTGATTTAATTTGTGATTAAATAAAAAAGTACTTAAAACCTTAACTAAAATTGACATGAAAATGGAAAAGTGCAAATTATGACTTAATTTTGAACAGACTATTCCAATTTAAATCTACATAGTTTCATTTTTAATATAAAACTTTGTGTCCCATTGAATAAAACACAAAATATTTTCCACAAAATGAAAGGGTCACTGGGCAAATTATTTACAACCAGTGTCAAGGTGAACTTTGTCGAGAAGGTCTGAGGAAGAGTCTGAGATTTCATTCCACTGAAAGCCAACAGTTCAGGTTGCCACATTTTCATGAGTGCCCAGGAGACAGGAAACTCCCGAGTCAGAGCTGAAGCACAGCTGATTCCCCACAGCAATCACAGAAGCCAAGAATCAGCATTTCTGCTGCACTTCTCTGAGCTCAACTCCCAGGGGGTAATTCAGAGGCCCAAGCGAAATCACACGTGGTGGGTTGTGTGAAAGCAGGACTCTGAGCCTAGAAAACCCAACTATTTTATTATGGGAAGTAGGGTTGCCTGGCAGCTTCTCAGAGGAAGACGCCATGTCTGTCCTCCAGGGCGGTGACTGCAACACTGTAAGAAAGGCTCTATCTGGGCACTCAGTGTCTCTGCTCCTAAGAACGTGGGAATGTGAGAGACCTATTGAGAACTATTCCCCAACAGCTTAGGAAAACTTCTTCCAACTTTTCCTGGTGTCCTGAGTGAATGTGCCAAAGTCTGTCTTCTTCAAATGGCTGGTTACTCTTTATTTCTGTATCTTCTAATAAGATCTCTGTGTGACTACTCATTGACTAGGAATTAAGTCACATATTTTAAATAATTTTCTTGAAGTAATCATAAATATCTTTCAGTTTTATTAAATATCTCTTTTTTTTAAAAGATTTTATTTATTCATTTGAGAGAGAGAACGAGAGAGAGAGCACGAGAAGGGGGAGGGTCAGAGGGAGAAGCAGACTCCCCGCTGAGCAGGGAGCCCAATGCAGGATTCGATCCTGGGACTCCAGGATCATGACCTGAGCCGAAGGCAGTCGCTCAACCAGCTGAGCCACCCAGGCACCCTAAATATCTCTTAAAAACTTTGAAAATCATTTCACCTGGGAATGCCTGGGTGGCTCAGTCGATTAAGCGTCTGCCTTCGGCTCAGGTCATGATCCCAGGGTCCTGGGATCGAGCCCCACATGGGGCTCCCTGCTCAGCAGGAAGCCTGCTTCTCCCTCTCCTGCTTTGCCTGCTCTCCCTGCTTGAGCTCTCTCTCTCTTTGAAAAATATGTATGCAGTATATGTTTAAAAAAAAAGAAAATCATTTCACTAATAAGTGATTCAAAAATAAGTGATTTAAACTAATCCAATTGGATTAATCCGCTCTCAGATATTAAAGTTGAAATATCTCAGCCTTTTGTGGAGAATACCAAGTAAAAAATCGGTTTTCCCTGATTAAGATTCTAAACCTCACATCGTTAGCCTTTGTTAGTGGTATTTAAATCAGGTTCTACATGGAAGCATCAAAACTATTTCCATGTAAAACCTGGTAGCATTATTAGGCCACAGAATGGTTCTACACCCACAGCGTTTCAGTGTCATGTCTAACTTAATCCACTGACTTCATTTTGAAAATATCAAAGCCAGAGAACCATTCAAAAATGTTATTTTCCCTCTGGAGAAAATTCTGCATTCTCTACCCAACTGGATAGTGTATTGAATTGATTGAGAAGTGTGCCAACACAAATGCAGATGTTTAGAAATGGATACAATTGCCGTGCATAAGGTCCAAACTATCCCACAATATGTTTAAGATCAAGTCCACCCAGGGAGAAAAGCCTGGGGCACAAGCTGAGGGACCAAGACTCCCTTTGCCCCTCACCCCAGAATCCATCACTTCTTCTTCTCTTGGTCCTTATTCTCTCCCTCACTCCAGCGCCAAGAGAAACATCTGACCATAATGTGGAATTCTAAAACAGGAGACTGAAGAGTGTGATGTCTCTGATTACCTTGATTTGTGTGTTGTGCAAACGTATGAGGACAGAAGCATTAGCAAAAAGAAAAACAAAGAAACACCCAAGGCTCATCCATCACTGCATATTTGCCTTTTCCCTGAAACACGCTGCTCTGCCATCTACATGTTTTGAAGTTAATTTTAAACTACTTTCCTACTACTGCTACTGTTTATTTCCCAGTTAGCTGTAACTCCTTTTAACCCGGCGTTCCCTAGTGGCTGACTTCATTTAGCTTTTGGCCTGCCACACAATATGATTTACCCACCTATGTTTCAATAATATGATGAACCAATTTTGTAATTATTTTATTCTTGAACATCTTCAATGGGCATTAAATTCATCGCTATCTTTGTGTAAAGAAATCCAATCATTACTCAGTTGTGACAGGGAAAAAAATAAAAAGAAATAAAATGTTGCTATCTGCTCTAATTAGTTTAAGTTGTCATAATAGAGGAGCTAATTTCTGAGAGCTCTCAGATATTAAAGTTGAAATATCTCAGCCTTTGTGGAGGATGCCAAGTTTAAAAATCTTAAATATCTCCTTTAATAAGATATTTGGATATGTAGATATTTGATGGCTTAGGAAGTATTTTCTCTTTCTTCGGTTTAATATACTAGAATTCTATTCTTCCTGGTCTAGCTCTAAATATAATTAAGTATGAAATAAACAGTGAGATGTTCTTAAATATCATTAATTCTCTGAAAGCTTTAAAATATTACCAAGTTATTTAGACATTGTTTCCCTTCATTTGTTCGAAAGCTTATTCAAACTGGCAGTAAACGTTTGATTGAATATTGATTCTGCAAACAGAATTAAAACTTGAATGCATTCCATTTAACTTAGATAATTAAAATATAGACAATGAAATTATATAAGGTTGTAATTGTACTTCTGTGTAAAAATATCACCCAAATTAAATGGGAAAAACAAATTTATCACACCTCTTCTGAGCTAAAAGGTGCTCTTACAAGTTTATGCAATTTTATCCAGGAAAATTATTATTATTAGGGGTCTTGGGGATAAAACAAATCTCAAGTCATTCTCAAACTTGAGCAGGTTAAGAAGCTATGTAGTTTCTTGTCTCCAAATCTTCACAGCAATCTTATGAGGTAGGCATTATCATCCTCGTGTTGAAAACTAGAAGGCCAACTTTTAATTGCAAGATGGCACAATAAAATATTTCCTGACCCCTTATGTTCTTGAAAATATCTAAACTGCAAATAAAATGCAAATCAACCTGATTTCCATATTCATAAAAAGTATCATTAATGTAACCTACAATCTAGGCAGAGAGCACGCTGAGACTGATGATGTAGCAAACAGAAGAAGCTAAGGTCTAAAACTCATAAAGAGGCCACCAAACAAACAAGCACCAGTCACTCTGGAAATGACAGCAGAAGAGGTCAGTTTGCCAAAAGTCTTCATAAGGGACCGTTGGGTCATCATGGCCATCCTGGGCAGACAGATGTTTACACCTCCACCGAAACCCAAAGAGTCCTTTCTGATGAATTGGGGAAGGTCAGTGCTATTGGGAGCACGAGGTAGGGGGTGGAATTAAAGACACCCTACATGCTGAAGAGCAAAACCACCTACGACCACCCTATTCTCTGAACACCACCTGCAGGTTTCACACCATGTGGATATTTGGAAGAGTCTTATCTGAAGATGCTGAACGTTCCCGAACGACTTCGTTGCTGTCAGCGTGATTAATGTGCAAGTCTTAGGAAGGGGGAAGGTCATAACAAGCTGCTGCTTATTTCCAGTTATCACAATTACATTGATTTTAGTACCTTTTACCTTGAAAAGGTACGTCCATATGTTATCTTGATTAAAAAAAAATTAGGTAACATAAAAATAAAAGTAAGAATCACAGAAGTTAAAAACCATGCAAATGGACCATGGCAAGAAGGAGTGAAAGACAGAACTTGTGCTCACACCCAATTCTCCAAAGCAAATGCTGGTCCAGCACACAAGGGTGGGGCCCTAGCTCCTTTTTCTATATGCACATATACTAAGGAATAAATAGTAAAACAAGGCGGTGTTTCTTAAAAATTTATTAGATTAAGAATTCAACACTCAAAAGTCATTCGGAATTTTAAAAGAAAAATGTGGTTTGCAACAAAAAAATCTGTAACAAAAACTTGACATTTCAGAAAATTATTGTCAACTTATCACTGAGCCTTTTAGCAAAATGATCTTCGACTTTTCTTAGTACATAGATGGCTAGAAAACAATTATCTATTATTACTACAAAATAGCCACTTTTTTCCAGCCAGCAAACTGGCTGGAAAAGCTAAACAAACCCAAAAACTGAAGAAAAAAAAATACAACACTAGTGTTTTTAAAATGTTTCAGTCTTTGTAGTTTTTTTTTTAACTTTGATATTACAAAATCAGTATGACAATAATTTATCCATTCAAAAACACTTAGTGATCATCCAAAATGTGCTGAATATTGGGTAAATTCATTTTCAGTGGCAGACAGATAGACATATGGCTATAACTCAATGTACAATTAAGGGTGCAGTTTGCTCAGCAGAAATTGGGGAATTGGGAATTGCCGAGGTGGTGATTTTGGAACTGAAACTAAATAGATTACTACAAGTTTACCGAGAAGTTAGAATATGAGAGGCAATCAGGATTATCTATATCATGACATGTAGGCATAAGAGAGCATGGTGTTTGCAAAGAACTGCAAGTAATTCAGTTGGGATGAAATCTTTTGTTTTTGGCAAAAAGCGAGTTCACAAAGAAAGGCAGGAGCCAGATCATAAAGAACCTTCTAGGGCAAGGTAAGAAATTTAGTCATTATTTTTGCAGGTAATGGATCCACTGAGGGTTTTTTTTTTTTTTTTTTTTTAAGATTTTATTTATTTGACAGAGAGAGACACAGCGAGAGAGGGAACACAAGCAGGGGGAGTGGGAGAGGGAGAAGCAGGCCTCCCGCAGAGCAGGGAGCCCGATGCGGGGCTCGATCCCAGGACCCTGAGATCATGACCTGAGCCAAAGGCAGACACTTAACGACTGAGCCACCCAGGCGCCCCTCCACTGAGGGTTTTTAAAATAAGAAAACAACAATTTTAAGGGGAAAGACATATTATCAATTTGGAGGATAAATTAAGACCAGGAAACTGAAGTGGTAACATTGAAGAGAAAGGATTGAGTGGATCTGAAAGCTCTTTAGTCCAACAGAATGTGATGATAAAGAGGATGAAGATGAAGGGAGCAGGTGGATGGCAAAGGCAATCACGTGGATCTTCGTGTCATTCTCAGAGAAAGCCACTATTGGATATTAAGTGGGGTTTTGTGTCTAGTGTATTTGTGGAATACATTTATGAGTTCACTTTTAGGCATTCATTCATCTATTCAAAAATATCTATTAAGTGTATTTTATATGTTAGGATTTATTTATATAGATTGTATGTACCTTTATTTTGGGTGACCTCGAGATACCCCAGTTATGGTGGGTAAAAATGTACTCTGAGCTCCAGCCTGGAGAGAAGTATTAAAATTTTGATTTTATACTACTACATACAAATTAATGAGGCTGGGGTGAATTTTCCTGGAGAAAACATAATAATTAAGACACATACATCTTATTTTAAGATTTTGACTGATGAAGAAAAATACATGTTATCGGTAAGAAAGGTCAGAAAGCTGAATGGAAAACTTTATGAGAGGGATATGTTTAGCTGAAAAATCTTGCATTCTATTACAACAAATTTATCATTAACATTGCATTAATAAAGCAAGTAAAATAAACACTGATAAATGTTCAACTTAAAATTTAGAGGCAGATTTTATGAGCTAGAGATAATCGTTACTCAGTATTTGATTTCACACATGCGATCTGTGTATGAATGTTTAGACTGAGTCTTACATGGAGGCCCAAGACTTATTAGAATAATAATTCCAGTGGAACATATGGGATACACAAATTCCCATGTGAAATGAATCCAATATTTAGTTATCAAAAACTGTATGCAAACCAAACTGTAATTATTTAAAGCCCAGTCCCTTTCTTTCCCAAATAAACTATGAAACAATATCTGTACTTAAAAAGTAATGGGCTAGTGACTATCATAAAGCATTGCTTTATGTGAATACAAAGGATACAATATAGTCCAAAACAGCAAAAGTCACACCATAAAAAGTATCTTCAACTCTCCATAACCTACATTTACTACAATAGACTGTGATGCTCCTGCATTTAAAAATGTAGAGTACACTTTTTTGAGTGTCAAACCACTTCTCTAAAAATGTACATTTAGAAGCCAGGAACTAGGTACATATAAAAATTTTGAAAAAATATACATTTTTTGTTAAAGGATATTGATACTTGTTTGCTCCTCAACATCTTTGAACCTGAACTTTGGTCAAAGACTCCAATACGAAATGTCTATATTTTATTTCACTGCCTACAGGAAATAAATTTTTAATGAAAACATGTTGAACTAAGAGATGATAAGTAGACATTCAACATGGAACACACTTTTTTTTTAAAGATTTTATTTATTTATTTGAGATAGAGAATGAGATAGAGAGAAAGCATGAGAGGGGGGAGGGTCAGAGGGAGAAGCAGACTCCCCGCTGAGCAGGGAGCCCGATGCGGGACTCGATCCAGGAACTCCAGGATCATGACCTGAGCCGAAGGCAGTCGCTTAACCAACTGAGCCACCCAGGCACCCGGAACACACGTTTAAGATAATTTTATCAATATTATTTTTCTATAAATACTGAACACAATTTCATGGAATCATCGCAAAATAAGGGAGTACAATCTTGACTCCATCTCTTTCTAGATGCTTGACTTTGGATAAGTTACTGAATTTTCACTTTCACCATCAAAAAAGAAAATACTTGATTCTTTTGAGGAATGAGTAAGATTAAGTTAATGAAAATGCCAGTAAATTAGAGAGAGACAGATAGAAATAATAGCTGTGATTATGTGGAAGGTGCTGGAAATAGCAGTGGAAGAGATTTCCTGATACAATTTCCATATTTGAAATTAAAGAATGAGAGGCAACGTGATTTTTCTAAAATCATTCAGAACTGAGATCAAAAACTAAATCTTGCTCCCCTTCTATAACTTTTCCATTTTCACCTGTTGATTCCTTTACAATACCATGATCCTGGTGTTACAATTTTTATGATAGAGGCCTTTACAGTTTAGCTGGGTGCCCTGCTGCTCAGCTTTCATGGCTTCTCTAAAACATTTGTGTAGATACATGACTAAGTACCTTGTCAGAGGTAGAGCAAGGGTGTTGTGGAACTTGAATAAAGTTTCCAGAGAAAGAGTGCAAGCACCAGTCCTTCTAGTCACTGCATGGCATGTGGAGATATTGTTGGGGTTCCAGCAGCATGCTGGATGAAGATGATGTGACTGACATGAGGTTTGGCAGAGTGGTGGGGGCGCATCATGAACGGAGTCTCTGGTGACCATGGAGAAGCCATAGCAGACCTGGGTTGCTCCTTCCAGATTCTTTCACTGGAAAAATTAAAGTTTTATATTATTCAGTCGCTGTTACTTGGGGCTTTTAATCTTACACGGCTGAAACTTCTCTAATTGAAAATAAAATTAAATTAAATTAAATGTAGAGGTTTCATTAAAAGAAGGAGGAAAATAGATATTGGGATAGGCAATTAGGAATTTCTGACATATTAATTTAATGAGCTTTCTTATATATTCAATCATTCATTTATTAGAAGTTAACCAAACATTTATTAGAGATTCACTACATGTCAGTCAATCTCTTTGCCACTGTGAATCTCAACCTGAGTAAAGACAATGTTAAGAGGTAATGGACCCCCGTAACATAAACCCGTTACTCAGCATGTACGCTGCAAACTGTCCGTTACTCATCTGCAATGAAATATGTACAGAAATTGTGAGTCTTTAATAATTTTTAGTTTAACAGTAATTTATGTCTGTTAAATCTTATAACAAATTGTTTAGGTTTATATTTTATGATTTTAAATTTCACTTTTTCTGTATTTTACAAAAGTATTGGTCCAAGACGGTGGAAACAAAACAGAGAGCAAATCAGTATGAAGATGCACTGATTCAGGACAAACAGCAGACAATGATGAATCAGGATGCATTTAACGGTGAGGGTCCTATTCGGCCATATTGAGATCATGTAGAATCACATTTTGAAGATGTATTTAAGCTTTATTTGCAAATCGGATGACCCTGAAACAGGTGATCTGATAGTCCTAACTTGGAAAAGAAAAATGATATTGTCCTTGTTCTGAAAAATGGCACTTTTCCCAGCCAAATGTAATTCTTCATGAGTCAGCTACCTACACCCAAATGACTAATCATTCTACTTACAAAATGTATATTGACTGGGAACAATAAAAATATGTTAAACAAAGCAGTTATAAATAGCTAACATGTAACAGAAAATACTCCAATATAAAGAAGGAATATTGTGCATCCATTGTTAAGACCATATCCTGTTGCACAGATACATCAAGGATTTCAGTCTTCACAGTTGAGTAAGTCTCTTGGTCAGTTAACTTGCTGTCCTCTGGTCTCTTCTCAGAGAGCACGCCACTTTTTCAGTCTCCCGTGGATATGTCTAAGGAGAGCATGGGGACTAGATCACATTGATGGTAGACAACTACCTGCTAGGTTTATATGACATAAGGACAGTTTCCTTAAAATCGTCCTTGACCACTGATTGAAAAAAAAAAAGGGTCAATTGCAAAATCAGGTAGCTTCTCCATTCATGACACATGACTCAGGCACTGTACCCTTGAAGAATGTGTTACTTAGCTATGGCCATTACCATTCAGCCTCCCCTGGTTCCTCTGCTTCCATCTTGGCCTCTGCCTCTGAAACAGGGATATGGTAAGGAGGTTGTATTAAACTACCAGAAACTGACTTTTGTTTTGTTTTGTTCTTCAGCACAATTATAGCCTTTGCCAAGCAAGAAGTACCCAGAATAATTGTGTGATGAGGCATTCCTCTTTTTTCTGTCTCTGCCTACACTGAAATCTTTTGTCTCTTGTGATTGATTATTGCCTCCGTGTCTCTGCTTAGGACCAAGAATTTGACATACTTTTCTAAAACTGCAAGGCATACTATTATGATTTTTAGACCCACTGATTGCTGACCACCAGCAGAAAGTGTTTATGGAAACGCGGATATATTCTCCTTCTTCTCTTATTCCTGATGGCCTGTTTGGGCTAAGGCCCATTTTCTTATAGGATCTTACTGAAAGAGGGAGATAGTAGTCAACACATTTCAATGTCCTAATTTTTTCTATCCAATCCCCTAAAGCTAGGATTATGAAAGGTGTTTTATGTGAGTCCTAAGATACAACAGGCTTATATTATCTACCTTTATGTGACAAACTGACTACTTATTTTTCTAAGCTTTCAAGTCTTGCCAGTTTTATATTCAGGCGGGTATCTATCCTCACAGAGAACAGATCTGATCAGGAGATGAGGGTGGGGGTTAAAAATCCACAAGCAAAAGAACCCTGAACAGACCAGCTTTAACCATTCCTACACTAATTGGCTTCTCTAGAAAGATGGTTTACTTCAATTGCCCTGAGTCATATACCCATCCCCATGGTTGGCAAAGTTGAATGCCTGTCCTCAGAATGATGTGGTACAGGAAAGGGTAATTCCCAAGGGAAAGGGGATCGACTGTCAAAATTAGCAGATTTCCAAACAGATGCTTAACTTCAACTCAGGAGGTACTAAACACAATGTAATTGAATGCATTATTGATATTAAGCATTTATTAAAATTATACGATTCACAAGTTATCATTTTTGTTTCAACATAATTTTTATATATTTGTTTCAATAACATTGGTAAATGCATGGGGAAATGCATTTCAAAGTTAATCTCCTCAAAAACAATTTTTTTTCAGAAGCTTTTGCATGAAAAACAGAGCCAAGAAAATAGCCACGGAAACAACAGACAGCAACTCTTTAGCAAAAGTCCTGTCACTCTTTATCCAAAGCCAAAATGTCCATAATTAAAATTGTTAGCTTAGATTTATCACCAGAAAAACCTAGAATAAATGATAATATAATATTATCTGAAATTAAAAAGAAATACATTTTCCCATATTTCAGTCAATTATATGATTTTGATGTTTAGCACAGGAACCCAAACAAATGTAAGGAGCAAGTCTGAATAGTGATGCGATTTGTCACAGACCTAGGAACTGAGGCATGAGGTGGGGCTGGGCAGAAAGGATTCAAAAGTGGGAGCTATGGACTGCCATGGCCTGGGTGTTTGAGATGTATACTGGGTATCACCAAAATGGAAATTCTTTCATTTTTCAATATAGCCATTGGCTGGCTCCAGTAAGTACTGTGCAGTGTCCCATGGACATATTAACTGGGGCAGCTTAAGACTAGCTTTGTACCCTGCACTCACAGAATACTTTAATGAATTGAGATTAGTGAGCCTAGCAACAGTTTTTTCCTGGCAAACATCAGCTATTTTTTAAATGTTTGGAAATTGCAAATCCTTGATTACATACCAAGACCATTCACCCTCCTAATGTTTAAACCCATGCATATTGTAATATGGAATTAATGCATCATTTCTGATTCATTTAATCTTATCTCATCACAATGTTATAATAACAGTGTTATTTTATAGGCCAAATTGCTGTTGAGCTTTTAAATTAGGCATTTAAAAAAATCCAAAAATAACACTTTAACCAGGTGTAAAAACAATTTGAAATCTACATGGCCTAAGCTAGCTGAAAACATGGATTTCCTGATTTCACATGGGCTCCATACCGAGCATTCCTCTGTAACTACAGGACATAATCTTGCCAATCAACGCCAGCAATCTTTCTCGGAGTCTTACATTTACAACTTGTATAATGTCTGTGTACACTACAGTCTCTTTATTATAAAAATTTCACTGTTTAAATTGCAAATATTTACCCAAATTTTTCCCACAGATAAATTACTGTCTGGGATGTAAGGCTCCTTGGGACATCCATAAAATATTCCAGTGATCTGTGGTATATTTAGTAAAATAATTTACTCCAAGATACACAACTACTCTGGAAAATGGCACACCTTAGTTGCCATTGGGCAGTGCCATATTTATCAGCAGGCATAGGATGTGATTCTATTCTTTAAAAAATTTGTCAATTAAGTACCCAAAATTACTAATTCTCTATCTTCCCAATCATGGGTGGGGGAATTAGAGCAGGTATGAATGTCATTAAAAAGTATATTAACGTGGAGTGAAATACATCATAAAAAGTAATTTTGAGCTGATTCCAAATGATGTTACTATCACTGTATATAGGTTAATATGTCTTTGTAGGATTTATATAAGGAAAGGTAAGGCCCTTGCAAGAAGTGAGAACTATTCCTGACGCATCTATTCATTATCCATGTGTCATTCATTCAAAACTGGGCAGTCAAGAAACATTTTTTGATTACCTATGGCATGTTTGTCAGTGTGCTTTTCAACAAAAATATAAACTGCATTCTGTGCGGGAGGCACATATATAAGCAATGAATTATAACAAATTGTGATAGGATTAAAAAAACACAAATAATAACAACATAATGGGTCAGAAAACTCTCTGTAAAAACGTGACATTTTTGCTGAAACTTGTGAAATCTGAGTAAATTGCCAACAAGGATGTGTGGGAAGGATATTCCACAAGAGGATTAACACCTGCCACAGCTCCGATGGTGACACATACTGAGAGAGAAGGCAAGGGAGCTCCCTGATGAATTCACCAATGTCTATGTCCATAAAATTAACTTCCTCAGCCCTACGTCTGTGATTCTCCTCAAACCATTGCAGTATGGAGGCATTCTGTTAGTGAGGAACTTCTCAAAAATGCAGAGAATGTCATTTTATAGAACAAGGGAATCACTGAGGGAGGGTGGAAGTGGGGCTCACATCACACAGGGGGAGGCACCCCTTTATGGTTTACTCAGGAACACAAAAGCTTCGGGGTGGTTCTTATCTTTGCTGTTTCCCCGGAGCCCTACACTAGCCTCAGTAAATTGAACACTCTCACTCCCAAAGATTCTGGGATATTGATCTAAATTAGTAAAACTCTAATGAGCAAATATCAGATGCTTTGCAGATATAGATAGATGCAGATATACACATGTATAAACACACAGATATATAGATACGTAGAGATTTATATTTTGTAATCTCAGTCCAGGAAAATGAAAGCAATTATGAAAAACAAAACTGAAAAAAACATAGAACTGAAGACATAAAATTCTATTTTATCATTTAAAAAGTCTTTATGTATACATATACATAATGGTGTAGCATTACAAAAGCAAGTGATATAAATTTTGCAAAATACTGGGCTGTTTATGAATTTTACAATTGTCAAAATAATTCCAGAAGTCTATACAGACTTCTTTTATGAAAGCAAGGACCTGAAGAAATACTAGTGTTTTGAGCAATGCATGAATTCAGTAGTGAAATAGAATATATTTGGATATATGGTCTGGTGAAAAAAAACTTTTCCTTTAATATTTAATAATGAGAAGGCAACCTGTTCAAGAAATATATATATATGTATATTTAAATATTTATTTATTTATTTGAGAGAGAGAGCACGCACAAGTGGGGGGAGGGACAGAGGGAGAGCGAGAGAATCCCAAGCAGACTTATCACTGAGCATGGAGCCCAACACAGGGCTTGATCCCACAACCCTGAGATCATGACCTGAGCCAAAATCAAGAGTTGGACGCCTAATGGACTGAGCCACCCAGGTGCCCCTCAAGAAATACATTTTAATGGATGGATGCATGAATAAGTGAAGATATTTAGAAAGAAAACCTTTGAGATAGATATGTTTATTTCTAAATATGAATTAGAAATAGAATATTACATATGCATTTTAAAATTTAAATATAACTTTTTCTCTTCTATTCCACTCATTAGAATGGCTGAGAGTCTAGATTTAGAGGGGATATCTAGCAATGATATGTGTATGTATGTGTACAAGGATGGATAGATAGATGACAGGCAGACACATACATACATACATACATGGATAGAGATAAATGTGTGTATAAATGTGAGTGTGTATATGAGTGTATACAAATACACACACATACATGGTTTGTATAGTAGGTTTTTTTGTTTGATAGATGCTCTGAACAATCATCTCTCTTGACTATCCTTTTCTGACACTTTATGAGCTCATCCACATCCCTCCCCAAACTCCTGGCTTACTCAGATTCTCTCACAGTTCCTCTGAATTCTTTTATTCTTTCTTTAGATATGTTAATATATTTAATCCTTTAGAGTTAAATCCTGCTGACCCTGGAGGCTTTCAGTCTCTCTAAATTGAATTTTCTTCTTTACATGTTGATTTTACAGTTTAATCTCCCAGGGCAATTTTATTCCCCTTTTACTGGTGCTTGGATGATTCCTCATGTCTAACTCCTGTGCCAATTAGAGCATGGTGCCATAAAAATGCATTGTGTGTTTGAGGAATGGTGAGTAGCCTCCTGGAATTACAAACCAGAAGTACTAGAGGTGGGGGTGGGGTGAAAGGACTGGAATAGTAAATCAAGGATTTATTCAAAAGACTAAGATCATTTGTAATGAACAGTTGGCACCAGTAGATACTGGACTTGGTCAAGGCAGGGTTTTCATGTAGTGCACAGCATAAAGATGGTCACATTTACTATTTTGTCAAAACTCAAATCCAGCAAACCCAAGGTTGCCTTGCATTCAGCCCTACAGAAGTTCATTATTTCTCATAATATTCTTGTGAAGGTAAAGCTAAAAAACCCTGCTTATGTTATATTATTGCAATATTTTTTAGAACAATAATATTTTATGTATGTTCTTTCCCTTCACTCCTTTGTTTTTAAGTATTAGGCACATTCGATATTTCACAATGACAGTGCCTTGAAGATAATGCTTGGTGTGACAGAAATAACTTGATGATTATGAAGAATTTTTTCTGTGTTGATTTTCAACATGTAGCTCAGAGTATAACTCAATTAATAATTAATAAAAAAAATTTAAAATAACTATGTCAAATTAATGATTGGGAAGTCATAAAAGATAGCACTGAGAATCTAAATTTTTCTCAAAATACGCATTGATATTTTTATGGAACACAGTAACACAAATAAAAGTTAATTTTTTGTTTGTTTGAGTTGTAGTGGAGATTTTGTATAGACCAAGGACAAGTATTCAAAATAGTCCTGAACTTTAAAAGCTAAATATTTACATAAAAATAAAGAGATTGCTTCAGGTCATTTAAATTGACTCAATAAATCCATTGACATTTATATCAGATAGAAGGAAAATACAGTATCCCAATTGTTGATGCAAAAATACTATACTTTTTTACTGACATGATCAACCTGGTAAGGAACTCTGAAAAAAAATTACAAATATCTGAAAGAGTTTTACCAAAATTCTACTTGAAAAAATAACATGACGCCTGATGTAAGAACACATAAATCTATTACCTTGAAAAATAAAGGACTTGGGATTGCAACACGTAGTACTTGCCATTAGGGTTGAACACTCCTTGCTGCCAATGCAAGAACTGAAGAAAAGACTCTGAGAGACATACAGAGTTATCAGTAGGAAGGAAGGGAAAATGGTATTTCTCCAAGTGAAGTTAGAGTCAGAAAAGTATTTCAGTGAAAATATGATGGTGGGGGTCTGTACTTATTCTTTTCAACGACTTTTACGGTAATGTTTTACATTTATATAGAAAAATGTGATTTCAATAAGTACCAGCAAGACAGTCTGGGGCTTTAAAAATCAAGCTGCTCTTTCTGCTTGTCACATGGGGACTAATGCTAAAGCTTCTTAGGAATTACTTCATTGACAATTTAGTTCATGATGGGCAGGAAGTACAGAATGCGACTCATTCTCCTGTAACTATATTGACTCTATTCTTACAGCAGCAAAAACAACTTGTTCTTGTGTAGAGCAAACAGATTTATGACCGAAAATAACTCCAATAACAGATATGTTGAGAACAAAAGTGTCAATTTCATATAGTTCCTTTTCTTCATAAAATTGCACTTATAGTCCATCTGAAACATTTTATTTCTCAGTGATATAAAGAAAAATGTAAGATTCAATAGAGCATCATTGAGCCCTAGCAATAGCAGAATAAAAATAAAACCCCTGTCAAACCTACATAGTTTGAAACTTATTTTCTCTATGTCTTAGTTGCTCCCCAGATTTAAGTTTGTTGCCTCAAAAATAGAAAGAAAAGGAGAGTAGCAAAAAGAAGAATTATTGTTTTTGGTAGGAATTGAAAGGACATGTCTTTTCTTGATTACAAAAGGAGTCATCTACACTTATTTGATTTTTTTTTAATTTGAAAATTTAGAGAAAAATTTAGATCTGTTTTGAATATTAAATATGTGTAACTTGGACAAATCTTAATACCTTTCTTTTTTTAATTTAAATTTTAGATAGTTAATATACCGTACAGTATTTGTTTCTGGATTAGAATTCAGTGATTCATCATTTACATACAATGCCCAGTGGTCATCATAACAAGTGCCCTCCTTAATACCCATTACCCATCTAGCCCATCCCTCACCCACCTCCCTCCATGAACCCTCGGTTTGTTTTCTATCATAAAGAGTCTCTTATGGCTTGTTTCCCTCTCTCTCTTTTTTTTTCTTTTCCTCCTTTCCATATGTTCATCTGTTTTCTTTCTTTAATTCCACATATGAGTGTGATCATATGGTTATTGTTGTTGATGCTGCTATAAACACTGGGGTGCATGTATCCCTTCAAATATGTATTTTTGTATCCTTCGGGTAAACACCTAGTAGCGCAATCACTGGATCATAGGGTAGCTCTATGTTTAACATTTTAAGGAACCTCCATACTGTTCTCCAGAGTGGCTGCGTCAGTTTGCATTCCCACCAACAGTGTAAGAGGTTTCCCCTTTCTCCACATCCTTGCCAACACCTGTTGTTTCTAGTGTTGTTAATTTTAGCCATCCTGACAGATGTGAGATGGTCTTAATATCTTTAATTCTAAAAAGAGCATATCGATATATATTTGTTGTAAAAATAGTTGCCTTTATTTTTCAAAAGCCTTCTGAAAATCACTGCGCTTTGACCTGATTGTTCATTTCTAGAAATGTTATCCCAATTAAAACAGAAATGCAGGCCAATATTTATTGGATAAGCCTCATCAAAGAACTACATATAAAGGTGAAAACATAATTTAAACGTCAAATGAGTCATAAATTAAATTATGATTAATCCACACAATTCCTGGAATTTATTTTCATTTTTTTCATTTTCTAAATTAGAAAACTATCTTTAGAGAATTACCTACATTTCTTTTCTCAGTTTCCATTATTCCTGTAAATAAAACCTGTCAGTACTCATTCTAAATGGTTCTCTGGACTCCAGATGGCAGGGGCAGAGGCTTCTTGTTTTCCTCCCTCTCCTCTTCCTCCCCCCGACTTCCTTCTTCCTCATCCTCCTCCTCTTCCTCTTCGTCTTTGCTGAGATTTCAATCTTTTCTTTTAGCCTATCAACAGTTTCCCTAAAATAAAATAACCTCAACAATTTTACTCAGTAAATCCTTACCCTGCTAAAATTAGGTTGCCTCTAATAATTCACTATAGTAAACAAGGCTGTAAAAAATGCCATATATACAGTTTCACTCACATGTGGAACATAAGCAATAGTGTGGACAACCACAGGGGAAGGGAAGGAAAACTGAATGGGAAGACATCAGAGAAGGAGACAAACCATGAAAGACTCTGGACTCCAGGAAACAAACTGAGGGTTACGGAAGGGAGGGGTTGGGGATACGGGTAACCGGGTGACGGGTATTAAGGGGGGCATGTGTGGTGATGAGCACTGGGTGTTATACACAACTGATGAATTGTTGATCATCAAAAACTAATGATGTACTATATGTTGGCTAATTAAACATAATTTAAAAAAAAGAATGTCATGTATATGATACATGTTTGGTGTGTATGTGTGGTGTGCGTATATGTGTTTGTATGTGTGTTTGTGTGTGTGTAGTGTGCACTATTCAACTATTTACTTGAGATATATCCCTAAATGTGGAATTGCTAGGTTAAATGTTTTAGAGGTTTTTTTATTTGTTTGTTGTTTTTTGGGTTTTTTTTTTTATGTATATGGCAACTGCTTTTTCAGAAAAGTTGTACCAACATACTCTACTACCAAGATGTAAGTACAAATCTCTTACTGACTTGCCATTACTGATCCTAAACCCTCTATTCACTCCTTCTTAATCTAATCAGAAAAAGTCTGATCACTTTTCATTTTGTCTTTCAGCTTTGTTTAGGTGATTTTTGCCCCAGCATTAAACTTTTTATACAGTCAACAGTTTTCTTTTAGTGTTTCCTTAGTATTTAAAAGTTTTGTCCTTTGAAAAATATTTTTAGTATCTCTTATATTTTATTATTTCAGATTTTACATGTAATCACTTTCATGTGGAATTTATTTTGATGTAAGGTTTGCATTAGGAATCTAAATATGCTATTTCTAAATGATTAATTGTTTTCACATCATCTTTTATTAAATAATCTTCCTCTACTGGCCTACCTGCCTCACTAGAATTATATTTTAAATTCTTAATTGTAATTTAGAGAGCTTCTGACCTCTTTTTAATGTATAAGTAATATATCTTAGTGGCATTTGATCTTATTAGACCCAAATTGTTTTTTTTTAACTTTTATTTATTTATTTGAGAGAGATAGAGAAGGAGCAGTGGAGAGGGACAGAGGGAGAGAGAGAGAGAAGCAGACTCTCTACTGTGCAGAAGTCTGATGAGGGGCTCCATCCCAGCACCTGGAGATCGTGACCTAAGCCGGAGGCAGATGCCCCCAAATTGTTTTTTTGTAATGTTCCCTTCATAATCCTGAAATCCTCATATTTAATATAGGCAACTTCACATATATCATAAAATGATAAAATTATAATATAAATGAAAAAAGAGTGATTTACATTAAAATTTTACATCTATGTCTAGATAGATGATAGATGGATGGATAGGTTTTTTTCAAGGCTGAGGCACACTACCCGGAGAGCCAAAATGAAGCGGGTAAGATCTTACATTTACCTGCAACAGTGAGTGCTGGGTATGAGATGGGTGTGAGAAGAGAAGGAACACAATATTTAACTTCATACTGTCAACGTGTTCTTTGAAACACACACACACACAGAGTTGATTTTCATTACCTATGGTAGTAATGTTCTATAAAGTTGCTATAAACACTAAATTAGCAAATACTAAGCTATTGCTCCTAGGGGAAATATAAAGTTAAGTTCCTGTGATTCTCTGAGCACAAAGTTTTCATCAACTGAAATGCCACTTTTGTTAACGTAAGTTTGTCGGCCAACACCCTTGTTAAAAAAAAATCAGTTTCATCAGCATAGAAAACCTGTTCTTCCACATAACCCTCTCCTGTATGACACTTAGCAGATATGTAAAAGTTCTTCCAAATCCTCCTGATCTGCAGAACCCTCTTCTCCTGCAAGTCTCACATTTTTCATGCTGTACCACCTTATGAAATGTGGAAGCCGGTCGGCATTAGCTGAGAACGGAGTTTAACATTTTTCTGACTCTGAGTAATGTGTAAATTTCTTTGGTTTTCAGCTTCACAATGATGTTGCCCACTGTAATTCATTTTTAATCAGTTGATGCTCATGAATCCACCAAGTTAGTTGAATTCCCCATCTTTTTCACAGTATTAGCACTCACTGCAGGAGTTAACGTTAGCATTTTGCAGAGCAGTGTCATGTAAAGATCAGCAAATATCCTCTTCATTTCCTGACCATACTGTATTGTTGATTCATTAGCACTGAACTCACCCCCAAGAATATGAGAACTGCACATGTAAACGAAACTTATCTCACTCATATATTTTCTCCATAAGTCGTATCCCAGCCTTCTTATGCTTAAGAATACTAGAAAACACTTTAGCACTATGCTTGGGAGCTATTTTAAGCAGCAAAAACACCAAAACAAAAAGCACCAAAATGCCAAAAAAAAAAAAAAAAAAAAGACCTTAAACAGAGCTGGAAAAGACAACTGGTTTACAATACGAAAGCTGATACAGGAAGGTAGAGTGTTGATGCCTTGTCTCTCCTTAGCTGGGAGGGAGCATGCATGTTCCACATTCCAAATTCTTTTACCACTTTTTTACCAGGCACTTGTTCCTGAGGAACCATGAAAGCAGTGGAAGCGCTGATATAAGGTCACAGATAAATGCTAGTGAGTAGGCACATTCAAAAGAAGTCTACAGGGCGCCTGGGTGGCTCAGTTGGTTAAGCGACTGCCTTCGGCTCAGGTCATGATCCTGGAGTCTCCGGATCGAGTCCCGCATCGGGCTCCCTGCTCAGCGGGGAGTCTGCTTCTCCCTCTGACCCTCCCCCCTCTCATGTGCTCTCTCTCGCTCTCTCATTCTCTCTCTCAAATAAATAAATAAAATCTTTAAAAAAAAAAAAAAAAAAAAGAAGTCTACAAATAATGAGGACTGACTATACACCCATCCCCCCTACACGTAAAATAATTATGGATATGGCATCTAACGTACAGACTGATGCAAGCATATTCTATTTGTAACTGGAAAACCATGAGTGGCATTGCCTTAGGTCGTTTGACTGTCAATTACTGTAACTAAGTCTTAGCAATTTCCAAACAAAATAAGGTATCCTTTCCTCGATTTTCATAGTAGTTGCATTTTTTGAAAATTTATTTTATGCATGCAAAATATATTCTGTTTATTTCTTATCAGGCATCTATAAGGCTGCATAGAAGACACCAAATCATTGACTTAGCAACCAACATTTTTGTTTTTGTTTTTTTTAGCTCACAGTTCTATGAAAGAATGATTCAGGCTGGGCTTAGCTAACTGTATCTTTGGGTCTTAGTGCAGTCACTCGCTGGGCTTTGTCACCTGAGCCAAAATGGGCTGGAACAACAACTTTGACTTTGTTCCGCATATTTTACCTGGCAGCAGGTTTGCCCAGGTATGTTCTCATGGGAAAGGGACAAGGGTAGGCAGGTCCAATTCCAAAATGCATGTGACACCTGTGTTCCTTCATAAGAAGGACCTATATCCCTATAGCCCACAGCCAGAGCACGTCAGTGAGAAGGGGTTGCAGCATGACACTGGTGAATGGCCTGGATACAAGGGTTTTGAGGAAATTTTAACTAATTTAAAGGAAATATATTAATGTACTATCTTGGGACGCCTGGGTGGCTCAGTCAGTTAAGCGTCTGCTTTCGGCTCAGGTCATGATCCCAGAGTCCTGGGATCGAGTCCCACATGGGGCTCCTTGCTCAGCAAGGGGCCTGCTTCTCCCTCTGCCTGCCTCTGTCTCTCTGATAAATAAATAAAATCTAAAAAAAAAAAAAATTAATGTACTATCTGTTTGTAATAACTGAGTTTGTGTTCAGAACGAATATAATTTCAACCTATATTTTGAAATATTTCCAACATTTTTTTTTCCAAATAATATTAGATCTATGAGGAAGAAAAGTTAAAATGGGTATCTTGGGCAAGACAAAACTTTCAAAGAAAAGCAAATTTTATCTTCATCTTAAAACAATTAGATAAAGTAATTATGTTGGTCCTGAGAGATTTGATGGGAGAACTAGTATTTAACTCTGTCAACCTGGTTAAGGGCCTTAACTGTTATGGGTCTCGTCTGAGTGTTTTCATCATTCTCATGAAGACATAAGAAGGAAAAGGATATACTATGAAATTTTAAGTAACCATCTGGAAATCACCTGGAATAAACAAAATATGAATGTTACACCAGGTATGTTCATTTGTTTGTTGCCTGGACCAGATCAGCAGGGGGATGGAGAACTCAGTATCACCCTACAGAGGACATGTAATACGATTTCTGATTTGAGGTTTTGGAGAGTGTTGGTCAGCATGCTGGAATCCTACCATGGATGACCACTGAAGCACTGGGAATAAATGACCTTCCAGTCGCCCCAATTCAAAGCATTTTGGGGCACCTGGGTGGCTCTGTCGGTTACGCATCTGCCTTAGGCTCAGGTCATGATCTCAGGGTCCTGGGATCAAGTTCCACATCAGGCTCCCTGCTCAGTGGGGAGCCTGCTTCTCCCTCTCTCTCTGCCCCTCCCCCCTGCTCGTGCTCTCCCTCCCTCTCTCTGTTTTGCTCTCTCTCAAATAAATAAATAAAATATTTTTTTAAAAAAGCATTTTGCAGGCCTGTGAACTTTAGAGGTCCTTAGGTGTTAGAGGCTTAGATAAGGTCCTGTAGCTGCGTGGTGCCCTAGGTAACTCAGCTGGTAAGTGTTGACGTTGACATTTAAACAGACCAAACACAAGCCTGGTGTCTGAACAACACTTTATTACATCCCAGTATGTTCTACATGTCCTCTGATTTTTGACATTTTGGGGGCATTATTGTGTTTTCTTCCTAATGTTACTATCTTCAGTCACTCTGCAAATGAACATCCTTGTGCATATAAATATCGCAATACCTGAGGTCATTGACATAATTCTCAGATATGAACAGTCCTGAGACTTTTCAAATTTCGTCAAATTGATTTCTAAAAAGTCTGTACCCTCATTTTTTATTTCCACCAGCAGAGTCTCAGTGTGAGAACCATAAATATTTTATATTATGTCTAACTTTTAAGCACAAAATAGTGAGCTGACTGCTTTGGTCATTTACATATCTCACTATAATTTAGTATACTTGGCACTAATCTATGTACTTATTTTATTTCTTCTTTGGTGAAGTGTCTGTAAAGGTATAGCATGTACTGGAAACTTTCTCAATATCATAATACAGCATTTTTATAAATTGTGACAATTCCGATGTACTTGAGCCTGTTCATTCTACAAATGCTAAAAAGAGAATTTACAAAATTAATTTCTACAGAAAGAAAACAATTATATGATCATTAGGGACAGTCTAACAGTAAGTTATTGGAACGCAGATTGAGTAAAGTTTTATCAACAGATTAAAAAAACAACAGGAAAAATAGCTAACAGTCTTAAAGAAGTGGTTTTAGATAAAGTAGCAACATAATTAAGAAGTTAATATAACTGGGAAAGTTCATTAGAAGAGAAAGTTTATAAGCAAATACACTTGAAGTGGAATTTTCTTTTTAGTCTCTTTGTAATTTAAACTACAGAGAAATCTCCTCTGGGAATAAGCAAGTAAGTACGCAAATAAATGTATACATTGTTTAAATCTATTTTTACATCAAAATGTAAAAGGTAGCAATAGGCAGGTCAGTTTGAGATGTGTCATACATACCTCACAGGCCATTCAACATAAAAAATTACACGGAGAAATGAGGGAATTGTTCAGATAATTGCTAATCAAAAGTATTCATATTGATGCATCTACCTAATTTATTGCAAGATATTAAAGTTTGATTGTTTTGGTGGAGGAAAGGTCATTTAGACATTTTGGACTATGGACGTTTGATGTTTATGGATTTTGCAGAGGAATTAAGAGCATTTTGTTAATAGTTAACGAGTCTCAGAAAATCCATCGGCATTGAATGTGATAAAGCTTGCTGTAACGTATGATAAGATCTTTATGTGCAGGTGGAAACATTTCATTATAGTTCTTTGCTGTCTCAGCTCACGGGGAACAAAGCCCATTGGGCATGCTCATTGAACCAACCAAATGGAATCAATCAAAAGACTCGCATAGCATCTGCAAACATCAGAGAATACAAACAAAGAGAGTGCAAGAAAATGCATCTCAAGGGCTCTGTTTGTATAGGTCTGGCCTCTCTAAGATCCAGCCATGCTCAGTGCACTAGCTGGAGAGGCTCTGCTTAATGCACTGCCTAATGGCTTGGCTCTTCAGACCCGACACACTCCATTGCAGCGCATATGTTATGCTGCCTGTGTACAGAGTACGGGACAGAACTGAAGCAACAATCGCATTCCCAACCCAAACAAACTTAAAAATTAATGCTGCGAAGGGGAGAACTGTATTCTGGATCTCCATGAACTATTATCTGTGCCAAATTAAGGAAATATCAAAGGCGCAATAAAGAGGTATTGTAGGAAATAAAAAAGGAAAAGGGAAAAGCCCCATTGGAGTTGAGTGCTTTAATGGAGGGAAGAATACTTTCCACCCAAAGTGCACTCGAAGCAACGCACGGGACTCACAGGTGTTTGAACATATGCCTTCAACCACTGATTCGATTCCTTGCAAATTGTTGACCTTTACAAAATTGAAGGCAATTCTCATGTCAAGGTGAAGTATAAATAGAGGCATACAACACAGCCTCTGATTTCAGTGAGTTTGGAAGCTTATAGGGGAATCAAGACAATAATGTTTAGTGTTAATGCAAAGCAAAGATCATTGTGAAAGAATTGTTTAGAATAGAAAAAAATATGCTATTTGAGTTTATAAGTGGAAAAATAAGGAAGAAATCTCAAATTGTTTTCTCTGTTAATATGATAAAGCCCTGTTGCATTATTTTAGTTGGCATTTTGCCTAAAACCAAAAAGCTAAAATTATGCATGCACCCTATTTTATGGAGTAAATGATGATATAGTTAAGAGACCTGAAATATAAATATCTCTAATAATTATGTGCTTGTTCCTTACAGAAGCACACATTTAGCCAGTATTTCCAATTATGTGGTCGTGATGTGTAAGTGCTACCAATTCCATATGGTGCTGGTCATGCATGTACCATCGTTTTGGTTTTCAGTAAAAGAATGAAAACCAGGTGAGAAATGGGTGCTGCTCAGTGATATTGTGCTGCCAGGAAAGATTTTACATGGTATTCAAAATTTTCACTGGTTTTTAAAGGTAATTATTATTTTTTTTTCAATTCTGTAGTTCACACATGCAGAAGTACCCAATCGTCAAATGATCTTTAGCCCACATGATTTATACAAAGTCCACGTGTTACAAGATTCAAGTAGAAACATTCTGCCTGATGTTACCTGAACAAGCTCTGAAGGTACAAGTCTCCAAAATACCCATTTTCTTTTAAGGGCTTAGTTGAGTCATGGTCCCAGTGCATTTGAATACATCATGACCTTAGGCTCAACTCTACTTATCTTTTAATTTTTTTAAAAAAATCAGATAGGCATTGTTACAGAATAAAGTATGGAAAATCTGTGTTAAAAGAAACTTCATATATGTTACCCGCTAATAACTATTTGTTTAAATACTTATCAATCTTAAGTCCCCTTTTCTCTTTAACAATATAAACCTTTTTAACAATATTAGTGGAAACTTTAATATGATGCTTGTGCATGGTGTGATCTATTATTACTTACAAGAATATATTTTTGCATTCATATGATATTCATTCTTCCAAAATTTATGCTCCCATAGTTATTTTAATTTGAGAGAAAAGATGAAGTAGTATCAACAATCATTAAATTCAGCTACTATACTTTTGCTTAAATCCAGGAAACAGAAAGCTCTCAGGCAATGAGCAAATTCTCAATATTATTATGTATAATTAGCCTAAGATTAACAGGATTTTTTTTTTGTCTCCCTGTAAAATATTAGTGTTGTTTTAATTAATTTATTGGCATTGAGCTTATAGAAAATCATAAATTTTTAGGAAAGCAGAATCTTTGAAACAATTCCATTAGGGTAGATTCTCACAGACATTAAGCAAGACACACAGTAATCAAGGATCAGATAAGTATTTTTCCCACCTACTCTCTGGTAGTTTAGATAAGAAGAGAAATGAGACTGTTCATTGCATACTATTTCTTACCAGATGATATTATGCAATGCATTGACTCCTAATATTATAGGACAGGTGTCATTGATTCCATTTTACAGAAGAGAATACAGAGCTTATGAAAGCAAAGTAACAGGATCAGATTCATGCAGAAAAGATGGAAATTAGATTCAGAAACATTGTGATTACACCTGTCTTAACAAACCAAAAAAGACTTTTTAGGGTAATAAAAAATAAGACGTCATGGGGAAGTGTTTGGCAGAAAACTCATAACCAAGAGGATTACATACAAAGTTGAGGCACCTGTGAAAGAAGTGTGTGATTTCTCAGAAATGCAAAGGCAAGGAGGCATCTGGGGATAGAGGAGTGTAGACCATAGCACTTGCTGCTACCCAAAATCCCTAAAGTCTGGTGTAGTAAATACAGAAAGCAAATTGTATTCATAAGGGAGAGTTTTCTTATTTAGAATAAACAGGAAAATGGACCCGTTCTTCTGGTAACTTCCTTAAGCAGGAGAACACATTCAGTAATGAGAAATAGATTTCACCTATGTGCATTCACTGTCCACCTGGTATTAGTGGTTGGGATCATTAGTGGAATAGATTGTAAAGCAACATACTTAGCACTCTATATGTGCATAAATTCCCCATATGACCTTCAAAAGTGCTAGAGAATAGACACAGAGTATGAATAAATCGATGATGACTCTCAAGTAATTTTGATATATAAAATATGCAGTTTCATGTATATATTTGTCACTTTTAATGTAGATGTTTGTGCTACTGAAATGAGTATTTCCTAAACTGTAGTGTTTGTGTGTATCTGCAGAAGAGCTTTCTAAAAAGATTTCTGAGCCTCCATTAATTCAATAAACTAGGTATGGCTCATGAGCCTACCTACATTTTAAAAGGGCTTAAGACCTTCCATTTTAGGAGTCAATTAATAAAATAAAAATATTTTAAAACACTGTTTCAGTATTTTTTTTTCTCTTAAAACAAGACAAAATGCATACTACCACTGAGAAAACTCAGCAGCCCATTGTTGACCCCATATCCTCCTCCACTTACTGTCACATTTCTTTGCTCCCCTTCACAGGAAAATACTCTTGGCAGATTTTCTAATATGCTGTTCCACTTTCTTGCATTCCATTTACTGTTAATTAATTCTAGTTTGGTTTCTAACTTTAGTACTCTATTGAAACCCTTTAGTCAAGACCACCAATGGCCACTTGTTAAATCTCTTGAAACCAAATGACACCATCTTCTACAACCTCTCTCAAGCTTTTAATAGTTGTGACTGCTCCCTCATTTCAGAAACACTTTCCTGTTTGTGTTTTGTGAAATGAAGTTGGGCTTCTCTGTTATTTTCCCATCAGGCTATTTATCCCTTGTCTCATTTTTCCTGTTCACTTCCTTTCTTTTATGTATGAATGATACTGGTTTTTTTGCTTTCTGAAACTTATATAAATGATCCATCTTTGCAACTACAAAGCGCGGGGCTCCACCTCAGGACCCTGAGATCATGACCTGAGCCAAAATCAAGAGTCAGAGGCTTAACCAACAGAGCCACCCAGACGCCCCATGGCAAGGCAGTTTATTCTTATATTTTATATGTAACACAGAATATAGAAATGTATATGATAAATGGTTGCTTGATACATATAGTAATGAATACATGCATATGTTTACATGTAACAATAGTTACATAAATATCACCTATGGTACTAAAGAATTGCTTATTTATGATCGTTCTTTGAAGAATCACTAATGTCTTGTGGACATAAACCAAATCTTCCACATCCTTTATATATTTCTTACTACAACTGCATTGTTGTACTTTTGGCTCTCTGAAGGTTCTACAGTTCATAGATGTCTATGAGATCCTTTCAAAAAGAAATATATTGTGGTAAAACAAATTTAGGCTTTATAGTCAGAAAGACCTCTGTTTTACGCATGCCTCCTCAAATTTCTTGAGACATACATCTGGAAAAATAACCTGGCTTCATTGTCTGATTATCACTATTTAAAAGACAGAGAACATCAGAGTAACTAGTAAGGACATTGTCAAGAATAGATAGACTATGTGCATAAAAAGTATCCAGGGGGCACCTGGGTGGTGCAGCTGGTTAAGAGTCTAACTCTTGATTTTGGCTTAGGGTGTGATCTCAGGGTCGTGAGATCAAGCCCTAGCTCTGGCTCCACATGGAGTCTGCTTAAGATTCTCTCTCCCTTTCCCTCTGACCCTCCCACTGGTTCTCTCTCTCTCTCAACAAATAAATAATCTTTTTTAAAAAAAGTATCCAGCACATGAGGTGTCAACAAGCAATCACTGTTAAAACCATTCATGATTCATCACTGGTGTTTTAAGAGAAAAGAAAAGGTTAAGTAGCAACTGGCTAGGTCACTAGCAGCAGGAACAAGATGGCAGCCAGACATGAGTCCATCCAGTGATCTTTCAAATATACCCCAGGTTCTACGGCCCTCCCAATCTGTCAGCATTGTGAGTACTATAATAATACCTTCTTTTTTGCACCTACTCAATCTCTGTGCAACGATTCACTTGCTCTGTGGCCTTGGACATGAAAATAAACCTTTCTGGGTCTCCATTTTCTCATGTATAAAATATAATAGTCATATTGTGGTCAAACTGTTTCACTCATGTAAAGCAGTTAGTATAGTATCTGAGAAATATGTGTGCTCAATAAACTATAGCTACTATTATCCATGCTCTTATTAGAAGTATGAGCTGGGCTCTATACCAAATACCCTATGTATACTGTCATTAATTCTCACAGATTTTCTGTGGAAAAGTAATTTTTCCCCATTTCAAGATGAGAAAACTGAGGCATTAAGAGGCTAAATGTTTTACTCGGGGACATATAGCAAATAAATGACAGAGCTGAGGTCTGAAGCAAAGTCCAATCTTTTTTCCAAACCTGTACTAACAAATAACCTGGGCAGCTTGCCACAGTTATAATGGTCTCTATTTGGAAATCTTTAAAGCATAATTTTTAAGTGTTGAGATCTTGTGTCCTTTTTAAAAATCCATATATCTATTCCTGAGGTTTAGGAAATATAAGCAGAGCGTCATTTATTCTTGACATTCACACACATCCACAGCTTATGAACCTGGTGCTGTGGTTCCATTTTGTAGATGAGGAACTGAAACAGATGAATTTCATGTTTTCCCAAGGGTAGATGGTAGTTGTAATGAAAATATTAGTAGAAGCTACAGTTTAATTTCTTATTGTCAAACACTTTACTAACACTTCCCATACATTAACTCCTATCATACTTCTAAAAGCTTGTTGAAGGATGATTCGTACTTTATGGAGGAAGAGCCAGATTCTAAGATACTATGAACCTTGCTCAAAATCACACATCAGTTATGTGACAGAATCAAGACTCAAACCTAGGTTTGTCAAATTTCAAAGTCTTTGCTTTGACAGTTTTGTAATAGTGGTTCCTACTTACGTCTGTGAACAAGTATTCAGTTAAGACTCAGAAAGTCACATAGCCTAGCACAAAGATGAGCTGATTCTTGCTTGGAAAATTTTAGGGACAGATAATAACCTTCAGCATCTTGAGTTATAAACTAACTTCCGTGTGGTCCCCATAGAAGGTCTGATTTAGAACACCTCTCCTTGTTAATGGGCCTTCCAAGAAGAGTCAATTGTCTATGGCCTGCCAAGTACTTAAATGAATTAACTTGCTGGGTGAAGTTATTTTCTAATGTCAAGGTGTCCTGGAGGAGGAAATGAGGTAGAAAATGATAATGCTTAACCCTTGCATAAAAGCTGTCACAGTGACATTAGACCCTATCTTAGACTGTGTTTGAAAGATTTGGGTTTAGAGAATAAGTAAAATAGTGCCACTTGCTGTTCTTTCCATGGAAAACAAAGGTGAGACATAAGTTTTTATTGTCAAGGGAGAGAAATACAAGAAGGGAGAGAAAAATCACCATCATATTTAGGACTTCCAGCATGGATCTTTTTTAAAGAGGAACTCCTTAAATTTGAGAATGCCAGCACCAAAAGGCTGGTTTCAATCTGAAGACATTTCGTAAGACCATTAATTTCATATTTCGTATTTCCTAACTGACCTACCCGTTCTCTTTGGTTAGGCACCATCAGTTTTTCAAAAAATACCAATGGGGTTTTATTAGTTAAAATGCTTGGGCTATTGTGGCCTTTCTGTAAGTGCTAAAGAGAAGTAGTTGTTCAGATAAACATCAAAATGGTGAATTGCGGTCTTTTTTTTAGAAACCTTTTTTCTAACTTCTTTGTGCACCCTGCCTCAATTTCTATTAAATCAAATCCACTTCCTCTAAAGGCAGAGTATGCTAAAAGCACTCAAGGAAGGATCAACTTGTAAAATGAATGGAACTATTCATTACTTTCAAGTATAAGTACACAGAGCAATGAGAGAATGCACTAAATTGGGGGTGAAAAGTCCACATACACCCAGCTAACAGCTCATCTTCACATTAGCAAAAGAACTTTTCTATTCTTTTTCCTTTGGGGGAGGTACTAGTATTTCTTTCTCAAGGATAATGAACCATGTGCATTCAACTAGACTTTAAAATATGTCCAAGTAAGGCAATCTTGGAAAATCAGTGTGACACCTTTTCTTTTTATTTTAGAGTATTTTTATTACCCAACGGGAAACCCTTCATCAATTCTCATTGTTTAAAAATGTTTATGTCTTATATTGAGGTAAGTAAACAAATGGCAGAAATGTTAAGGAACTGAAGTGGAAGTCAAAACTCACAGAGGTGTCTCTTTTGAAGTAAATTCATTGTATAGTATACTACAAGGAAATTGCATATAAAGAACAATTTTGAGAAGTTTCTTAGGGAACTGGGAAAGTAGACTTTTTTTGGTATGTTATGAGCATATGTACCATACTCATATGCCCAAATCCTTGTCCTGCCCATTTCCAATGCTAGTCTTATTTCATATGTCTCTAGGATGTGCAGTACCCCAGACGTGCATGATCTATAGTGTATCGTAGTCATTTTCTGGGCTAGAGACAAGACAGATGATGTGACCTTCTTGACACTCCAACTGCTCCAGGCTTGAGTATATGCACAATTCTGGATCCTAGCTATAACCACAGCCCTGGCCCTTGCCTCTCAGAAAAATACAGCAGGATGAAAACGAGCTGATATTTTTGTAGGAATAATCCTAAATTTATTGCCATTACTTAAAACAATTTAATGAGTTTATTAGGGTAAACAAATTATTTATGACACACTAAGAACTAAATGCAACTCACTCATGTGTCAGGCCGCTGAAGGTGGGACCAAAGAGCTAACGTAGGGGCATAACCAGAGATGGCTGTCACTGTCTCTTCAATCCCTGCCCGCAAACAAAAACCTTAACTCTAGACTTAAATCAGGGTGAGTCTCTGAATGATAAGGGGACCCTGGCTTTGAGATAGCTACAATTCAGAGATGAAGTTCAAGTTGTCCATAAAATTGGCATAAAGTGCAACATATTAATACTAATTTGAGTTGACCTTTATAGATATAAGCCAATGCTCCTAAATTATAACAGAAAATCTGTAAATATGCATTTCTTGCCTAAGCAAAAGTAAACAATAGATGTCATGACACCAAGGAGGAAAATATTCCTTCTGGAATCATCTTCCTGCTCTTGCCAAGCCGTGTCCCAGGAAGGACCTATTGTTTCTTTAAGTTACTCCTTACCAGAAAGTTAGGCTGGGCCATGTCACAGCCAGGTCACTAGGAAGACAATGGGGTTTAAGCGCAAGATGGAGCAGAATACCCCAAGCAACAGCAACATGTTATTTTACTCGTTGTCTGATGGAAATGTTAAATTTTATGCAGATTTTTTTTTAAGATCTCATTTATTTATTTGACAGAGAGAGAGAGAGCGCAAGCAGGGGGAGGGGCAGGCAGAGGGAGAGGCAAAGCAGGGAGTCCGACGTGGGGCTTGATCCCAGGACCCTGAGATCAGGACCTGAGCCCAAAGGCAGATGCTTAACTGACTGAGCCACTCAGGTCCCCCTTTTATGCAGATTTTTTAAAAAATATTTATTTATTTTTGAGAGAGAGAGAGAAGCAGAGGAAGAGGAAGAGAAAATCCAAACAGACCGCACTGAGCACAGAGCCCGACCTCATGACCCTGAGATCACAACCTGAGCTGAAACCAAGAGTCAAATGCTTAACAGGCTGTGCCAACCCAGGCGCCCCTTAGGCAGATTTTTTTAAAAAGAAAATAATGCAAGGGGCACCTGGGTGACTCAGTCATTAAGCGTCTGCCTTCAGCTGGGGTCATGGTCCCAGGTTCCTGGAATCGAGCCCCGCATCGGGCTCCCTGCTCAGCGGGAAGCCTGCTTCTCCCTCTCCCTCTCCGCCTGCTTGTGTTCCCTCTCTCGCTGTCTCTCTCTGTCAAATAAATAAATAAAATATTTAAAAAAAAAAAAAGAATGCAAGGCCAAAGTCTTAAGTAGAAAAAAGTGACTATTGAACTTCCTAGTATAATATTTACAACATTCCAGACTATTTCAAAGATGATCACATTTTTTGAAAATACTTAACTTTAATTTTCATTCACTACCTAAAACTTTTAAAAGTAATTATTCACATAATATTGCTGGTAAAGAAAGCACATCCCAAATTCAAACAAAGAAAGATTTTTTTAGGGGTGGGTGGCTCAGTCACTTAAGCGTGGAGCCTGCACTGGGTGTGGAGCCTGCTTAAGATTCTCCCCTCCTACCCCCTGCTCTCTCTCTCACTCTGAAAAAGAAAAAAAAAAATTATATTTAAAAAAAATTTTTAAAGATTTTATTAATTTATTTGTCAGAGAGAGAGAGCGAGCACAAGCAGAGGGAGCGGCAGACGAAGGGAGAAGCAGGCTCCCTGCTGAGCCAGGAGCCCGATGTGGGACTCGATCCCAGGACTCTGGGATCATGACCTGAGCCGAAGGCAGACGCTTAACCAACTGAGCCATCCAGGCATCCCCCCCCAAAAAAGATTTTTTTTTTTAAGTGAATAAGAAGATTGCAGTCATTGGTATAAGGACTTGTCTTAAAAGTATTTTAGACATATTTTTTAAAGAGTCATCATATATTTTATTTGCATTAAAATATTTAAACATATGATTATTTTCAGGAGCATATTTTTTACATGCTCTTTGGTAGACAGCAATAATTATAGTTTAGCCCCTAAGGTAACTATTATTCACCTGTTTGTTACATGCCTGGGGCTGTTATTCACAGCCTTTAAAAGTTTAAAGTTTAAAGCTTTTTTCTCTGCCAGTCCTCAATATTATAGTAAATAAATGGAAATTCCTTCTTTGGTCCATAGTTTCCTCCTATTTTATAACCCTGTGGCTATGAAGCTTTCAAGTGCAGAGAGGATTTATTTCTTTAGGAGCTAGTGCACTATTTATGGCCTTTCATTCACCATTCAAATGTAAAAATACTGGACTTAAGATAGATCCAGTTATAAGGCTAGTTTTGACAAGCCTAATTAGTGTGTTCTGAAAAGAATTTATGTAAGATGAGCCTTTGTCGTTATCTTTTTTTTTTTTTTTTTGGTTGTGTGTTTTGTTGTGTTTTTAATAGACATCTTTGAAAGAGATTGGAAAATGTAACATTTAGGAAAGAAATAAAACACAGTTCAGAGAGAAGTAGATTATTTATAATTTTAAGTATTCAAAATCATCTTTCATGTGGATTATATTTGTTTAAAAAAACTATTATTTCCAATTGTTTTTATTTATGGAAATACTGATTTACAGATAAATTTGGTCACCCAGTACATTTCTTCTTTACCAGAAAAAAATATATGCATGAGACCAAGACTAAATATTCTATTAACTTATCAATTAAAACTACTAGCTATTAAAATGAATATTTCTTAAAAACTTTTGAAATGAAATTTAAAATATTTCTTCCTAATTTGCATAAGCTAACTTTGCCTGTTCTAATACCACTTTCAAGATACATTTTCAACTCTGCTCTTCATTTATTTTTGCTCATTAAGCCCTAGGTCCCAGGACGGTGTTTCCTTCATGCACATCACTGTTAGAGAGATTTCATGCCCTTTAAAGCTGGACAGGTTATACATTTCATTCCTATCCAGTGCTTTCTTTATGAATGAATAACTCAAGGCACAGAGTATCATTATATCACTGCACTTACCACTGATTCGTACGTAAGACTTGGGGTCTTCAACCCGTGCATTAACCTTTATTCAATTTCAGTGTTAGCACACAGTAATAGCTCTGTAAGAAGCATGGTACTGGGAATAAGGCATTCTTGAGTTGGCAGCTGGGTCTACGCATGCAGTAGATGTATCGATTAAGGAATGAACAAATGAATGTATGCATGAGTGAAGGTATTCAGATTTTTTTTTTATTATGTTATGTTAATCACCATATATTACATCATTAGTTTTTGATGTAGTGTTCCATGATTCATTGTTTGTGTATAACACCCAGTGCTCCATTCAATACGTGCCCTCTTTAATACCCATCCCCCACCCCCTCCCCTCTAGAACCCTCAGTTTGTTTCTCAGAGTCCATAGTCTCTCATGGTTCATCTCCCCCTCTGATTTCCCCCTCTTCATTTTTCCCTTCCTACTATCTTCTTTTTTTTTTTTTTTAACATATAATGTATTATTTGTTTCAGAGGTACAGGTCTGTGATTCAAAAGTCTTACACAATTCACAGCTCTAACCATGAAGGTATTCAGATTTAACCAGAGAAGGGAAACGGTATTTGCACAGAGAACAGAAATAATCTTCTAGAAGTGGTCTCTAAAAGGTCCTGATCTGGTTCACTGTGAAATCTCTTAAGCTGAAATCAGATTTCTATCTCAATGACAACTTGTCTTCTTGGCTTACTGTTCTCTGAAATGTCAGATCAAATTTCCCAGAAGGCATGTTTGTTTACTCACAGCACTTGTCCTTCTGTGCCAAGTTGTCAGCCACCTTGGTTTTGGTGCATTTCCTTAATTCCAAATATCTAAACCTGTGGTCTAATCTCCCCTTGTTATCTTAACTGTTAATTGTATTATTGACTTTTGATAAGTATCTTGCCTAAGAATGATTCCACTCTTCAGTGTGACAGAAATAAAGTATTTTCCTGATAAAACAAAATGATCTGATAGATGATCTTATTTTTGGTTCAGTCTCAACCCAAAGCATCAACCCAAAGCAAAGCATAACTTGAACCCCGTGCTGCTTTTGCATAGAGGTATAAATTAAAACATACATATATATATATTTTTTAATGTAAAATGCCATTCTGTAAAAGTTATCCTTTTCATGCTACAATGATTGGACTATAAGTCACTCAAATGGAAAATAAACAAACAAAAAAGTTTAACACTGGTTAAATATATAAGACTTTTGAATCTGAAAAAGTCCGGTTCGAAGCTAGTTCTACTATCTGTGTGACCTCAGTCAAGTTATTGACTTCAGCTCATCAATCTCTAGAACAGTTTGAATAATTCCTTTCCAGAAGGGCTGTGAAAATCAAGGGAAATAATAGAGCACAATCCCTGTCAGGAGACAGAATGAACGATGACTATGAAAACCATTTTTAATTATTAGAGGTTAAGACAAAATTTACCAAAAAACATAGTTAAGACATAAATAACATATTATGGGAGAGGATAATATATATCAATAATCATAAGCACGGTAAGCTGTGTCTCTTAGCATTTTTGCATTACATAGCAAAGACCCAGCGTGGACTCAGGACTGTTGATTTTTGATCGTATACACAAAAGTCAGGGAAAGTAGGAAAGACAAAATGGGTTAGTGGATGGTAGGTCTGGTCAGGAAACTCCTGTTAAATCTCTAGAGTCTAGGGACGCCTGGGTGGCTCAGTCGTTAAGCGTCTGCCTTCAGCTCAGATCATGATCCCAGGGTTCTGGGATCGAGCCCCTTGTACGGCTCCCAGCTCAGAAGGGAGCCTGCTTCCCCCTCTGCTTGCTGCTCCCCCTGCTTGTGTTCTCTCACTCTCTCTCTGTGACAAATAGATAAATAAATAAATCTTTAAATAAAAACCTCTTGAGTCTATAAAGGAGACATGTGGGGATAGCTTTCAGGAACTTCACCTGAACAAGAACACAGTTTAGTGAAGGCAGGCCGATCTTGACATAGTTATTGCCTAATATATTTCATTAAAAAGGATTCTTACACCAAGGTAAAACTTTGCTAAGTAGTAGAAAGAGGGAATCTAAGACTATTATCAAGGGTAAAAAAAAAAAAAGAAAAAAAAGGGTGCAGATACCCTGTAGAAACACGATTTTTACAGAAAGGGAGTATAGAAACATGTCTCACCCCATTAAAGACTGACTCTCTTGATGACTTCGGGCCAAATTAGACATTAAATTTCGTAATGGTACTAGGTAGGGCACACTTTAAATGTATATATTTAAAAATATGATAGCTTTTTTTATCTTTAAGGCTTCTTTAAATACCCCTATGCTTTTCTTTGTTTTAAGTAGGTGCACATGAGATGCATTACATGAATGATTTGCTGCAAGCTGTTTCACTTCAGATTGATGCTATATATAAAATGAAGACATTCATACTTACTGATTGTATAGAGCTCAGAGGACACTTGAAGGAGCACAAGAATTTCTTTTCCTCCTTAGGAAAAATTCACTATGACTGTGAAATATTTTTGCTAGGTCAGTATCAATCCATACCTCAAATGACACTAAAACAACCTCCACTCTGAAAACATAGGCTTTGTATGGGGTAGGTTTTATGTGTTCGATTTACTATTTTTTCAAGGTTGGACCACCACAAATGAGACTTTTATGAACAAAATTCCTTCAGTGCTCCCCACAAAGCCTATGAAATGAAGCCATACTCCTCAGCAGAGAACTCAGTAGCTAACCAGTGTGGTTCTAATCTAGTTTTTCAACTATGTTTACTTCTATTTCTCTACAGAAAACCTCTAGAATACATTAGTTTTATTCATTTTCACTTGCAAATGACTGATGCCTTCCTTTGTGAGAACCTCTTTTAACTTTCCCGAGCGCCCCAACTTTCTTGTAATGTTCTTCCTGTCTTTCATTCTTTCCCACCTCTTTCTTTCTCTGTCTCTCCCTCTTCCTTCCCGTCAAGCATCATTCACTTGTTTTTGACGAAATATTCTGCACATAAAAAAAGTATAGAAAATAATTTGCACATCACTCATCACAAGTTCTAAGAACTGAAACACTACAAATATCACAGATTCCCTCTCTTTATCATTCTCTGACAGTATTTTGCTCCCTCTCTCCTTCACCCAGAGGTTACTACTATTCTGAATTTATGTCAGAGCTTGCAGAAAAGACCCAGCCCTGTGTTTGCTCTGGTGTAGTGGATGCTGGGAAGTGCAGCCCACAGCCCTGCTATGAACGACTCCTTCCAGTTGTTGGGATAACAGTGGGTGGAGAGCCTTCAGCTCTGAACCCCTTCATGACATCGCTGGACCTCACATGTCCACCTTGTGTAGGTCATTAAGGGCCTATAAGGTTTGAAGGCCTGGCCATTTCTACTTGATAGAGAATAACTTTGAAGGGTCATTCCACTCCAGAGCTCCTTGTGGGGATGGCCCAGTGGCTTAGTATGCCTGCCTCATGGACTAGTTTCACCCTCATCCCAATTTCTTAATGTTGGACTGAGTCCCTTTATTACAGCGTTGAATAAAAGTACCGATGAAAAACATTGTTTCATTCCTTTTATTTTACCCTTTAGTAGGATAATTGTAAATTTTATTGGGATGCTTTAGTGCTGTGCTATTCAATAGCCACATGTGGTTATTGACCACTTGAAATATGGTGACTCCAAATTGAGATGTGCTCTAAGTGTACCAGAGGTGAAAGAGTATGAAAAAGAATGCAAACTATCTCACTGATAATTTTTGAAAATTTAGAAAATTTGCTGAATCATATTTTGTGTTGAGTTTAATTAAATGTATTAATTTCATCTGTTTCTATGTTTTTAACATATGGCTACGAGAAAGTTTAATATTGAAGAAATTTTTATTTGAATTTATTTTTATGTGAATGGGTGTGGAAATTTCCTCAAATGCTTTTTCTGCATCTATATGATAATCTTTTATTTTCTTGCATTAATCAGTTAATGTAGTGAGTTACATTGACAGATTTTTCTAAGGGTCAGCAAGCCTTGCGCTCAAGTGATTTGACCCAACCTCATTATATGCATACTTTATTTATTTTTAAAGATCTATTTATTTATTTGAGAGAGAGAAAGAGAGAGTGCACATGAGTGGGGGGAGAGGCAGAGAAACTGGGAAAGAATCTCCAGCAGACTTCCCACTGAGCGCAGAGCCCAATGTGGGGCTCAATCTCATGACCCTGAGATCATGACCTGAGCTAAAATCAAGAGTCAGACACTTAACTGACTGAGCCACCCAGGCACCCCTATATATATTTTTTAAAAATAATGCAGGATTGGTTTGCTAATATTTTACCTAGGGTTAATGACTCTGTTAATTGATGAGGTTGGTGTATAACTTTCCTTTCTGGTTCTGTCTTTGTCAGGTGTTGGCATGAAGGTAACATTAGCCCGCTAAAAAGAGATGTGACTCTGATGAATTTCATGGGTAGGTTTTTTTGTTCAAGATTAAATTTCTTTAATAGTCATGGGACCATCAGTATTCTTCGATATTACTTGTATTAATTTTGGTAATCCCAACCCTGTGTTACTTATTTTCTTCTACATTCTTTGAGTTAATCTCTTATCCTTTTGAGAACTTCTTAATCTAAAAACAGCTCATTTCTCCTTTTCTAGTGAATGCATTTTTGCTAAAAATTTTCCTCTCGTTAACACCTTATATGAATACCAATTAAATGAAACTTTTCAATTCTTTTGTTTTATTCAATTATATTTTCTAATAAGCGTTATCAGCTCTTCTTTGAATCATTATGCAGTGTATTTAAAATTCCAACCATATGAGGTATCTTTAGCTAACTTTTTATTATTTGTAACAATATCATTATGGTTAGAGAATGTGGTAAATATTTCTTTTGTATGCCTAAACAATATAATCTTCACAAAAATTTCCTGGTTTTATAGGTAATATATTTTAGTCAAATAATCTTTTTTTGATTCCTGGAATTAGTCTTTATTATGGTTATTATTGTCTTAACTCACTGTTTGTCTACATTGCCTCATATTTTTTATTAGTAACATGTTTGATTTCAACTTTTGTTTACTAGTTTATTTTAGCCACGTGTTTATACGCAGTATTAGAAAAATCTATTAATTTCTAAAGGTGCTAATCCTGATATTTTTTCCACTGATTTTTACTCATAGTGGATATTTTTCCCTCATGTATTTATAATTTTGGATGGAGGCTTCTGCTCAGTGGGTCTTTGTCTCTGGGATTCTTCTGCGCCCTCTACTGAGGTCCTAGCCCTAGAGAAGTATCTATGTTAACTATGTCAGGTATCCCATGTGTTACATATTTTTATGCTGATTTTGCTGCTTGAAATTTCCTTGACTATTCAGGGACTGTGAATCCCAATTCTAAAGTCAAGCTTGGGGTAATACATTTTTGAGAGGGATGTTTTATTTCAGATCATCTTTTCTGCCTACAGCAGGCCAGACAAGTTTCCTGCTTTCTCTCTATCCAGGTGGTAGACTCTGTTTTTAGAAACTAGTTCATTATTTTATACCATTATACCTAGTGAACAGTTCAATTTCCCCCTTTGTGCGCCAAAGACGGTTTCACTATTTCTCACTCCAAGAAACTTTGAACCTTCAAAGATCCTGAGGACAGCCCCACAGAGAAAGCCACTTGAAGGCTCTTTTTACAGCTTCCTGTCATTTTGTCCCTTGGCAATTTTAGTTTTGTGTCAACTCAGTTAATCCTTTACAGGGGTGTTTGTTATAGTTTATCCAGCATTTTTTAAGTGTTTTATTATAGCACATAGTCTGCCTTTTACATGAACCTTATTTGCTGACTCTCACTCTATCCACTTTCTGACTCATCTTTAAAGCCAGAGCCCCAGCACCTGTTTCTCTGCAGGTTTCCAGTATGGCTCCTGGGGCAGTTAATTTTATGTGTCGGCTTAGCTAGGCCAGACACTTGGTCAAATATGTCTGGGTGTCACTGTGAAGATATTTTTAGGTGAGATTCACATTTAAATCAGTAGACTTTGAGTAAACATTATCCTCCATGATGTGGGTAAACCTCATCCAATTAGCTGAAGACCTTAAGAGAAATACTGATATTTCCCTAGCAAGAGGGAATTTTGTCCGCAGACTGTCTTAGGACTCAAACTGCAACATCAGTTTTTCCCTGGCTCTCCAGCTTGATGGTATACTTACAGATTTGGACTTGCCAGCCCCCAGAATAACCTAAGCCAATTCCTGAAAATTAATCTTTAACTCTCCCTCTTTCTCTATCTCTGTCTCTCTTTCTCTCTCTCTCTCTCTCTCTATATATATATATATATATATATGCTCTCCAGAGAACCCTAATACAGATCCACCCTACATTCAGCTTTCCTCTCTTGAATGCATAAAAACACAGAATGAGTATAGAAGGTACTTATGCCTTTCATAATTTTACTGTTTAAACAACATTTTTTGTCTCAGCATACTTCCCCAGGTCATAAAATCCCAGAGCTGATGGTCCAATCAAATGTTTAGCCCCGTTGTCTGAATTCTGTCTCCCCAATTTTGAAAAAAAGGTTTGTCTATTTTCCAATCTGCTTCCTCTCTAATTTTGCTGACTTGTTCCATTCTCAGCAGTATAAGTATTTTCAACTAGATATTTTATTAAAATTTTTAAAAGGAATCAATTACTTAGCCGTGGGGGTGCTAACCTCAGTTGTATTTGTTGTTTCTAAGACCAGATAGAATTATCCATGTACAAAAAGAGAGTAAAAAAAAAAAAAAAAAAAATCTAATTTGAATAAATCTCAGATCAACTATTAAAAAAATCATAGCATAGGAATAGTATTCCTCATATAGAAAGAACAACAAATTCTGTTTTCAAATATGTGTCAGTAAATGATGGGGGCAGTTCCCAGCACTGTTCTACAGCCCATATTACTTCCCTTTCTACAAATATGCTCTAATTTATGCTTAAGGGCAACTGTGTTACTGTTTTTGAGATTAACTGTTAATAATTACAGATTCCAACACAGGTTGAGCTGTTCTTATAGTGTCTTTGATTCTTTAATGATAATGATAATATGCAAATGTTACTTTAATTTCGTTTATTAGGTGCAACTCTGTTTTCTGTGGAAAATATTTGTACTATAAGCCACCAAATGTTGGCTCTATTTCTATTCACTGTCTCAGGGTGTGTACAGTTTTACAGTGTTTTCACTTTTTTTCCCAGTCCATATTCACGGGTTAAAGTATTCAACTTAGATTAGTCATGATTTAAAGGTAATTAAAAATCTTACTCATTTCCAGCTGGTGATCCAAGCCTGTCTCATCTTCAATGCTGGTTTCTTAAAATGGTAAGTGCTAGAACAGCTTGTGGTTAAATATCTTTTATAATATCTGACAGTTGTTTAGATAAACCAGGTTCTTTCCTTGGCAAAAGTCAAAGTACATTTAGATTGTTTAAGTAACTGAAGTGCAGATAAATGTAGAAAGACCTCTGAACAAACCAGTTGTGTCTTTTAAATGTACAGAGAAGAAATTCCAGGCCTTACATATTTGCAAAACCTTCAAATACCCGACAAATAATTTGCTTTCCAACTGTTTTTTTTTCTTTTATGTTGCATCAGAATGAATTCTAACTTCTGTTCTCACAGTTACTCAATACCTAGTGACCCCTCCAGCTGTTTGCACAAAGATTAAAAACAAAACAAACAAAAATCCACTGCCCTGACTCAATTGCTTCCTTTATGCCTGAAGCACCTCAGTGCTAAAAGTCAGGGCAGTTTATATCAGTGAAACGTTGAGGTAGAATAGCATTTCTCAATCCATATGGTTTAATCCCTTTTTTTGTGAATCTGCCAAATATATCAGGGTTTTACAGTGTAACCAAGAGAAGGGGAAAGTATCTTATATTTGAAAAGCAATAACAGAACAGTGGGGAGCTCTGTTTTTCTCTCACTGTTACTTTGTAACCTGATGAGCTCTAAGAATTTGTCAAGATTTCACTGAGTATACACAGCCCAGATTATTCCCTGCTTCTTTTTCTTGAAGGGATTTGATGAATACTAAAGTGTGATTTTGAAATATAATTTGGAGATAGCGTGTCATGTTTATCAATTCAAACTTCTCTGTGAGGTGTTTGTCCTGGGACCTTTGCTGTAAGAATCTGCCACATATGACATCTAATATTGCATACGCCTCTTTAGGATTCTGTAGAATTGCAGGATTTTACAGCAGAAAAAGGAACACAGTGAATTAATTCAACTCCTAAAATTTGCATGTGGAAACTGAGATCCTGACAGGTTGGGTTAGGGACTCAAGGCTAGCCAGGGGAAGAGCTGGGATAACAGGGGAGACCTTCAAGAAACAACCATTGACTGAAGGAGTGAATGAACGGATCAGTGAAACTTAATGCCCCTAAAAACCAGTGTTCTGGGTTTGTTTTGCTTTCAGGATTCCATGTTGCCCCCTACAGAAAACATGTCCATTCCAACCTTCACTCTTCAGCGGAGTAGGATTACAAGAAATATTGAATTAAAACCCAGAAGTTAGTTAAACTCATAAATTAAGGTTCTAATGCATTTCATTTCTAATATTGGCCTTTAATATTTTCAGTATGTAATGGCTCCTTGTGAGTGTGTGTTAGAAATACAGATATTGGTATTTGGTAGATATACTGGTTTTGATAATCCACATGACAATTTATCTTTAAAGTCTTCCTTAAAATGCCTTAATTTTTACCATCCTAATACAAGATAATATAGAAGGGAAATAAGCATGTTTTGTGCATATTTGAAATTGTATATCACTTTTACACGTAGTCCAAATATCACAGTATCAGTCCACTGGCGGGAAAAAAAAAAAAAAAAGGAAGAAAAGACTCTTATTTTGGAAGAAGAAAGAACTAAAGATCTGTATTTAGACATAACATACAACTGTTCCTGTTTGAGGAGTTTTCTCCTCAAACATTGGCTCCTTATGTCTCATCATTTTCATTTTTTATTTTAAAGGGTCTTCACCTATTAAAGCTCAGATAAAAGGCAGGTAAGTGCACTACTCCCATTAGTACCCCATTACACTACTGCGCCTAGTATGAACACCACCTGCAGCGTTCCTATCCTCATTTATTGAAATCTTACTATAAGGCAGGGCTCAAAGGGCTTTCCATGTAATGACATATTTAATCATCACGGTCATGCTACGAAGTACTTTTATCTCCACTCTCCAGATGAAGACACCAGCGGCCTGGAGAGTTCAGTGATTTTCCCCCAGTGTCCCCAGCTGCTACAGAGCAGTTGGGCTCAAACCCTGGCGGTCCGGGGCTGTTCTCTTGCAGTCCTGTTCGTTCGAGTTTGGGCAGCAAAGCAGAACCGCCAGCGTAACGCTGAACCCGGAACGCATTATCGTGATTGGCCCCTGCGCTGTCCGACGGCGGGCTCAACAGTCTACACAAGGTTGCTGTGTTTGCAGCTAGTCTTAGACCCGAGGTCAGAAGGAGCAACGCTGGGAAGGCAGGCGGAAGGGCAACCCGGGGCGCACGCCCCCTCTCCCCGCTCAGCCCCGAGCACGTGGATGCCCCGCAGGGTCAGCCGCTGCCCTTCACGGGAGCCGCAGACACCTGCTCGTCCCGGGACTGGCAAGACTGAAGGCCTGTTAGTCGGAGCCCGTTCGTGGGGACGCACAAAGCGAAGCAGCCCGGAGGAGCTGCGGAGGGAGCCAGTGTTGGCAGTGGCCAGGCGCTGCTCCGCACCGAGCAGTGAGCCACACCCGCCACACGGAGGAAAGCTGCAGGGCCTCACAGGACGTGGCGGCCTCAGAGCTACGTGAGGAGGCCTTGGTGCCATCGTGACGAACGGCATTCTGGGAAATGGAGTTCCAGATGACGTCAGCTGAGCAAGTCCGTCAGTGCCGTGTTCCGCTGCGCTGTACGTCCTCTCCCCAGGGGAGGTGTGGAAGGATCAGTAGTGCGTGCGTCTTCTTGTGCACGGAGGCCCCGCGGATTCTTGCGGTGTCAGTTAATTTTACATAGGTTTTGATCAAGAGAGGCTATGCTGCCCATGCAAGAAAATGAACTGGATAAGAAAATTATGTGCCACAATCATGATAAATTATTGGAAAAAGTCAAAAAATTTTAAAAGGGAATATTTTGTCTTTCCATAATGTTTCTGAGGCTGATCCTACTAAGGAAAATATTTCTGAAATTTCGTTTGGGGGAATTATGAGATCATCTATCATTTATATACAATTGGATGCTCACCAGTCATTTTCTGAAACAAAATGTAGATATTATACAGAATGTTTTGTTTCAGCCAATGTGGTAGATAAATAACCAACAAAACCTTCTGGCTGAACACATTAAAAATGCTGGATAAAGCATTTAGAAAATTATTTTTCAGTGCAAAAATAATGGGATATGAAACTGAAGAATATTAGATGCTAAATAATAATTGAGAAAGGAAATAAAAAAAGATGTGCAAAGTCATGAAATGGGAAGAAACAAGGAGTAAAGTTACCATGGGTGAGATCTAGTAGAAACAAATCCTCAAATATGATATGTGCTGGAATCAACAACAATAAAACATGACATTTGAGTATTTGGATAATTAAATCAATGAGAGAAAGGATTAAAGGCGTGAATCTTGGTCATTTGTTATTCTTCATGATAAATTTAGAAATAAGGCTATTATATTTCTACAAATGAAAAATGTAATACCATAATTATGTACAAATTGGAATAACTTAAGAACAGATTGAATACTGCTGGATAAAAGTTTTTTGAATTGGAAAAGAAAACAAATTATCAAAAAGTTACAGAAAGTCAAATAGGTAGAAATTATGAAGGTTAGTGAGACTAAGATAAAATCTAAAGAATTAAAAGCATTCCAGAAGGAATAATAGAGAGAATGACCACATTTAGAGAAAAACTGACTAAAATTTTCTATAACTAAGGAAAGATTTCAACCCAGCAAATGTATTAATATTTCTAGAGAACCAACTGAAGGCTTTGTTAATTTCATTTGTTGTTTCTTTTCTACATTTTGTTAGCCTGCTATTCTCTGAATTATTTCCTCCCATCTATATTCCAATAACATTTCAATCCAGTCTTTCATCCTCTATCCTTCATCCTCCATGGGTCACTCTAGCTCCAGTCCCAGAACTGAATGGATCCATCTGAGATGTGGCCCTTCAGAATCTTTCAAAGTATTTCCTTTTTAATCAGAATAAGTGCTAATGTCCTTATCCTGCTCTTCAAAGCCCTATACACTCTAGCCTTAGCCTGTTGCCTTCTACCCTTTTGACCTCATCCCTTTAACCACTATTTTTCCTGGCTTCCTTTCTTAGGTCACCCTGGCCAACTCCCAGCTTCTCCAAACATTCCTGCCACAGGGCCTTTGCTCTTACTGTTCTTTCTGCCTGGAACCCACTTCTCATACATACATATGTGGAACCTTCTTCTCTTCCTTCAGGTCTCCTAATTTATTCCACTTCATAGCATTTATCAACAGCTTATCAACCATAGTTATTAAAAGCTCATCTCTCCCTATGGTTAATTATCTCTTCCCATGAATGGGACATTTCTTGTTTTATCCAATGTTGTATCCCTAAGGCCTAGACAATTCTTGGCAAATGTTATTCACTCATATGGATATTTAATTAATAAATAAAAGAACAAATGAATATATGAAAATAATAGTTCTCAAAGGTTTTCAAACTAAAATTGTGCCACTAACTGGATTTCTCAAAATTGTAGACAGCCATTTTCTTCAGTTATATTATGAAATGGCTAAGCACAAGTGGTGAGTTTATTGCACTAAGTTTTATAATGACCTTTAAGGAAGGCAATGGCAAAAATGCAGAATGATACTTTAACATTACCTTGAAGCTACCATCTGCTTTGAACAATTTCTACATGGTAGTATTTATGCTTTTTTAATATCCCATAAATTATAATTGTGGGGAAAAAAAACTCTGTCTCTCCACTGAAACTGAGATAATTGCTGTTCTTCTATTTAACAAGCGGATGGCATCCAGACATTACAGGTGAACTTCATACTTGCTTGACTATAGAATTCAAGGATATTGATTTTGGCCTATGTAACAGTTAAATCCGTAGTTACTTGAGAGATTACTTACTTACCTTCGTGATATCCACCTTTGGAGAAGGGGGATCAATAGGGCACTCCTGCTCGAGTTGAATTTCTGCCATTTTCCCCAAAGGACACACATATCTGGAACTCATTTCCTCTTCATTACAACAAAGCCAAGGTCCTTGCCCTTTGGGGAACTACTCAATATTAATTTGTTTGGTTAAGCTTTTACCTAACTGATGAGGTGGAAAAGAGTAATTGAATTGGTAGCAAATTCTAATACATATTCATATTGCTATACTTATGAACATATTCATAAATTTCTATCACAGAGTTCCATTTTATTAGTTAAATTTAACAGTGATGACTACTCACTATTTCCCTAAAATCTGCTGTGAATTTATTTGCCTTTTCTAAAATTCTATTTTTCAAATATCCTATACAGATTTAATAAGGAAGAACTACATTCAAACATACATTTAAATATAACATGAGTATGCTGATCCACTTACTGTCGTAACAGCCTGACAGGACAAGATTGTTCTATAAAATAATGGCAATGCTACCCCCCAAACATACTCTTATTATAACACTTTACTATATTTAAAAATACAGGAACCAAACTGATATTATTTCAGTATAAAAAAAGTATATATGTGGCCAAACATAATTTTATTCAAAAAATTCTTTATTAGATGTATAGGGAAATCACTTTATTACTTGTCTGTTACATTAATGGAATTGGAAAAATAGAATTTGTTAAACTGGTAGATTTCACAGATGTAAATGTATTTGAGTGGGTTACTGGAATACGCAATTTTAGAACTGTTGTCAGAAAATGCTGCTTGTGTTTCCATTAAAAAAAATATTCTGTAACTCTTTTTTCCAGATCCTTCAAAGTGAATCTTCATGTGCTTTAAACACTTAAATTAATAGGGTGAAAAAAATTAATAGGGTGAAGCTTTCAATTTATCTGATGCAATGGTATTTTATGGATAATGGCATGTCTCCATACCTTCTGTTTGTTGTAACACAGATGTCCAAAGAGCTATGCTCCTTCCCTCACTAAGTAAAATCTAGGAAAAGAGCCTGGAATTCTCATAGAAGTGACTCCATCTCTGATGCCAAAATGCTTTGTGATGCCATGGAATTTCATTCAATATACGGAATTATCATTTCCCAATTATGCTTTCCCTTGATTTTATAGCTAGCATAGAAACATAATAAGGGTATATTGCTGTGATTTAAGATGAATATCAAAGGAACTATCTTTCAATAAAGTCTTATTAAATCCAGTTGAAGTAAAAACTAATGATTTCCTACTCAGCTGTAAAACAAAACAAAACAAAACAAAACAAGCCTTGGCATACAAGCCATGGCTACATAGTATTATTTTCTTTTGCCAACTCTTGACAGAAAAATTATGCCCAGAATTTTGAAAATCTCACATGGGGTTCCCATGTACCTAATGAATAATGAGGCGAGAACTGGGCAAGCCCAGTGGCATACAGGACTGAATCGTATTTGCTTAAACCGGAACATTTCTGCGTCCCTTTTCCCGAAGCTGAATAACTCTTACCACACAATGGGCACTGGGGACCCTGAGTCTGCCGTTTAGATGCCATCTGCAAGGCAGCTGAAAGTGGCTGAGCCTTCCTTTGTTGTGCTTATATGATGTTATGCCTTAGTTAATAACTGGGAATTCAGGTTAAAAAGAAAGATGAATCCCTCTGATGTCATTCTCTTTATTGTGTCTGCAGATCTGTGCCCCACCACCCACCAGGCTTTCCCTGACTGACCCGTGTTTACCTTCTGTCGGTGCCACTTCCCACTGGGTTATTGATGTGCTTCTCTGCCCAGGAAGCCAGCTCTCTCAATGCACTTTGTGAAGCTGACACCAGGGCACACATGGGCTTTTGTTGTACTGTAGGCGAAGAAGACTGTTTGTGGACGGGGATGTTGAATATCTCAGTTAAACTCTTCTTGGAGAAGCAGGAGAAACAGACAGACATCAGATTACACATTCTCCTTATTCAGATGACACCTGAAAGCCTATTCTGTTCCCAAGGAAGGCAAAGTTCAATTCTTCCCTCTGATTAGGAGCCCTTTTTTGTATAATATGAGACTGGTGGCTTAAGATGGCTCCCAAAGTAAAAACAAACCTGCGTTGATTAAACAACAGCAAATGAAAACTTAGATCATGAATTGTTTGTGTTTCCTGTCTTATGTAATGAGAATATTATTACACTCGGCTTTTTCTAGATTTAGTTGGAGTTTATCCAATTTCCCTAAAATCACTCTTAGTCCTTTTTTGTTTCTTGTAGGACAAAAAAAAAAAAAAAAATCAAATATCATCGTGGAAATTGATTACATATTTTAGAAAAATTTAGATAGCATTACTGACTACATGAAAATGTTCTTTCCCAAAATATGAGCATCCATTTTTGTCATTTTCACTATTTTATACCCCCCCCCCACAAAAGCATGGATTTAAAGAAAACAAAAATATCTTCATCATGGAGTTGCTCAGTTTTTTAAAAAATTCTACATAAAAATTTTTACCATAATAGGTTAACATTTGACTAGGTATATTAATATTATGCATCATATAGCAAATATGAACACAAAATAGAAGATGCTAATGAACCTTGAAGTTACACAAAATGTAAGGGAATCTTACACTATTGGAAAAGGAAAACACTATTGCTTGTAAAAATTTGAACATGACCCTAAGTTTTCTGAACAAATATAGATGTGTTCTCTTTCTTTCATGTTCAATTTATCTATAAAACAATTAGATTTAATAATATTGATTCCAATGCCTTGTTTAGCTGCAAAACATGCAACAAAATGCAATGGACAGTATTTATAAGTCAGAAAAGGAAAGTAAAATTATTATTCACAGTCCGGAGATGGTTCATCATTTCCCTTGTTATTGATGTTCTAGTTTTCAGAAATGTTATGCTAATCATCCATCAGTCTACTAATTTTCAGTCATAAGGCAATGAGTTTAGGATAGCGGAGGTTCTATGATTTGTGCACGTTGCTTCTGCAGTTCACTGAGAATACTTAAACTTTAAGACGTACAGTGTACTTATTGTGAAATTTATGTTTTTATACCCTTGACTAACTCACACTCGTCCTAAAGATACAAAGTGGACAACTGAGTTGTTCCCCTCTTATATGAAATTGAAAAGTGGTGTTAGACATAACTCTGATGTAGGACTGTGAATTATTTGATGACTGCCTTGATTTCCCTTATTTCCATGTGGAGTTGTGCTAATAAGTAGTTAAATTTTACATCATAAAAGACTCAGGGAGTATGTGTAACTTCTATGTAATGTGTAACTTGTAATCTCTGTCCAGGAAGACTTATAAGTGCTTGGCTGTTAATGAAAGCAATCTACAGGTTCTCCATTTGGTTCTTTAGGATTCCATGTAGATGTTTATGGGGAGAGGGAATTGAAGTAAGGTTCCATAGTACAGGTTCCTTAGAAAGCAAAACATTACATTTTTACTAAAGGCTGTTACAATCTACCTCTGTCCACTGCAATCCTTGGCACTGAGTCACAGATGTATCCAATACAGATATATATACAAATATTTCCTGATGTGGGAAACAAAGGCAGAAGAAAAATTATTAAATGTCCTTACTACCTACAGCCCACTGACAAGTCCTTGAAACACGCAGAGTGACATTCCTCTAGGGACTCAGCTGCCTCAATGTTAATACTTTCCTAAGGGCAAAAGGCAACCTTAGCCTGACCCCCAGGATCCTGTAAGACTACTTTAACATATGAAAATTCCTTTAGAAATTTCCTTAATCTCTAAACCCTCCAAAATACGTGTTGGCAATCACCCCCCAAGCATATGGCCCACCGATATACATCTGAAGGGTCTCATCACTAAGCTTTTATTAGACTGTAATAAATGACCTTTTCCCAACAATAGCTAGCCCTTCAGGGTCCTGGAAACCTTGCTTCCAGAATTCCTTAGAGAGTTACGCTATCCCTAACTGCCTCCCAACTTGAAAGTATATAATGGGCCGCTCCTCAGGACCCCGATGCAGTTCCTTCTGCCCCCGGGTCCTGTCCCCATGCATTAATAAAACCACCTTTTTGCACCAAGGACGTCTCAAGAATTCTTTCTTAGCCAGCGGCTTTGAACCCTAACGTTCTTTCCTACCTCATTTCCTATTTCTATAAGAGATATAATCCTATAAGAAGAAAGTTTTCTAAGAAAATTATTATTTTGTAACAAATAATAACTTAGTAAGGATATTTTTCTTTGTAAGGACATTTTGCTTTGTAAATATATCCATATCAGAATGATATTTTTTCATTTATCTTCAGATGGACAAGAGCAAACATTGATAAAAGTGTAGTTACAGAAATGGCCTAGTGTACTTTGCTAAATGTGTAGAATATTTTCTAATGAAATTGTTCATAGAATGTGAAACTAAATTACATAAATGGAGATGAGGATTGGGGGTGATAGACAATATTAAAATTATCTTCCTTAGAAAATATGCTTTTTATGGTATGCCATTATTAGATTAAAATTGAAATTTTTCCATTTTAACTTTATTTTGTTAATTAGGTACCTAGCCTCATATATGTAGCTTATGTATACATATATATTAAACTATTTATATATAAACTATTTTATATATATTTGTAAACTATTTTTATATAATTATATGTAGTTTAAATCATCTGCATGATTAGATATAATTTCTATAATTTTGAGTAACTAAATGGAAACTATCTTTACAACTCAGGGTTTTTGCCATTTGGAGATTAATATTAATTATTATCCTATCATTTGCAATTTATGTGTCTTTGAGAAGTTTCACTTCCTTTTCAATAATTTGCTGAATTCTAAATCAGAATTTTCTCAGAATATTGAAGTCAGAAAAAGGGTAGAAAATAAAACTTCAAGTTATATTCAAAACCTTTCAAACTAGAACCACAAGGCAACAAAATAAGGTGCCGCTTACACTGTTTGCATTGTTTGGTTGAAACAGATGATTTTCTTTTTTTTTTTTTTTTTTTAAATATTTTATTTATTTATCTGACAGAGAGAGACACAGCAAGAGAGGGAACACAAGCAGGGGGAGTGGGAGAGGGAGAAGCAGGGTTCCTGCCGAGCAGGGAGCCTGATGCGGGGCTCGATCCCAGGACCCTGGGACCATGACCTGAGCTGAAGGCAGCCGCCTAACTGACTGAGCCACCCAGGTGCCCCGAAACAAATTATTTTCTTGAGCTGATCTCAGACCATTCTCTTGCTTCTCCAATTTCTTTTCTTGTGAGGTGATGGTCTCCCTTTTGCTTAGATGAGAATGGAAATAATTTTATCATCTGAATTTTGAAGGGTTATTATTGTTACACCTTATATCTGTTAGTTAAATTTTATTTTACCACTGATGAGAGACAATGTTTAAAAGTCACTCTCAGGGGGCGCCTGGGTGGCTCAGTTGATAGTGTCTGCCTTCGGCTCAGGTCATGATCCCGGAGTCCTGGGATCAAGTCCTGCATCGGACTCCCTGCTCGGCGGGGAGCCTGCTTCTGCCTCTGCCTCTGCCTCTCTCTCTGTGTCTCTCATGAATAAATAAATAAAATCTTAAAAAAATAAAAATAAAAATAAAAATCACTCTCAGGACAAATATGCTATTTGTAGTATAGTCAAAACTGCTTTATCAGTGTAGTAGCTTGTACTTAATTATGATGGATAATAAGACCTCAGAAATAATTCATTTTTGTTTGTTTAATAACTTGTGTCCTTTTAACAGATTAGATTAGATTGAAGAAAAATATCCCCCAAATAATTCCTATTGTTAAAGGAGTGTTTCTAGACAAAGAGAGCATCTCTAAACTTTCAGAATGTTTAATAAATGCCAATAAATAAAATGTCTTCAAAACTGTATTGTCCTAAAAATATACTTTCAACTAAGTATACATTTCCAATCATAAACAATGGAAATTTATGCACATGCAGACCCAACTTCATGGTCAATCCATCTATCTCAATATATACATGGAATACTTATTACAGAGGTATTTGAATGAATAGTTTTGTTATAATATTGGTATGTACTTCCCAAAACATAGAAAAAGTCCCTTTCAGGGGAATTAAATAGCCTGAACTTTGGAATAATAAGCGAAGTGATTTCCTGATGAGTTTTTGCCAAAAAAAAAAAAAAAAGTAAATGTCCATCCTGCTGTTTTCCAAGAACACAAGATACATCTACAAATGAGATGCTACGGGATGTCATCCCAGTGAGGCTTCAAATTCATAGAGCCGTGCCCTATCGGTGTTCATCTTATTATATTTCAACACAAATGAATATATTTTCTATGTAGAATCAAAAAGTGAGGTTCAAATATATCACAAGTTACAAAAAGAGAGATATTTTAAATGTGACTATTATGGAAAATATAACTAATCCAGAACATTTCCATTTGAAAGAGAAATGACTAATAATTGATTGGCCTGAATCCAAAGTCACAGTGGGGTTCAAAAAGCTGGTTAGTGGCCTCATAAAAATAGAAGCTGTATCAACCAATTGAATTTAATTATATATGAAGGTGATGATGGGGCTAAACTGCTTGTAATTGGAGTCCAATTACTCAGCTTGTCTTCCATAAAATTAATTCATCTGAAAGTTTTCCATTGTCCTGTGTTCCAGGTCTGCTGCTGGTTTAATTAGTTAACACTGAGGAATCTTGAAACAGTAAATTATTTTGTCTTTATTGTCAATTACTGGTTAACGAAAATTGTATATAAAATATTAACATCTGCTTCCAGGGCAAAGAAGAAAGAGCAGAATGAAGACCTTTTTTTTTTTGGTTTTGTTTTGTTTTCTACCTAAAAGTTGCTGAAACAGAAGAGAGTAAACCTTCCTGTACATTTAGACTTATGTAAGAGAAATTTGAACTTATCAGCTATTAAATACGCTGCAGTTGCTTATACTATTCCATAGGCACTGATTTCATAAATCTGACACTTAGGACTCTCTCATGGTGTACGCATGTAAAAATTAAGTTTAACATCAATGGAGAAAAAATTATGGGTAGAGAGCATTCCTGAAGAAATTCCCCTTCAGGGCTTTAAATTACTTTGAGCAATATTTGATAATGCGTTAGTATAATTTAAAAATGATATTGGCTGACTCCTGAGGTTTGATAAAACACTCTATATTAGATTTTTCGCAATTATCCGAATTGCACATTAGGTTAATCACTGAGCAGTTGAAACTATTGAAAAAATTGATCAAATGGCTTAAAAACCCATGTCTAATTATTGTTCTTTTTAATGTAACAAAATGAAATATATCATCAATTGTGCTGAAAAATATAGACACCCTTCCAAAGCTGTCACCTATTGATAATACATAGATATAGCTCATTTCCATTTAATAGACTTCATCACATTGTACCTTCACTTAGAAAGAATCACAATTCACAATACTCTTTAATTCCATGAGCAATAACTAATTCAAAATGAAACCTAAATGGAAATATGTAATAATAAAAAAAAGTATATTGCAAAATGTTCATCTAAGAGGTATCACAAGAGAATTGGTCTGATCGGGCCAAAAATAAAATAATCTCTTTAAAAGTTATAGTGGAGCAAACCTTACAGCTCTCTGCACATATACCCCTACTTATGTAGGAAAATGAAAAATTAGATTGCATAAAGGTGAAAAACATATTTTATATATCTTCTTTCTGAGAATATAGAAGTATTTAGGGCAAGATAAGGTTGTGATTAATTATAACACTGCCATAATTTTAAGTGTGGAAACAGACCTCAATAACTTTTGTGCAGTCTTACTCAGTAGATGTGTCTCTTCAGATTTATAACACTTACAATAAATAATTCTCTTACTACATTGTGCAATTAATATAAGAATTGTCATTACATTTTTTTCTATGTTTCTTCCAAAAATAACACTGCAAGAACCAATTACCTTTTAAAACCCTTGTGTTTGATCCAAAATGTCAAGATGAAACTAAACTTTTGCGGGAAAACTGAAGTCAATTGTTTTAAAAAGAAATGTGCCTTAGTTCAGGAGAAGCATGATACAAAATGATCCTGAAAATATTGTTTCTCTCTGCAAGATTCCACTAAAGCTCTAGAAGGGAAATGCTTTATTTAACAGATGAGTAATTATAAGCCAAGTTAGCTAGATTTTATCAACTTGATAGAATATTGGTGATTTCTTTATATAGTTCATTTGTTTTATTGTATCCTATGCTATTTCAACTTACATCTATATATTTTGAGAGAATCCAGGTTTGCCAAATACTATTAACATAGTTAACGTATATATTTAACCACATCTATAATGGTCACTTTAAAACAATTTAACAAATACACCTCCAAAACCAAGGACAGCAGAAATTCTTTCAAGTTTAAAATAAAGATATTTGCCAAAATATTTGTTTTGAAGACATCCATAGATAAGAAAAGACTGGAAAGAGTCTTAAGTTTTTCTTCGTTGTACTGTTTTTAGGAAGCTTTGCACAACATGTGGTTGCTAAGTATTACTGAGGGAGAGAAAGCAGTATTGAAGTGCTCCCCATCGAGCCCAGTAGCAGGATATCGGCTCTGAAATGCCACTGAGCACCACTGGGAGGAAATGTGAGTGCTAATGCACATTCTTTTGTTAAGGCTTTGAGTGCTCTCTATTAAAAGAAGTAAACACACTCTATGCAAAAAGTGGAGATTTTCTCACTTTACACAAATAACACATTTAAGAGGAAATAACCCGTAATGAGAAAGAGGTGTCACTAGTCTCCTGCTTTGTCAGGAGCTTTTCTCAAGGCAAGAGAGCTTGCTATGATTACAATATGCACCCAGCTGAAATAAACTTACAAGGTTCTCATGTTTTTTTCTAACTTGCTAACATAAATTATGAAAAAGAGAAGTCTCCTCTATACTTGAAGGCATCTGTTATCTATGCCTCTAAGTTTATTTAAATAATTGTCTGCCTTACACCTCATTTCATTGAGAGTCAATCTCTAAAAAGGAACTGCATTTTCTTTTTGCTGTATGCCCCAGATCTATTGGATTCCTCCACCCCCAGGCATGCACACGCACACGTGTGCACACACACACGAAGAGTCTGACAACCGAGGTAAAGACATTTGTCCTGGAAACAGGACAGACTTCCTCTTTCTTTCCCAAAGTTCCCAAGGGTCCTGCATTTCCTAGAGGATGGACAAAATATTCCCAGGGAAGTCATAAATGCACAAATAAGTGTGCCTTTATGATGGAGATATGAGCTGTTCACAATTTATAAGTGTTAGATAGAATCTTCTTTCCCTCTCTATTGAATGTTCAGGCAGTAGCATCGCGGCTCTGCAGAGGATATTAAGAAAAGCAACCTTGATCGGGAAAAGTAATAGTAGCTGTGGGGAATCAACTAAACACCGCTAGAGAGCCAAAAATCACTAGAGAATTTTAAGAGCTTTGATTTTTTTTTTCCTCGTGAAGAAAAAATAGCCTCTTTTTTTACCCCCAGTCTTGAGTTATATTACTACACAGAAAGAGGGAGAAAAAGTGTTGGTTCTGTCCTGACAAGCCTTTGCTTCTGAACAGTGGGATTCTTTTTCATATCAAGTCCAAAGTAGCCTAAGACTTGCATGTCCTGGGGTACCCAATCTACAGAATCTCGATTTGAGAAAGTCAGAACTAGAAACAGAACTGTGGGAATGGCGGTGACTGGTTACTCAGCTCCTGAAATAAATTTTCAAGGTTCTGCAGGAACGTATCTGCAAATTGATTTTCTTTCTTTGTTGGCTTGTGATCATAGCGAGAGGGCTCCTTACCCACAGCCCAGGGACATCACCTTCATGTTTCACTTCTGAAATTTGCATGGATGTTTTATTTTTAGTGAAATAAATATAGACTGAGTCTACAAAAGATATACATTCATAATGAAAGTTTATTAAATGAAAAGGTGAGTAAGGAAATTTCAGTGAAAAAATGTGTTTAATTTTTTCTGCTATGTTTCTGATATTTGGAGGTGACTTTCATTTTCTTCAGTCGGACATGCATACCCAGTAAAGACAGTTTATTATTTCCAGTTAACTAGCACTTGCAGTGAGGGTAACTGACACCACATAGTCTTGGGTAATTAGGCTAACTAGGTGATGAACTTATCATCAGGTGGGGATCAGAGATATTTCCAAAAACAATTCATTCCCTCATAGATTCATTTCTTCATTCAACAAAGGTTTTGAGCGCCCATTATCACTGACCCGGCATGTACCTGACATTTTGTCCTTTAATTACAGAGTACTATGAATTGATTATATGTCACGTGCCAGTATTTAAGTTCATATATGTGTCCCATATATATTTTATTGATCACCTATCATGTGGGTACAGCTCTAGTGTCTTATATTAGTTAACAACCCCGAACAAACCCTGGCAGAATTTATATTCTAGTATTGTTTACAGAATGGTTACTGATAAACATAATAAATGAATACATTATAATATCTTCTATAAGGTGATAATGACTAGGAAAAACATATAGCAGTGAGTGGACGCGGTGGGGAGCAAATATAAATAGAATGATGAGCATAAGCCTCCTATTAACTAGGAAAGAAAATACCATCTTCTGTGATGTCTGACCAGAAGTACTGATGCTGTCTCTCCCCTGACCCCCATCCTTATAAAGATGGAGGAAATGATGGAAACTCACAAGGAACTATCAGTGGGCTAGAATCCAGGAAGAAACACCAGGCACTACAAAGCCTAACAGAGTTGGATTAAGATATAAATTTAGGACTTTACATATAAAGTATAAATTTTATACCCATGTGCTGCTGGAAGCAGAGCAAACTTCTGGTGAGCACGGAGACTGACATGGGATTCGATCTCACAACCTGGAGATTCTACTCTTTTAAATAATAATGCTGCACTGAGAAGGCAAATCTTGCACTTTGTGGACACAAGCACATTTCATATTTTTGGAAAGTAACTTAGGAACATTGGACAAGAACTTGAAGCAGCTATTTATATTCCACAACTAATTTTAAGAGTCCACACAAAGAGTTAGATACATTAATGTGCAAAGATTTTTACAACAGCTTGATTTGGAAGATGTAAAACCAGAAACAACCTTAAATGTGCAGTAATAGGAAAATGTTTAAATAAATTAGGATGTAATCTAGCATGGACTATTGAATAACTACAAACAATACTATTAGTTCTATGGAAATATTTATAATGCCGTAAGTGAAAAAATAATACAGTAGTCTTTGCACTATGAACTCAAAATATATGAAGATTAATAAGAATAAAGAACCCTAACACTAATCAATAAAATGTTGAATTTTTTTTTTTGAATGAAGGGTTTATGGCCGACTAATTTGTTTTTTGTATTTATTAATTTTTTTCTCTACTTTGTAAATACTCACTAGTGAATAGATATCACATTTACGGCTAACATAAAAAGGTTTGTCGTCTGAAAATTGCCACTCAGAATAGGATTTAGTGAAAAGTATTATTCCTCACTTCATGACTGCTAACATAATTAATGATCAGTGTCTTAGAGAAGAAGGTTATAGTTCGATTTCTTTTTTTTTTTTTTTTTAAGATTTTATTTATTTATTTGACAG